>NW_017728950.1:24973261-24982252 GCF_001723895.1 Crocodylus porosus
CGGCGAGATGATGCGCCGAGAGGCCGGGAGGCGGGGTCGGGCCGCGCTGTTTGTCTCGGCCCCCGGCCGGACCGGGCTCGGGGAATCGCCCCCCTGAGGAGGGCGCTGCTGTGGGGACCCCCCCGCGTCCCTCCTGAGCCCCGCGCCGCGGACTCCGCCGGGGTTGAAGCGGTGCCTCGGGCTGGCCTCCGGCTCCATGATGGGGGCCAGCTTCTTTTGTAATGACTATTTTGGGCTAGAAGGCACAGGAATTGAAAGACCCCTCATCCCGCCGCTCTCTCTCTAGGTACCATAGCCAAACAGGACGTTGGGGACCACTGGTTTTCCACACATCTCTGGAAAGACTTTCCAGTGTCGGAAGGGCCCTCCATTTAGATAGACTGGTGACATAAGCCAGCTTCTGTCTCCCGTGATCTCGCCTTCCTTCCCTCTTTCCAGTTAGGACCAGACTTTCAATGTCGCTCTCCTCATAATGTGTCTGAGAAACTCCAGTTGAAAGACCAGCAAGCATGAGCGCTGCGTGACGGCAGAGGCTGGCGGGGTGCAGCAACTGCTCACAGGTGGTGGTGGTGTGGCCATGGTGGCAGCTAGCGGGGAGCCCCCGCAGGCAACCACAGTAGTGGCAGAGAGAGGGGGTGGTTGGTGACTACATGCAGATGCCACCGGCAGCATCGGCAGTGACCCATAGCAATCAGCACCTGCCCTCAGACACCACCAGCAGTGTCAGCAGTGAGTGAGGGGGCAGGTGGCAAGCGGTGACCACCCAGCATTGGTGGTGCTTCTCTCAGGGTGTACACTGCCCATCTCAGGGGGTGCATGTGCAATGCTGGCAGGTGGCTTTTTTTCCCCCACCATACAAAAAATAATTGAAAGCAAATCTTGGAGACACTCCTAGCCCTTCCGTGCAGGGTCCTGGAGGTTTGGTGGCAGGGCTACAAGGGGTGGCTCCTGGGTTTGGGGCTGTCCCCACAAAGAATCGTTTGTATTTATGTCAGCTTTCAGCCTCTGAGTCAATCCTAGTTTGCTCACATGCAACAGAGATTTTGCTACAGCTTGGCAGTTAAGTCTTAAGTGGTAGCTGAGGCTAGAACTAGGGAAGGAGGATGGAGCACAAGAGGATAGGGAAAGGATTGGGAAGAGGCCAAAGGATCTGCACCATCTACAAATTCTGCCATACAGAGCCTAAGACTGAGGTCTCAGTATTCTTCAGCCATCTAGCCAATAGCTGTGAAACCTACTGACATGCTGTACCTTTCCATCCTTTTCTAGCCTAAAGTCCATGTGGAAGCTAACAACCTTCCACTGCAGATGACTCCAAGCTGGGTGGAGTAGCAGATCCACTGGAGGTAAGGCCAGTATACAGAGAGATGAGACAAATTGGAGGATTGTGCCAAAAGAAATCTTATGAGTTTCAACAAGGACAAGTGCAAAGGCCTGCACTTAGGATGGAACAAAACACCGGTATAGGCTGGCAACCAACTAGCTGGGCAGAAGCTCTGCAGAAAAGGAGCTGGGATTGACAGTGGACAATAAGATGAATATGAGCCAACTTACAAAGAAGGCTAACAGCTTACTGGGCTGCATTAGTAGGAATGTTGCCAGCAAATCAAGAGGAGTGATTATTCCCCTCTACTGGCAATGGTGAGGCCATATCTGGAGTCCTGTGTTCAGTTTTGGTGCCCCTACTACAGAAAGGATGTGGACAAGTTGATGGGAGTCCAGTAGAGGGCAAAGAAAATGGTTCGGGGGGGGCTGGGGCACATGACTTACAAGGAGAGGCTGAAGGAACTGGGCTTATTTAGTCTAGAGAAGACTGAGAGAGGATTTAATAGCAGCTAGCTGAAGGGGGGTTACAAAGAGGCTGGAGCTAGACTCAGTGGTTGCTGATGGCAGAACAAGGAGTAATGGTCTCAAGTTGCAGTGAGGGAAACAGGTTAGATATTAGGAAAATCTCTCTCACTAGGAGAGTAATAAATCACTGGAACAGGCCCCCCAGAGAGGTTGTGGAATGTCCATCCTTGGAGGTTTTTAAGACCTAGCTGGACAAAGCTTTGGCTGGGATGATCTAATTGGGGGATGGTCCTGTTTTGAGCAGGGGGTTGGACTAGATGACCTCCTGAGGTACCTTCCAGCCCTCATTTTCTATGATTCTAATGACTCTAAACTGCATTAACGCTCATGGTAGATGGTTGCATTGTGGCTCTAGAGGTCCCCCTGCTTGATGTTGGGACTCAGAATAGTTCCACAGCATAACATTTGTGTTCATTTTATATTTACATTTTTAAAAAGAAAACACCTTAAGAAATTGCTTAAAAAAAAACAACCCCTAGGTTTAGGGGAAAAGAAAACACACTAAAGTTACAGTCACATGCTCAAAAATTAGTACTGTAAATGCTAGAATCTTAGTTGCTCTTGCAAGGTTAATAACTTAATTCATCCCCATTATGTATATGCATTTTGATACAGCTTTTGCTTCATGGTCTTGTACTCCCCTCCCTGCCCAGGACCCCAGTCTCATCCCATACACCAGTGCTGCAGGAATCAGCTCTGTGTAGTGAAGGAGGCTGTTGTTTGAAAGTCTCTTGCTTTGTTTATTGCAGAAGAGGCTGAAGTAAGCCACTGAAAGCTGCTCTAAAGAACTAGAGTCCTATCTGGAGCCCTACTGCTTCTGCCACAGAGTTCCTGTGTGATACTGGACAAGTCACTTGAACCAGAATTGTACTTTGGGCTCATTTTCTGGATACCCAACCTAAGGGACCTGAAGTCTGTTTTGCAGAAAGCCTGAGGCTCACAAATGCAATGGGGTTACTGGGAGTGTGTTTTTAATCCTATAAAGAACTATAAAGCACACAACACTCTCAAAAATCAAGTCCCAGGCTTCTCAAATAGGGCACCCAAAATTCACTGACATTTGGTAGCTTTTCCTTTAATCTCTGCACTTATATTTTCAGGTGGAAAACAGATAATAATACTGCCTCGCCTCGCTGGGGTACCGTGAAAATCAATTTATTAATATTTATAAAGAGCTAAGATACCACCATAAAAAACCCATGAGAAAATCAATGATTCTGCAGAATGGAATGTAATCCTTAATCTTAGTTTGGGTGAGTGTTTCTTCCCTGTTTGGTCACCCTTACAGAGATGTCTGTCTAAGGCAACACAGTCTGCATAGTCTACGCACATCACATAGTCCTCGGGCTGTACCTCTCCTGCAGAACAAGAACAACAAAAACTTCACCTTTTCTCTTACTCCACAGATATAAATGACTTTGTATTTGAAACCACAGAAATCTCTAATACACTGTCTAGAATCCTGGAGAGCTTTCTGTAGGACACATGGACATTGGCCACTTGTATAGCACTTTCTCTTTGAGAACCCCTACAAACGTGAGCCAAACCTCAGAGCAACATATAGAGCTGCCTGTCTAGGGGAACACAGTCTGCATGTGCACATGGCTCCCTTTAGCTGCCATGGAGTGTTACTTCATCAGGTTTGTTCCCTTTTAGTATAATTATATGAGTATATGAGAATAATATGAGTAATATGTCTATGAATAATACTCTTTCTAGTTGTGTGACAAGGCTGATTGTGTTGTTTTAATAATAGGTTAGACAAGGATTTGTATGGGATAGTTTGGATAGGGAAGATCCTGCCTCAGCAGAAAATTGGACTAGATGACCTCTGGAGGTTCCTTCCAACCATACTTTTTCTGTGACTATTTAGGCGCGTCTACACGGGACACATGAATGTGCATTAGCCTAATTTAATGTGCATTGTGGGTGCACATCTACAAATGCACACCCTTCATGCACATTAAAAATGGTAAAATTAAGCTAATCATGCCTAAATTTGACGCTTGCAAATACAGGTATCAAATTATGCACGAGTAGTTAAAATTCATTAACGCACACATAGACATGACCTGAAGCTAACTTTAATTCTGGGTCTGCCCAGCCACTGGGGCATATGGCAGAGCTGCAGGGATTTGGCACTAACTTTAGTGCCAAGTCCTGCACATGTAGACACCTGTAAAAATGGCTTAATGTGCATTAAATGTAATCACACTTAAATGCCTGTGTTCATGTGCCCTATGAGTATGGTAAAATAAGTTTAATGTTAGCTGGTATAAAACTAATGATTTCATCAGTAAAACTGGAGCTTATTGATATGCATAGGGCCCTTAAGAAGCTTAATTTTATTTCAACAGTTCTTTTCAGGGACTATTGTATTGCCCTCTGTACTGTACCGATTTCATTTAGGATTCCTGTTTCATTGGCTTTGCTTTTATCTGCTTCCGCATGTTAGCTTTGTCTGTGCACCTCAGAAGCAGCCCAGGAATGTCCCAGGTGGAACTGCAGTCAGACAAAGCCTGGCAACTATGTACTGAACACAGAAACTGGGTGAGTGTGGAAGTCTGATATGGCATTTTGTGGTAGGGAGAGACAGTCAGAGGCAGTTGTGATGTGTGATGTACGGAGAGTCCAGTGCATAAAGTGACCCAGATACGTTCATAGGTACTCAGACAGGTAGACATGGCCATACGTATAAACACAGAAACATAGAGGCACACACTTTTTATAATACAAAGATAGGAAATACTATTCTGGAGGTGGAAAAGGGTGGTCTCGAAAAGAGGAACAACCTCATCTGTGAAGCTCAGTTTTAGCAGAAGTGGTCATATTACAGACAGACAAGCAGAATGACCTTCAGCTGACTGGAAAATGTCTCTTTACTTGGCCAGTTAAATAACACATTAATTAGAAATGTGGCAATATACAAGAATATATATGCAAAGTGTCTGAGCTAGACTTCTAGGAGGAAGTAGGGGAAGGAAAAATAGAAATGTATCCATTTCATCACTTTTACAAAATTTTAACAGTGTACTGTTATCACAGGGTAAAGTAATCAATTTGTACTGAACAACAATTTAACTTCTACAAGCAAGATAATTTGTTTATTTACTGCAGCAGAAGTGAAATGATACAAACGGCCACATTGAGACAGAAATCCAAATACGCTGAACAGTCTGAAGTGTGAGCACATTAGATATTGTTTGACTTCATTCCCCTGATGCAAAAAAAAAAAAGAGAGTTCAGGAAGAACACTCTTGCAGTAATATTTACACAATTTAAACGTGTTGTAATTTACTTTTATACAGGTAGAATCCAATTAGAAGATGATTTAGAAATCATTCATAGAACAAATCAGAGTTGCTCTTTGAATACAGCTGAAAAGTTTCTCCAGACAGCAGCCTCCCCTAACGGACTGGATAAAATCTATGGTATAGCATTATGCAAAGAGTTACACTAGATGGTCTCTTTTGGCCTCTTTTCCATTAGAAAAATGTCATTTCATTGCAACTGCAGTGTCTTACAAAAATAGATGGGTTGCAATGAAAGTTTCATCAAGAAGTTCTCTCAGATACAGGAGGCAGTAAAGTATTTGGAAATGCAGACCTCAACAGAAGAGTCAACAGCCCGAACATTTAAAGACTTCTGTGTGAGATCTAAGCTTAAGTCTTGTTTCTGTCTGATTCAGAGCAATGACTCCTTTGTCCCACGCTAGTCTGGACTGCATTGCTCACTCAATCTCACATTTTTCAAAAGGTCAAGTTTTCACCCTGATGCATTTTTCATGAAATTAAGTTGCTCTCTAGCCCCTCATCCCCACCCCCCCCAGCCTTGGAGAAGCATTATGCACATATTTACTATGAGATGGGCCCTGCCATCAAAATATGTTAAGTCTAAACAAACAAAAGTGTAAAGAAACACAGAGTGGGGAAGAGATTCCCCATAATCTCATAGGCAGTGTCAGAATCAAAGAGGGAACCTAGGAGTCCTGATTTCTAAATGCTGGTTCTGTCCCTTACATCACCCTTTACCTCACCAGGAACATCTCAACATCCTTGTCTTCTCTTCAGTGTTTACATGTGCTAAACTGAAAACAAATATTATATATATAGAGAGAGAGAGAGAGAGAACACACAGACAATTCTGACCCTTCTCTTTCCTTTCCAAAGCTACAACAGCTGAAGTCCATCATTGCTAAATAGGACTTGAAACACATACCTGATACCTACCAAGCTGTAGATGTCTCTAATTTCTGCAGAATCCTAGATAGGAGAGAAAACTGACAAGACTGTAACAGGATTTCCTTAATCTCTGATCTAGAAAAACTCTGAACTACAGCAGAAGCACTATAGTGGTCTGCCTGTAGACAGAGAAGATGAATCTGTTTAATTTGCGATCATAAGAACTCTTCTTTTTTAAGTAACAATTCTGCAAAGGGCAATGGCATTCAGCTGGGAAAAATCCCTACCTACTGTGGGTGAGTAAATTTTTCAAGCTCTGATACTAGCCTATTGACTAGGCTAGTAAGATTTTTTTTTTAATTTGGATTCATATGAGCTCAGAGGCCCTATCAATAATGTTAGGGGAAGCTTTGCTTGAGGAAGGGTTTCAAGACTGGGCACAGAATCCTTTGGAGCTGGGCTAGCATCTTGCAATCCACCCTGAGTACATAGCAGCACATACTTACTGCTCTGTGCCTGCTTCTTCCCTCTATGGGGGGAAATAAGTTGTTTCAGCATTTTTCCTGAGGCAGATTACTTCCTAAGCTGTGTTGACAAATATATTTGGAAATGGATGAGCTCCACTTCCATTCACTCACCCCCTGCCCTTTGTTCAGGAAGAGAAGTAACACCTGGCAGTGACTGCTATCCCATGGATGCAGGGTCTGGATGTGTGGGTAGCTTCTATAGGAGAGCAAGGGAGCTTTGTAGGCCTTCTCTTTCCCCAGCATGGGGAACATAATCAGACTCATGACAGAGCCCTGAGCAATTAACAAGAAATGAATAATTTTAAAAATCTGCTGAGAATTCCAGTTTCTTAAATGACTCATTAATTTGAGCTGCATACCACAATGAGATCTGATTTATTCTAAATTTGTGACTGGAGATGGTATATTTCTAGACAGCACAGCTTGCCCATTATTTTGTGCTTTGTGGGAAGTAAGGTACTCAGACTTCTGTCTTGTCAGATTGGCTTTTCCATAACAAGATTACTGCTGTCAGGGCAATGGCCTCAGTTCATTCAGCTTATCCCTGATTTTACCTCTGTACTGAAAATTGGCTTGAATAAGTACAATGCTGAAGACACTTGTGCCTTCTATTTTCTACTGTTAAAAACTGCTTTCAGGTAGTTGTTTTAAAATATCAAGAAGTACTGCATTAAGTTTTCAGATACAGATATGCTCTTAGCTTTTCCACACTTTTTTCTGGCTATGCCTCCACTAAAAAATGACAGATGTCTCCATATTGCTAGCATATGTTCACTAATTCAGCATTGAGTATCACCAGCCTTGTAATGCAGTTAGTGTTTTGTATGTTGGTATTTTGAATCCTTAACTTAGAAAAGCACTTAAGCACATGCTTAATATTAAGTCTACACTTATTAAGCAAAGGCCTGAATGATCAGATGATCCATGGCTTTAGTCTGGAGCAGAAAACAAAACATTAGCATTTCATGTTAAGAAATGCCATAGTAAGAGGGTGACCATACATCCTAATTTCGCTGGGAGAGTCCTGAATTTCAAAGGCCAGTCCCGGCTGGCTGGTGAAAATTAAAACAAGCATCCCAAGCACAGAGTGGAGAGGTAGAGCGGCACAAGCTGTGAAATACAAAGCCCTACAGACAGAAAAATTTCCCTAAAATATGTTAGCTTAATTAGTGGAATGACTATCAAATAGGAAATGATTCTTAAAGCCTGTGAAGTAAATAGCAATGGGTCATTAACATGCCACTGACTCCCTTAGTTCCTGAATAGTAATATCAGAGCTGCAACATGCCACCCTGCCCTCACCTCTGCCTGCAGCAGGGCTGTTGACCTGGGTGGGAGGGGCAGTGTTCCAGATTTCACATTGTCCCCTATAGTCACCCTACCTAGGAAGGATGATGGAAACAAGTCTCTTTGTAACCTGAATATAAACTGTGGCTTTAATTAGATTCAATGCCTCTTTCAACACATTTATGTAGTAAGGGGCATAGATCACAAAACAGGAATTTTTTATCTCGGGGTTGCTTTTATTAAATCATAGAATCATAGAAAATTAGGATTGGAAAGGACATCAGGAGGTCATATAGTCCAATCCCATGCTTAAAGCAGGACCATCCCTAACTAGATCATTCCAGCCAGGACTTTCTCAAACCAGGCCTTAAAAACCTCTGAGGATGGACATTCCACCACCACTCTAGGTAACCCATTCCAGTAGCTCACCACCCTCCTAGTGAGAGAGTTTTTCCTAATATCCAACCAAAACTTCTTTTCCTGCAACTTGAGACCAGGCTCCTTGTCATCTGCCACCACTGAGAAAAGTCTAGCTCCATCCTCATTGTAACCCCCTTTAGGGAGTTAAAGGCTGCTATCAAATCTCTTCCCCCCACCACAGCTTCTCTTCTGCAGACTAAATAGCCCGGTTCCCTCAGCCTCTCCTCATAAGTCATGTGCCCCAGCCCCACAACCATTTTCATTGTTATCCACTGGACTCTCTCCAAAATGTCCACATCCTTTCTATAGTGGGGGACTCCAAACTGGACACAGTTCTCCAGATGTGGCCTCACCACTGACAAAGGGAGGGGAATAATTCTTCCCTCAATCTGCTAGCAAAATGCCTACCAATGCAGCCCAGTATCCTGTTACCCTTCTTGGCAACAAGGGCACTGTTGACTCATATCCAGTTTATTGTCCACTGTAACCCCCAGGTCCTTTGCTGAAGAGCTGCTGCTTAGCCAGTTGTGGTCCCATAATTGTTAGTGGTGCATGGGATTGTTCCATCCTAAGACAGGACTTTGCACTTGTCCTTGTTGAACCTCATGAGATTGATATTGGCCCAATCCTCCAATTTCATAGATTTCATAGACATTAGGGCTGGAAGGGACCTCGGGAGATCATCGAGTCCAGCCCCCTGCCCAAAGGGCAGGAAGTCAGCTGGG
>NW_017728950.1:24986694-25032483 GCF_001723895.1 Crocodylus porosus
AGCTCCTCCAGCTGGCACGCCAGACACCCCAGTAGGGAGCAGACCCCGCAAGGGGAGGTGGCCATGCTCCCGGGCCCCAGAGCCTGAAAAAGGGACAGGCAGCCCCCGCAGCCAAGAGCCAGGGGCTCCGTCTGCGTGGAGCCCGGAACCATGGGCTCCGTCTGGGTGGCTGTCTCTGAGGTGCCCAATGGGGGGGCCACAGAGCCCGAGGGGACCCTCGGGGTGCGGCGCGTGCCCTTCCGTGTCATGCCTCTGGTAGGCTGGCTATGGCTGGGGCTAGCTATGGCTGGGCGGGGGTCACAGGCAGGGTCTCATGCCCTCCCGCGCCCTCTCTTGTGCGAACTCCGCGCTAACTCGGGCGCCTGTTTGCGCAGCCTGTTCGCACGGCTCCGGTCGCGCGGCTCCCTGGGGGGCTGGGCCAAGTAGGGGCCTGGGCGGGGGCTTGACCCGGACCGGCACCAGGCAGCGGCCTCCTCCCAGCAAGCGAGGAGTTAACCCCTTCCCACCACGAGCCCCTAATTTGTCTAGATCACTCTGAATTCTAGCCCTACCCTCCGGTGTATCTACTACATACCCCAGTATGTCATCCGCAAACTTGCTTAGAGTGCAATCCATCCCATCTTCTGGATCACTAATGTAGATATTGAACAAAACTGGACCCAAGACTGATCCCTGGGGTACTCTACTTGATACCAGCTGCCAACTAGATCTGGAGCCATTGATCATTACCCACTGAGCCCAACACTCCAGCCAACTTTATGTTCACCTTATGTTCATCTAGCCCATACTTCCTTAGCTTCCTTGCAAGAATGCTGTGGGAGACCATATAAAAATCTTGCTAAAATCAAGGAATATCATATCCACTGCTTTCCCCACAGCCACAAATCCATTTATCTCACAATAGAAGTCAATCAGTTGGTCAGGCATGACTTGCCCTTGGTGAGTCCATGCTGGCTGTTCCTGATCACTTTCTTCTCCTTCAAGTGATTAGAACTGGATTCCTTGAGGACCTCCTCTATGATTTTTTCTGGGGGCTGAGGTGAGGCTGACTGTTCTGCAGTTGCCTAGATTCTCTTTCTTTCCTTTCTTAAAGATGGGCACTATATTTGCCCTTTTCCAATCGTCTGAGACCTCCCCCAGTTGCCACAAGTTTTCAAAGATAATGGCCAGCAGGTCTGCAATCACATCAGCCAACTCCCTCAGGATTCTTGGATGCATTGTATCTGGCCCTATGGACTTGTACATGTCCAGCTTTTCTATATAGTCCCTAACACATGTTCTTTCAACACTAAGGATGCTCACCATGCCTGGTGCAGCAGTCTGGGAGCTGACCTTGCCTGCGGAGACTAAGGTAAAAAAAGGCAGTGAGTACTTCAGCCTTTTCTTCATCATCTGTCACTACATTGCCTCCCCCATTCAGTAAGGGACAAATCCATTCAGAAAGAGACAAATCATCACATTTCCTCAGGTAGCTTGCAGAATCAGAGAGAATACACAATATGTCTTCCAAGATTTCAGCAAATGTACCTTTCACTTTCAGGTTGATGATTTGTTTCAAGAATGCACAACTTTCATGTCAGCTATGACGGTACATCTCAGCAAGCCATTTGCTTGATCAGTGCAGGTAAATAGATAAATAAAAACTGCTGCTGCCAGAGCCCCTTGGATTTCATAAATAGCTGTCAAGATGTCTCTAGCATGGATTTGATCAATGCCTTCCTTATATGCCCAGTTCTGGTCTTAAAGACCTTCAGTGTAAGCTTGTCTGAATTGCATCCCTTCTAGCATGGATCAGGTTAATTCCAAACAAACTCATGCATCATGCCCTTCTCCTCTTTTCATATGTTTCTGAATGCCACATGCACTGCAGAAAGTAATACCTGATATGAAAAAGTGTTATTCTTTGCTACCCACTCTTAAAGGCTACCCAGTGTTTTGGGCAGGGTCTCCCTGATAGTAGCCTGTGTAGTTATATGACAACATCTGCAGGTTATGGGCTGTTTCTGCTCCCTGGTCTGCCCTTTATATGGTGTCTCAGGGCCATACAGGAGCCACAACTGGTCAGGAGAAAGCCTTTCTAATTGTAGGAGCAGCACAGAATCAACATTAGCAACCCTTTCCTGATTTGCAAGACTTAGCAAAGGGGACACACTGAGGCAGTGCATCTTGGCAACAAGATGTGTTCTGTAAAAGCTAAGGAGGATGAAATTCTGAACAGTTGTCCAGTTCAGAAGCCACCATAAATTAGAGTTGCCTCAGGATTACTGTAAGTTATACTGGGTGCATCTACACGTGAGCTTTAATGCCTATTAGTCTATTTTAATGTGCATTAAAGTGTAACAAAAAAAAGGTGTTTTAATTAATGCACATTAAAATAGACTAATGCTCATTAAGCGCCAATTTAAAAACATGCTATTTAATTAATGTACAATAAGGCTAATGCACATATTCCTAGTATCTCACAATGGAGAGCACTCTCACACGTGCTCTGGGGAGAGGGGCAAAGGGTGATGCTTTAGTTACAGTGGCTCCGAGAGCTGTTTTAATTAAAGTGCTGCAGCCTCTCATGTGTCAGCATCCCCATGCTTCAAAATGATAACAGGGGTGCTTGAACTAAAGCTTGTTTGACAGATTTTAGTTAAAGCACCCCTGCTGCCATTTTGAAGCATGGGAGCACTGATACATGAGATGTGGGAGGCTGCTAGAACCTGGTAATTACTACGCTCTAGCAGACTCGATTAATCGACTCCAATGTACTGTGAAGCAGCAGGCATGCTCCAGAGCAGCACTCCAGTGTACTGTGAAGCAGCCTCCACACTCTAGTACAGGCACCCAATAGTACTAGATTTAATTTGCATTACCTAAAGCGCATTAATGCTTGTGTAGACACACCCCCTGGGGTCTAGTTTGGCCCCTACAAAAGCAAAGATCAGGAAGATGTAACGTTTGCTCTGTGTCTTTTTTTCTGTGTCTCTCAAGAAATGTAGCACAGAACCAATACTCTGGAGCCTCTTACTTATTTGCTTCCCATATGATATAATCTTTGTATTTTGTGGCATCTTCATAAGCTGATTTGGATCTCCTTGGCATTTTAATCCGGTGATATTCAGAAGCAGGAATTCTTCTCATTTGAAAAAAACCCCAGTAAGCCAAGGCCTAGTTTCAACAATGAATGATTAATGGCAGGCAGTGCTTGAAGTTAAAAAGTCTCTGGCATAGAAATTGGCAGTTTTTTGCAAGCTGCCCTCAATAAAAATAAACTGATGCCATCGGTCATCACTGAGCATGAGGGTTAAAAAGAGGCACGCAAGCTGGCAGCTTCTTTGGAATTCAAAACAAAATGTGGAGATGGTATCCCTTAGAGTATATGTGTAATACTGTAATCATCTCAGGCAAGGCCATAATAAAAGGAAATAAAAAGCATATAAAAGCCTGGGAAATTTGGAAAGCATCTGAGAAAATAAAATGAGTAAGCAAATGGCAAGTCATACTAGCCCTGGTAAACATAGCAGTTATTTGGTCAGGAAGTGTGTTGTTCTTTTTAATTCTATGGGATCCATTTAGCAACATTTTACCAGGGAGCATTGAGATGAGGCATGTCATACTCACTCCACGTGAAAAATCTCCTATAATGAGAATAAAGTTGTTTGGTGGGGTACTGGGCACATGCCAATAAGTGCTATTTTTCAGGTCAGCTAAAGTAACTGCATTGCTTTTGCTTTGCACTAGTACACATGGAGCAGGTACAGCAGAGCTCCCTGCCAGGACACTGAGACAATGCAGACAGGCCCCAAGCATGGTTAAATATTCCTTCCTTGGCAACCCAGTCCCAGGTACTGAGGTTTGAGTGGACAGGTCAGACATTATAAATTCTGCTTATAACTGATCAGAGCACAGTTATTGAGGAGAAGCAAGAATGGCAGCAAAGGGAAGGTCATTCTTGAAATTGGTTGGAAAATTTTGGGCGAAACACTGGAAAATGGAAATAAAAATCAGAGTTTTTCTGCAGAAAAAGATATAGTTGGGTAGAATTTTACATCAGGAAAAACTAAGCCAAATGTTTTGTTTCAGGTTGACATTGATCTTTGTTCACCCAATCACCTGTGATTAGGGTAACCACCTTTTCAAAATGGAAAGGTGCAACACATGCCCGCCTCTCCCCCCTACCCCTGCCTCCACTGGTGGCATGGCTAGAGCAGAGCTGAGCAGAGCACGGGCAGATGTGGACTGCCTGCTGCAGGCTTGGGACTCCCTGCCCTGCTGCCTTTCCCCGGGGAGCCCTGCATTGACTGCACACCCCGTCTCCCCAGCAGCAACAGAAGAGTGCATCTCTACCCTACCCCCCACCCCCGCTGCCAGGTAGGCAGGGGGCACTTCACCATGGTGATGCAGCCAACACAGGACTTCCAGGGGCAGGGCAGCAGCATGGGAAGCCCTGAAACCACAGTGGGCAGCCCACATCTGCCCCTGTCCTGTGTACAAATCTGGGGGGGGGGAGCCTGTGCCTCCCCATGCTCCCCCTGGGGGTGTATGCAGCAGTGGGGAGCTGCTCCCCCTCTCCCCCCAAGACGAGCTGCCCATGGCTCTGTCCCACTTCCTGCCTTGGCCCCAGACTGCATGCACTGCCTTGTCTGGGCAGTGCCCCCAGCCCCTGCCCCACTTCCTCCCTCAATGTGTGGGCCTCAATCTGCATCCCCCTACCCCCCACCCACCTCTCTATGCTCCCTCCCCCCATAGACTTACCTGCAGGGAGCTGCTGTTCATTCTGGCTGGCTGTATTCCCAGTCATGTGCACATGCACATGGAGCCCCCTGCATCCCCGCTCCTAGCAGCCCCAAGCAGCCCCTTGCAGGCTGGAATGATGGCAGCCTACAAGGGGAAACCTGCCATTTCCCACAGTTTTCCATGATGAATGAAAAACCCAGATCCCTGCACTATATTGTGAGTCCAGGACAAATGTTGTCCTGGAGTCATGCAGCCGGGGACCAGGACTTGATGTTTCCATTCTAGGACTGTCCTGCCCAATTAGGGATGGGTGGTCACCCAGCCTGTGATGCCTCACAAGGCTCAGCTCCAAATCTCAGCTCAGCCACAGGGGTGGGGAACAGTGCATTGTGGGATATGTAGTCCAACCAAGGAGGAAGGGTAAAGGAAGGGTAAAGAAAAGAAAGGGGGCACGAGGGAATGCAGAACTTCAATTCCAGCAAAGCACCATGGTGGTTCAAGAGAGACTCAGAAGAATCTTGATGCAACCTGATAGGAAAGACATTTAACTAGCAATGTTAAAATATTTCATTTCTATGTAAAAAAAGTTAAAACAAAATATTTCAATATTTATGAATTGGAATTTTTTGGAACTGTTTTTTTCCCCCTTACAAGCATTTTTTGCTATTTTGTCCATTCATTCCGATTTGGGATGGAAATCAAAGTTGAAATACAGGAATGTCTGATGGGGCAGAAATTCCATTTGCCAGTTAGTTTGAGTTGTCCGTATTATTTATTTTTACTGCAGAATCACTTGGAGCTGTGATCTATGATTGCTAGATGCTGGTAAAAGGCAGAACAAAAAGATAGCTGCTACTCCAAAGAGATTACAATCTAAATGAGGTTGTGCCAGGAGATTAATTTCAGGTGATAAAGTTCTTTTTTTAAAGTTCTTGAACTGCTTGAATTTTCTAAGACACTTTCCTAGAAAACCAAACAATAATACAAGTTGAGCGATCATATCAGCACTGGTGAGCACTGGTGAAAGCACTGGTGAGACCGCAGCTGGAGTACTGCATCCAGTTCTGGGCACTGCACTTTAGCAAGGACATGGAAAAGCTTGAGCGAGTCCAAAGAAGAGCCACCCATATGATCAGAGTCTTACAAAGCAAGCAATACAAGGAAAGGCTGAGGGATCTGGGACTCTTCAGCCTGTGGAAAAGAAGGACCTGGTAGCAGCTTAGTGATAAACTAGTGGAGTACATCAAGGGTTCAGTGAGCAACTGTTCACCAGGGCACCCGAGGGGAAAACCAGGAGTAATGGCCACAAAATCCTGGAAGAGATTCAGGCTCAACATTAGGAAAAACTTTTCCATAGTCATGGTGTCCAGACTGTGGAATATTGGGAGGTGGTGCAATCACCTACCCTGGAAATCTTCAAGAGAAGACTAGACAGTCACCTTGCTGGGGTCACCTGACCCCAGTTTTTTTTTTCTGCTTGGTGCAGGGGGCTGGACCTGATGATCTTCCAAGGTCCCTTCTGGACTTACAATCTGTGAATCCATAATATTTCTAAAAGCACCATGTAATCAAGATGTCTCCCTCAGTGTGACTTCGGATCTCATTTTAGATCTTATTAGAGCAATATCACACAGAAAGTGAGAGTACATAACTTTGTAGTATGTGTAGTTTGCACAAATGTTTCTGAAGTGGCTTATGGCCACTTTTAGAGGGCTTAAAAATGTTTTGAAGGTTAGCATTAGATGCATTAACTATGACATTGGCATAAGAGTTACAATGACACGATGTTTACTGATGTCATATGTTATGATAGCAACATTTTACAACTTTTTTCTGTGAGAGTTATGTTAATACATTGGCAGAACACACTGTAACAGACATACGGTTACCATGACAGATGCTAGAGGACATCTGAGCATACTACTGTAATGTGTGTCACTCTTTGTCTCTAATAGCTAGATGATAAATAGAAGTTTACAGGTCTGCTATTGCCTCTGAGTTAGGCCTTTCATGTCAAGCAACTGATGCTTATGGATGCAGAATCAAATGTTTGTGATTTAAACCTCAAAAGTCACTAAAAGTGGGCTTCTGGTAATTAATATGAGCTTTCCTATGCAGGGGGAGCATGTACTTCATACTAATCCATCATGTGTTTTTGTCATCTTGGAATGGAACACAAGTTCCTCTGGATCTGAAAGCATGAGCCATTGTAGTTTCAGTCATTAGACCCTTTCTTGGTTTAACAGCTCACATCTCTTTATGGGGTTGAGCCAATGGGAGAGGATAGAGTCCAGCTGGTTCACTACACATTCTTCTCTGACTCGAAGTGGTATCACTGTGGTGAGCCCTTGTCCCTGCAGGGGAGTAGTACATTAACTCTGTGTGCTTGTTTCATTTCACTGAACACAGAGCAGGTGATTTTAAGAAATGGACATTTCCAGATATAATAATTTATTTGTATTAGAGCTCATACGAACAATGTGTGGCAATTTTTATTCTTGCAAGCTGGGAAACACTTATACTCTCTAGCAAAAGCTGCTACAAAACAACTATACCCAGTGGTGAGCATTTCTAAATTTATTTCCAGCTTTCTGGCACACTGTGATTTCTCCATAAGGAACAGGAAATATGATTTCTAAGGCATCTGCTCTCTTCTTATTGTACTGTAAAGGCTCCAGGTGCTCAAGAGACCTGATGTACCTTCAGGCCTGTTCTTGTTCTATCAAATGCTCTAAGGCTGTGAAACACAGTACTTAACAGAGAGCAAATGCAGTGGGGGCATCATCAGCTCTATTAAAGTTCTCACTGGGGGGCTGGGTTTTGAATGATGTCATCATGGGAGTCAGATATCCCAAAAGTTGGGTTCAAGGTGTCAAGTATAATGAAGAAGAGTTTAAATAAAAACTGTTTCAATCCCACCAAGTTTTGCTGGAAACAGATGTCTATATAGCCTCCCAAACACATAACTCAATAGGACAAAGTGAGAAATTCCCCTTATCTAGCTGCTGAATTCTGCAGAGGGTTGGGAGGAGGCCAGCACCTTTCCAGTGACTGTATTGTTCAGTTCTTCACATACAGAAAAAGAATCCATCCAGGAGGGAGTCTTTTTCACATGCTCTTCAGAGAGAGAGGCTGGAATGATTTACTCGGGGAGGATCCTGCTTGGAGCTGGAGGTGAGACTAGATGATCTTGTGAAGTCCCTTCCAGCCTGACTTTCCTATGATACAAAGATCTTATATTAGTTTGAATTCAGGAAGAAGGCAAGGCAGCGTGGCACTTAAACACTGACTGGTTAGTCTCTAAGGCCCTTGCCATGCCTTATGCCTCACATATTTTTGTATAGGTCAGAAGCTCTTCACAGTGGATGGACAGTGTGTATCAGTGCCAGTTGCTCCCCAGATGGATAGATATCAATGCTGACAGGGACTCAGAAATGCTGAAGCTATTCCTCAAAAAAAAAGCTTTGTTAACTTTTTAAGATTGGCAAGCTGCATATCCCAATACCACAAAGGGTAATGAGCCAGAAATAGGTTAATAGATTTGTGTTGCCTCATGAGCATTGCAGTTTGGTGTGGTTATACTTTTTCTCCAAAGGCCAAGATTCAGGCCCAGATTACTTCTCCTTCCACAGTCTGGGATCCTACCAGGGACAGTTTTCTTCTATTGAAAGGAGATTACAGTGTATCATGGGGAAATAATGTCTAGCCATGGAGCCTGGCCTATAAAAGAGAATATACATGTAAGGTGTATACACTGAAATGTACATGAAGCCCAGAAGCAAAATTATTTGGTTTTCACGAGAAAAACACATTTTAAGGAAAATGTATTTGCTACCAGTTATAGCAGTAGCAGACTTATAAGCATTGCTGGGCACTCAAGGATGGGGAAAGGGGAAGAAATGCAATAGTATGGGTTACAGAAGCATCATCTCAACAACACAGAACAACAAAAATTAATGGTAGATCTTTTCTCCAGAAGGTAGCATGTCAGAACTGGTATATTTGAAAAACTCAGTCAAAACCACTTTTTAAATTCACAACACTTCCCATCTGAAAGTTTTGGAAATCTCATTGTTGTGTTTGTTTTTTCTAAATGTTCTGTGCAATTAATTAAAATGCTATTTATTCTTCTCTAGACATAAATTTGTTTTGCAGTATTTAAACATATCAGTATTTGCTGCCTGTCAATTAGCAGTGGGCATCTGACTGCAAACATATTTTACTTTATTGTGATTTTGTATGTTTATACACAAAGCAGAAATAGTCATGCATTTAGTCTTCAGATTGCCAAACTTGAATCTGTTCTTAAAAGCAGAGCAATTCTGAAGTTAAGCAAAAAAACCCCCAAAACTAAACATAAAAAGACAATTATCTGAATATAAAAAGTGCAGGGCTGATTATCACTTATACCACAAGACTCCAAAAGGGATTTAATGTAAACAAGAATCAGGCCCATTGACTGCAGTTCTAGCAATACTCCTTTCTGAGAGGACTGAACATAGTTATTGAATGTGTGTCAAATTCAGCACTGGGCAGAGGGACAGTAAACCTTGCTGAAAGCACTTGGCTGAAGCGACTTTTGGATCAGGCCCTTCAGACTTCGTTAGGACACTGGGTTTATGCTGGTTCTTTGTGCAGAGGTGGTTTCTTGCCATTATGGCAATAGGATACTGTATATTGGCTGAAGATCTGTGAAACGTGGAACAGTTAATAAATCTTGTTTCACCTGTGATTTTTCTGCATGTCAACTCATATTTCTACATTTAATTGCCCAGCTTTACAGAAAATGTGATCTTGCTTTTCTAACTGCTAATAATTGTTTTAAGAATATTGTAATGGACTGTAATGTTTATTGTCATGTACTGTAATGTTGTAACATAAATCACAGCTCCCAGAAGCCTCCAGAGGACTGGAGGAAGAGACTGCAGTGTGAACTGCAATTCCCAGAAGGCTGTGAAGGAGCAGAAAAGTAGTGATGGGCATGGGACGCTGCGGCTGGGAACAATGTATGGCTGGAGACTTGGAAGGAGAATCAGAGTCAGGAATATGAGTTGCAGCAGCAGGGCTCAGATGTGGGAGCCCTGGCACATGGCAACTAAGTCTTTTTGGGGCCGGAGGCTGGTTGGAAGTCGCTCTGGAGTTGTGGGAGGGTGTAAGGCTTCTCAAGTGTATATATTATGGTATTAGTATTCCCTACATGTTACCTGTTCTTGGGTGATTTGACCACAGTGTCACTGTTTATTACCTGTTATCTGGATCCTAAGTGTATGTTCCTTAACTTTTATGTTTTTTCACCTATGCCTGTCCCTCTCTCTCTAGCCCATTGGTTTATGACCATAATCCCCAGCATTCACTTTATAAAAGTGGGAGCTTTTCTTGCCAGCTTCCTGTGCCAGTTCCTGGGGTGGTGGGGCTTGGTATAACTGGTGGTAAAAGTAGGTAGGTATAGAGCCTCTTTAAGACCATGCTGCTTAACTGTAAGCAGATGGCAGAGTCAGCACAAAAGTTTGGCCTGGCCACAAAAGCTATAAAAGCCTTCCACAAGTTGGCCCAGAGGTACAGGGCATGCTGGCCTGAGACCACTTTGTCAGCAATGCTTTCTGTGAGGAGGCACAGGTTCAACTTTGGCTGGGAAAACCCCAGGGTCTGGATGAGGCCATAAAGCTAGCCACTGAGGTAGAGTTGGTAAAAAAGCTGGGGGATCTAGGCACCCAGGACACTGAGGCAAGAGTACAGGGAAGAGGAGTCTGCAGTACACATTCCAAACCTGGAACTATCTTCCTTACAACTGATGATAGAGGCACTGAAGGAAATCTGGGGTGAACTCAACCAATTCAAGAAGAGTGTGGAAACCTAGTCCCAAAGCAAATGTGTTAGGTGAGGCTCTCCTGGAGCCTGGCAGCTGGGGTCTCATCAGGATGGATGGTGGCATTGTGGTGTCTGTGATCACTTGCAGAGGGAGTGCCCAGAGAGGTGGTGGTGTTCCAAGCAGGGAAACTAAGGCAGGCAGTGGAGAGGGGCCCCTTTACTGCCGGTACACCAAGGATGAAGTGGTAATGGTTGGTGCTACAGGATTGGGGTACTATCTAGAGGGGAAGCTAAGAGAAGTTCCTTGCCAATTCCTCCTAGAGTCTGGCACCCAAGTATCCATCGTCCATAGCTGGATATGAGAGTAAGTGTAAGCAGAGACAGAAAGCAAACTTCAACCCTGTGGACTCATGGCCAAAGTGGCTAATGGGGAAGTGTTCACAATTCTGGGACAGCGGTGTACAGTTACTGACTTCCAAGGCGTGCAGCTGCCATGTACATTCCTCACAGAAAAGGGTTCCAATCAAGATGCCTTGTTAGGCACCAACTTTTTAAAGAAATTCCAGGCCACTAGGACCTTTACAGACTGTTCCTGCTTCTTTCTGGAAAGGTGTTTCCTCCTGTATACCACAGACAGCCAAACAGGAATATGTGCAGTGATTGTAGAAAAAAATTAACAATAAGTCTTTTAAGAAAGAAGATGATCACTGGCAAACTGAGGAGGCCGTGTTGCAAGGAAGAGGAGGATTTATTTGAACCTAACTGGGAAGTGCAATGGGTAAGAGCCACAGGGGTGAACTACCAGTGAGTGTTGCCACCACATCGACAAAACCTCAGGTCATACTGTAATTGGGATGTTTGAGACCAGGGTACTGTTCTGAAGGCAAATACTGTGTCAGGGAGATCAGTTGCTATAAGGGCACTGAGTACAGACAAAAACCATCATCTTGAAGGGCTGGGTGATAACCTCTTATGGACAGGAAAATTGGAACGCGAGTTCAAGTTGAATCACTGTGGCCTGGACCAAGTGAAGGCACTGCAAGAAATCCTGCTGGAGTATGCATATGTATTGAGCCTGAAAGACCACAGTGTATGACAGACCATGGTCTAGGACATACAGGCCTGATGAAGCACCAGGTTGACAGTGACAGAACCTGTTAAATGGGCCTATAAAGATACCCATTCATTTCCAGCAGGAGTTTGACCAGCAGCTGCATGATATGAAAGAGATGGGCATCATCAAGCCCTCCGTCAGCCCATGAGCTTCCCCTGTGGTGCTGGTGTGGAAGATGGGGGAGAGGTGTGCAGGTCTGTATGGATTATCACAGACTGAATAACATCATTGTTAAAGATGCCTTCTAGAGCTAAAGCTGTGATTGATGCCGTTCCCTATCTTAGCATATCCTGACCCTCAGTTACTCTTCTTATTGGATACTGATGCAAGTGACATTGGCATTGGAGCTGTTCTGTCACAAGTTGAAGGAGGCCAAGAAAAGGCAATAGCCTACACAAGCTGAACCCTAAACAAAGCTGAGTACTAATATACAATGACAAGAAAGGAATTGCTCACTGTGGTGACTTTTACCAAACATTTCTGACATTTTCTCCCTGGGCAGTGCTTACCAGAGATCTCGGAGCCTCTTGGAGTCAATCCGAGGCTGGGGAGGTGGGGAGTTGAGTGTGCATGCACATGCATGCCCCAGCCCAGCAGGTCAGTCCATGGGGGAGGGAAAGGGAGGAGGCAATACTGAGACCTCCATAGTGAGGTCTAGTGCTGCAGAGGCAGGAGCAGGGCTAAGCTGAGTGGGGCCCCAGCCGGTGGTACGTACCTGCTGGGGATGTGTGCCCCCAAATAAAATTTCTCCCTCTTCTCCCCTTCCCCACAGACTTACCTGCTGAGTGGGGCAGGTGGGGAGGAGATGACAACAGTGCATGATAGATATTGGGTTGCTTTTAAATGCCAAAGGTGATCTCCTACTTAAAAAGGTTAGAGACCACTGTCCTAGGGAGATGCTTCACATTAAGAACAGATCATGTTTTTCTCTGGTGGCTGGCTATTTTATTTTCAACAACCTGAAGGACAGTTGGCTAGGTAGGTGGAACATCTAGCTGAGTTCAGCTATCAGATAGTGCATTGCCCTGGATGACAGGACCAAAATGCCAGTGCCTTATCCTGTAGGCCTCCCACAGTGGAAGCTGAACCCAAAGCAGAGGCAGTGGGAGTGTAGCCACTACCAGCAAAAGAGTCAGCCTGGAGTGAACCAACCCTGGGTACAAGAGAGGCCACAGGTTGGCAGATTAGTGTGTAAAACAGTGGGGAGATGCTGGTCCTGACAAACTAATAAGATAGAAGAAAACCAATAGTGAAGAGTTCCCTGAGGAAGGGCAGAGTAGTTCATGCCTAAAGCAGTATTAGACAGTGTGGCCTGAGATAAGCATCAAGTAAGGAGTACTGGTGAAACAACTTCCAGAATCAGCCCAAGGATCCAAATGTATTTAAACAATGGTATCCAATAAGGAAATACCAACAATTTTGCAAGCTTTGCCTGATTCTAATACTGATGAACATTTGGCCATGGAGAAAGTCTTGCATAATGTCCAGTCCTGGTTTTTCTGTTTGGGCTGAAGAAAATCTATCAAAGAATGCTGTTGCTTGTGTGAGGTCTGCAGTGCATGAAAAGGAATGACAAGAAATCCCACGTATCCCATGGTCAACACACAACCTAGATGACCCTTGGAAAGGATAACCATAGATATCCTGTGTCCCTTACCTGTAACACCATGGGGAAACAAGTGCATCCTAGTAGTGACTGACTATTTTTCCAAGTGGGTGGAAGTGTAGCCACTCCCTGGCCGCACACTGGCAAAGTTTTTTTTTGTTAAATTCATGTGCTACCATGATCCCTCCACATGGACCAGGGGAGAAATTCTGAATCTCAGCTATTTTACCACATTTGTGACTTTTTGGAAATTAATAAAACCCACACAACACCATACCACCCCCAATCTGATGGGTGGTGAAATGGTTCAACCACACTCTGGTTGGCATGTTGATCAAAGACAATCAGATGATATATTTCCTAATGTTATGATGGCCTACCAGAACAGTTTGCAGTCATCTGAGGGGTATAGAATCACAGAAAATTAGGGTTGGAGTGGACCTCAGGAGGTCATCTAGTTCAGCACTTCCCAACTCATGAGTTGTGACCCAAAAGTGGATCTCTAGAATATTTCTAAGGGTAATGAACCTGTGCCAGAAAAATGCACCAAAGCGCAGGTTTCCCCTTGCAGGTTGGCAGCGTTCCAGCCTGCAAGAGGAAACCCACACTTGTGCAGCATTCCAGTCTGCAAGCAGCTGCTGGGGGAGTGGCCAGCACATAGCCAGGCAAGGTCATGGGAGCAGTCCCAGGAGCTGGATGAAGGTAAGTCTATGGGGAGCAGAGCGTTTGGAGGGCCAAGGAACTGTCAGGGTGGGGGGTGGTATGTGCATGTGTGTGTGTGTATCGGTGTGTGGAGGGGATGGGTGTGTGTTGGGGGGTGGGACAGGTGCCTGCTGGCACTGAGAGAAGGTGGCCGGGCACTGAGGCTGCAGTGGGGCAGGGGGCTGTGGGTCATGCACTGGCAGGGCTAGGGGGGTGAGGGTAGGGACAAGCCACTGGTCGTGGCTAATGAGTCCCGGTAGGAAAATGGTTGAGAACCACTAATATAGTCCAACCACCTGCTCAAAGTAGAACCATCCCCAACTAGATCATTCCAGATAAAGCTTTGTCTAGCTGCTCTTAAAAACCTCCAAGGATGGAGAATCCACTACCTCTCTAGGTAACCCATTCCAGTGCTTCACCACCCTCCTAGTAAGAGTTTTTCCTAATATCCAACCAAAACTTCCCTTGCTGCAACTTAAGACCACTGCTCCTTGTCTGTCATCTGCCACCACTGAGAACAGTCTAGCTCCATCCCTTTGTAACCTCCTTTCAGGCAGTTAAAGGCTGCTATCAAATCCCGCCTCAGTATTCTCTTTTGCAGACTAAATAAGTCCAGTTCCCTTACCTTCTCCTCAGAAGACATGTGCCCAAGCCCCCAAGCCATTTTGTTGCCCTCCGCTGGACTCTTTTCAACTTGTCCACATCCTTTCTATAGTGGGGGGCCCAAAACTGGACACAGTACTCCAGATGCAGCCTCACACATACAGAATAGAAGGAAATAATTACTTCCCACAATCTGCTGACAACACTCCTACTAATGCAGCCCAGTCCCCTGTTAGCCTTCTTGGCAAGAAGGGCACACTGTTGACTGTAAGCCCCAGGTCCTTTGCTGCTGAGTTGCTGCTTAGCCAGTTGCTCCCATGTCTGTAGTAGTGCATGGGATTCTTCCATCCTAAGTGCAGGACTTCGCACTTGTCCTTGCTGAACCTCATGAGATTTCTTTTTGGCCCAATCCTCCAATTTGTCTAGGTCACTCTGAATCCTAGCCATACCCTCCAACATATCTACTACACCCCCAGCATGTGTCATCTGCAAACTTGCTGAAGGTGCAATCCATCCTATCTTCTAGATCTTTAATGAAGATATTGAACAAAACTGGCCCCAAGACTGACCCCAGGGGCACTCCACTTGATACCAGCTGCCATCTAGACCCTGAGTCATTAACTACCTGTTAAGCCCAGCACTCCAGTCAACTTTCTATCCACCTTACAGTCCATTCATCCAACCCCATACTTCCTTAACTTGCTTGCAGGAATGCTGTTGGAGACTGTATCAAAATTCTTGCTAAAGTCAAGGTATGTCACATCTACTGCTTTCCCATATCCACAGATCCAATTATCTCATCACAGAAGGCAATAAGGTTGGTCAGGCATGACTTACCCTTAGTGAATCCATGCTGACCATTCCTAATCACCTTCTCCTCCAAGTGCTTAGAAATGGATTCCTTTAGGGATTCCTAAATGGATTCCTCAGCACCCTTGGATGAATTACATCCAGCCCAATGGACTTGTGCAAGTCCAGCTTTTTTAAACAGTCCTTAACCTGTTCATTCACCAGTGATGGTTGCTTACCTCCTCCCCAAACTGTGCTGCCCTGTGCAGTAGTCTGGGAGCCTGGGAAGACTGAGGTAAAAAAGGCACTGAGTATTTCAGACTTTTCCTCATCATTTGTCACTAGATTGCCTCCCCCATTCAATAAGGGACCCACATTTTCCCTCACTTTCCTTTTGTTGCTAACATACTCATAGAAACCCTTGCAACCCTTCATGTCCCTTGCTAACTGCAACTCCAATTGCACTTTGGCCTTCCTGATTTCCTCCCTGCATGCCCAAACAAAATTCTTGTACTCCTCCCAAGTTCTTTGTCCAGGGTTCCACCTCTTGTACGGTCCCTTTCTGTGTTTAAGCTCACCAAAGAGTTCTCTGCTAAGCCAAGCTCGTTGCTTGTCACTTTTGCTATTCTTCCTGCATGTTGGGATGGTTTGTTCTTGCGCCCTCAGTAAGGTTTCTTTAACAGCCAGCTCTCCTGGACTCCTTTCCCCCTCAGACCTGTCCATCAGATGCCCAAGGGAAAAGTCTGCTTTTCTAACGTCTAGGGTCCATACTCTGCTGCTTTCCTTCCTTCCTTTTGTCAGAATCCTCAACTCAATCATACTGAGGTCACTGTTACCCAACTTACCATCCACTTCTACATCCCTCATCAATTCCCTGTTTGTGAGCAGTAGGTCAAGAAAAGCATCACCCCTAGTTGGTCTCTCCAATACTTTCACCAAGAAGTACATAGATTCTTAGATTCATAGATTGCGAGGCTGGAAGGGACCTTGAAGATCATTAGGCCCAGCCCCCTGCACCAAGCCAGGAAGATCACTGGGGGTCAGGTGACCCCAGCAAGGTGATTGTCTAGTCTCCTTTTGAAGATGTCCAGGGTAGGTGAATGCACCACCTCTGGAGGGAGCTTATGCCACAGTCTGGACATCCCAACTGTGAAGAAGTTTTTCCTAATGTTGAGCCTGAATTGGTCTTCCAGGAGTTTGTGGCCATTGCTCCTGGTTTTCCCCTCAGGTGGCCTGGTGACACTTGCTGACCAAGCCCTTGATGTACTCCCCTAGCATAGGAGTAAGTTGCTACCAGGTCTCCCCCTCAGCCTTTCCTCATATGGCTTGACGTGTAAGACTCTGATCATACGGGTAGCTCTTCTTTGGACTCTCTCAAGCTTGTCCATGTCCTTATTAAAGTGCAGTGTCCAGAACTGGATGCAGTACTCCAGCTGCAGTCTCACCAATGCCGAGTAGAGCAAAAGAATCACTTCCTTGGTTTTGCTGGAGATGCATCGGTTGGTGCATGCTGGAGTATTATTTGCCCTACTGGCTACAACATCTCACTTCCGGCTCATTTTCATACTCTGGTCTTTTATAACACCCAGGTCCCTTTGATTGTGTCAAGCACTCTCCAAAAACTTCCTGGGATTGCCTGTGCAGTGCTGTATTGCCCTCCCAGAAGATGTCAGGGTGATTAAAGTCCCTCATGAGAACAAGGGCCTGTGATGTGGAAACTAGTGCTAGTTGTCTGAAGAAAGCCTCATCTACCTCATCCTCCTGGTCAGGTAATCTATAGCACTCACCCTCCATGACATCACCCTTGTTGCTCTCCCCTCTAACCTTAACCCAGAGACCTTCAACAGGCCTACCTCCAATTTCATATTCGAGCTGTGAGAAATCATACAGCTCTTTTACATACAGCATAACTCCTTCTTGATTTCTCCCCTGCCTGCCCTTCCTGGATAGTTTGTATCCATCCATGACAGTGTTCCAGTCATGTGAGCTATCCCACCAGGTCCCTGTTATTCCAATCATGTCGTAGTTACTTGACTGCGAGGACTTCCAGTTCTTCCTGCTTGTTTCCCAAGCCCCATGCATTCGTATACAGGCACCTAAGGTGACTAGCTGATTGTCCTACTTTCTCAAAAAGAATGAGGTCTCCTCTATTGCCCCTTCCTGCTTCTGCTTCCTTCAGGTTCCCCACTTCCTCATTTACCTCAGGGCTTTGTTCTCCATCCCCCGGTGAACCCAATTTAAATCCCTCCTCCCTAGGTTAGCAAGCCTGTCTGCAAAGATGCTCTCTCTCTGTCAGGTGGATCCTGTCTCTTCCTAACAATTCTTCTTGGAACAACATCCCATGGTTGATGTCCCTGCTGGTGACATCACCTGTGCAGCCATGCACTGATCTGCAGGATGCATCTGCTCCTGCTAGGCCCCTTCCCCTTGACCAGAAGTATTGAAGAGAACAGGACCTGTGCCCACATCCCCTTGCACCCAGAGCCCTGTAGACACTCTTGATCTGCTCAGGGTCTCCCCTAGCAGTATCACTGGTGCTTACATGGATAAGCAGCATGGATTAGAAGTCAGAGGGTTGAAAGAGTCTTGGTAATCATTCCATGATATCTCGGATCTGGGCTACAGGCAAGCAGCAGACCTCCTGGGACAACAGATCAGGCTGGCACATGGATCCCTCTATCCCACGCAGAAGGGAATCTCCAACCACCATTACCCATTGCTCCCTCTTCCTGGTAATGGTCTCAATCCTCCCCATATTGGGGATGTGTGACTTGGCTTCTGTGCCTGCCTGCACTCGATAATCCACTCCCACGCTGCCTTTGCACGGGCAGCTGGTCTTACGTGCCAGGGAGCTTCATGTAGGCCCCAGAGGGTTCAATCACCTTTGGAGTGGGCCCCAAACTCACCTGCCACGACTTCAGATGGATCTTCAGTAAAGGGGGGCAACCCTTTGAGTTTGCCTCCAGAATTGTCATGCATCTTGGTAGATGTCCACGGGGCTCCAACCTCCCCTACATCCTGGCCATGCGCCAACATTCGAGACAAGCCTCAAGATTTTCTGTGGCTAGCCCTTTATGATGTCTTCCTTGGGTCCTATGTTTCCTCCTTTGCAGATGGACACCTGGGGGTCTGACTAGACCCAGAGGGCCTGGGGGCACTCTGCCTTTGGGGTTGTCCCTTCAGATGCCTTGAGTCTACAATGGATGCTGCCGGTCATTGCAGTGTTCATACATTGTCTTGTCTTCAATGGAGATCTCTAATTCCCAACACCCAGTAAGGTGTGCTGGGCTAACCTGCTCTAGGGAGGGAACTAAAATAGAATAGACCAAAGGAAAAAAACACAAGGAGACATACGCCGACAAAACTCCACACCACAGGAATGATCCGAAGCGAAGAAAGAAATAAAAGGAAAGGTCTGAGGAAGAAAAGAAGAATAAAGAAAAAGAGGAAGGGCAGCCATGGAGCCGAGAGTCCTCTGCCCCCTCGCCTCAAATGCTCCCTAAGCTAGTGCATCCCCTGGGACCCATGCTTTTACCCCAGCTGGGGTTTCTTTGTTCTCTTCCTGGATCTGCCTCCGCTCTGGAATTGGCACCAGCCGCCTCCAGCAGTAGCTCCTTCGATGGCTCTTGCTGCCACCACTGCTGGCCTCCCTGCTGGCTCTTCTGATCCCCACCAGTTATCTCCAATGCAGGGATCTCCCGCAGCCCCTGCTGCCACCGCTGCCACTCTCCACCCTGGCTCGATTGATCCCTGCCATGACCAGGTGTGCTTAACCTAGCAGTCCCCCACCATTTTTCCTGCTCCCGGCATTCCTTTTCCCACACTCCCAGGGCTGGCTTTTATCCCTGCCGGGTAACGTCTCTTCATGACGTCACCCGGCTCCAGCTGTAGATGAGCACAGCTGATAAACCGTGCAGGCAGTTTTCCCCAGCGTGCCTCTTTGTCTCTTCAGAGCCCTGCAATAGGTAGGTTTTTCCCTTTTTCATTTGTCTGGGGTCTGCCTATGGGTGCAGCTTCCCCCTTGTCCAATCCTGCATCCCTGGGACAGCCTCCTTCTACCAATGGAATGCACTCCTCCCCCTCTGTTGCTAGCACTCCATATCTGTTCTCCAGGCAAACCACTGCAGGTGGGGTCTTGCTGCCAGAAGATACAAGCTTCCAGCTTCCACCTACCTGGGAGCCCATGCCCTTTTCCTTTTCTAGCACCACCTCTGGCAGTCCTTCCTCCACAGTCCTAGAGGTTTCCTGCAGCATGGAATTGATGAAGACCTCATGGCGGCGGATGCTTTGGAGCGTTGCTACCTCCTCCTTTGGCTCTCTCTTGCTTTCTCGAAGGTGGTTAGGGACACCAAAAGGAGGTACTGAGTATATCACAGGCACTCCCCCTCCTGGCTGACACTGGAAGGAATCTGTAAGCTGCAGTCTGCACAACACCAAACCAGGACCTGGCTGGAAGCCTCTATGGTGTGTGGTCCTGCCTGGACAGACATCTGGTGGAAGCAGAGGAAGAGCTGGAAGTAGTAGTGGCAGTGGCTCTGGGATCATGACATCCTTCAGCATGTCTGTGGGTCTTCTAATCTGTTGCCCCTCACTTTGTGCCTCTCTTTTCAAGCAGACTTTCCCTAGCAAATTCCTCTATAGCTGGCCTGTTTGCTGTTCCTTGATCTGAAAGGTTCCCTTTTCCCTGCAACCTCTTTCCTCTCAGCAACCTTATAGTGAACAAAAGTGAATTTCCAAGCAAACTCCCTAGAAAACTCCCCCTCACTCTGACTCATGGTCTAGCTGCTGAGTTTTAGCTGCTAAAGTAATACTATATAGTTAGGCCTAATTACATATAAAAAAATGTTTTACCTTTCAAGCTCCCCTTCAAAGACAGGAGTTGGCAAACTGACCTGCAAACTGACTAGAGAGCTGCTTGCAAACTGTCCTCTTTGCTTCTCCCTGGTTGCTGCCATATAGTGTGGTTTGGACAGGAAATTTGCCTACCTCTTGATGCTATCTCTGGAATAAATGTATTGGAGGAATTTAACAACCCATCTGAATATGTTATGAAGGTGGTGGGATACCTAAGTTTGGTTAACCAAGCAATTAAGAAACATCAGGCTGCAGCCACACAAGGGCAAAAATAGTATTATGGCCTTAGATTCACTGGACAAGTTTATGAATCAGAGAATTGGTGTGGGCACAGAACCAAACTAGGTGGCTGGGGTTGTGTCAAAAACTATGTAAACAGTTCAGTGGCCCTTATACCATCATCAGGAAGTTTTCTGAGGCGCTATATGAGCTAGCAAGCAGGCCTGGCAGACAGATATTGGTTGTACATTATAACCAGATGAAAAGCTATGTGTGCTCAGAGAACGGAGACTCTGGCCTGACAACACAACTCAGGAGGCCTGCTCATGAATACCCAAGACAATGCCAGGGGCTTCAGGATCAAACTTTCACCAACCCAGTCCCAAATAGGCCCAACAAGGTGGTACCAGAGATGTAGGTGGGATCCATGGCTTGATGGAGTTGAGGATAGTGAGGATGAGTACAAGGGACAAGACCAGGGCTGGGAACACCTAGGGGTACCCAAAATCAACCAGAGTCAGTAAGGGCCCCCATTTCTGAATTCTCGGGTAAACCACAGAAAAAGCAAAAACTTCCCATGTGGCTTAGTGACTATAGGGTGTAACTTTGGTTGGTGGATGTAGGGGCACATCCAATTAAAGCGGGGGAGGAGGAGGGTGATGTAGTGGACTGTAAATGTTGAATAGCATGTACTGTAATGTTGTAACATGAACTATAGCTCCCACAAGCCTCCAGATGCTTAGCATGAAAAGTACTATGAAACTATGAATAGCTTTTGTGTAAAACCTTATCGTAAAAATATTTATTACAAATATTTCTTTATAAAAATGATGCTTTATGTTTCAAAAGGAATATTCTACATTTCTGTGTAGCAAGAACAAGCTTCAGCACAATGGGGCTTAGTTCAGGCACAGCAGCCTACCTTGGTGTGGCCTCAGCTGGAGTACTGCATCCAGTTCTGGGCTCCTCATTTTAAAAAGGACATGAAGAAGCTTGAGAGAGTCCAGAGAAAAGCCATGCACATGATCAGAGGTCAAAAGTGCAGGCCCTATGAGGAGAGGCTGAGAAGCATGGGACTCTTCAGCCTGAAGAAATGTAGGCTCAGGGGGACTTGGTGGAAGCCTGTAAGTACATTAGGGGTGTGCATCAGGAACTGGGAGAATGTCTGTTCACGAGGGTACTCCAAGGGAAGACAGAGTCAAATTGCCACAAACTGCTGGAAGACTGTTTTAGACTGCACATAAGAAAAAACTTGTTTACTATCCAAGTCTCCAGAGTCTGGAATAAACTCCCCCTGCCCAAAGTGGTGCAAGCACCTACACTGGACACATTCAAGAAGCCTTTGGATGATTATCTTGCTGGGGTCATCTGACCTCAGCTGACTTCCTGCCCTTTGGGCAGGGGGCTGGACCTAGTGATCTCGGGTGGTCCCTTCCAGCCCTAAGGTCTATGAAATCTATGAAATCTGGATGCAAGACATTGCATGACCAAGGCCTTACTACAGTATAATTTTACCAATATATAGGGCAATGCAATTTATCTATAGTGATAAATATTAAATGAATGCATTTCTTTGGGATAATAAAACACAAATTAAATTATGTGTTTAAAGTCATCTCAGCTTTTCTGTCTCCCTCCATGTGTCTCTGGGTGTGGGTAGTAATTTGGGTATCTCTGATGTGAATACCATCCTCTGGGTCCTCATGATGAGCAGATTTACGCCCAGTGGTGGGTTTGTGCTCATTATTTGGTGGTCCACTGGTTGAAACTGCATCTGAAAGGGACCAGAGGATGAATATGGGTCACCAGTGTGACAAAGTCGCCAGCAGAGCAAATAGAATTCTGGCCTGCATCAATAGATGTGTTGTCAACAGATCCAGAGAAGTGCTCCTCACCCTCTATACGATGTTGGTGAGGCCACAGATGGAGTACTGTGTCCAGGTCTAGGCACCACACTTCAGGAAGGATGTGGACAAGCTCAAAAAGGTGCAGAGAAGGGCCACCCACATGATCAAGGGCCTGGGGGACAGGCCCTATGAGGAGAGACTTTGGGATCTGAGTTTCTTCAGCCTGAGCAAAAGAAGGCTGAGAGGTTACTTGATAGCTGCCTACAAATATGCCAAGGGAGAACACCAGGATCTTGGAGAACAACTTCTCAGAAAAGCACGCCCCCCCCCACAAGAAGACGTGGACCAATGGACCCAAGTTAGTTAAGGAAAAGCTTCAGCTGGACATAAGGAAAAACTTATTTTCCATATGACTAACTAGAATCTGAAGCACGCTTCCAGCAGAAGTGGTGTAGTCACCATCTCTGGTGGTCTTTAAGAGGAGGCTGGACAAATACTTCATTGAGCTCATTTGAGCCCAATTACCTCCTGCCCATGGCAGGGGACCAGACTTGATGACCTTACAGGTTCCTTCTAGTCCTTTATATGATCTTATAATGTGTAATTATACAAGTGTAAAGGGGCCTTTGCCCCATGCTGAGAAGGGGGAGGGAGCCCAGGACCCACTGGCCAGCACAACCCCTTTGAACGGACTTAATTGTAAAAAGGATCTAAATAAGAATGCTGCCCAACACAGGTGTGGGCAATGATGGACATGTTTGCAGAAGAAGTAGAGGTTCAGATGACCCAGGGAGAGGCTCAAAAGCTCAGGGTCTAGCTCCGAAGAGGGAGTCTGGCTGTAGTAGCCGCTGGAGGCAGAGCTCCAGGGAAGAGCTAATTGAGACTACCTGGAGGAAAGGACTGTGTGCCATAGAATGCTGGGAAAGACCCTACGCTGCAAGCAATATGAAATAAGTACTTTGCACCTTTTGCATTTATGTCACCCCAGGGTAAGAATTAACCACAACAGGGGAGCTGGTGTTTGGCAAGCCTTGTGTTTGGGAGCAGACACTCATGATTGATTTACATTTGCACCAGAGGGCCAAAGTAGAAGTAAGGGGTGGCTTGGAGGCAACTGGAGTACAGCAAAGGCACTCAGTTTACAGCACTCCTAAAGGAACTGGAGCCCTAGGGTGTTTTGTATGGTGTTGTGCTCAAATACATTGCAACAGGGAGGACTGTGGCATGTCAGCGGACTGGGTATCTGGCAGCAGGACTGGCAGGAAGTGTAAACCCTGTGCCCACAAAGGAGGTGTACCTAGGGGCTGAGTGGCCCAGGGTCCACAGAAGGCTAAGCTGGAGCTGGAGCTGGTGGACCCTGGGTACAGGATACAGCCAGAATAAAACCCTGATGTACACTGACATCTCGTGGGAAGAGCACTCGGCCACATCCAAATGGTCACAAAGCTTCCTCATGTGTGTGGATGATCTCTATCTGACTCAAGAAGTGTATGAACCAATGCGAGGCAAAGTGCTGCTTGACCTGGTACTGACAACGGGGGATGACTTAATCAGCAACCTAATGATTGAAGGGAAGCTGGGAGACAGTAACCATGAGCTGATCACCTTCACCATCCGCTGTAAAGCTGGCAAGTCAGTCAGCAAAGCAGAAGCCCTAGACTTCAGGAAAGCTGACTTTGACAAGCTCAGGAGGCTTGTTGGCAAGGCCCTAAGGGACCATGACCCAAAGGGGAGGGGAGTTCAGGAAGAGTGGTTGCTCCTCAAGGGAGCGATCCTGGAAGCTCAAGCAATGTCTATCCCATCTCAGAGGAAAGGCAGCAAAAGGGCACAGCAGCCCCCTTGGCTCCTCAGGGAACTAGTGGACCTCCTGTGTCTAAAAACAAAGACCTACAAAGGATGGAGGATTGGATCCACCCCAAAGGAGGAATACTCTGCACTGGTCCAGACCTGTAGGGAGTGAACCAGGAAAGCCAATTGAACTCCAACTGGCTACACGTATCAAGGACAATAAAAAGTTCTTTTTTAGATATGTGGGGAGCCGGAGGAAAAGCAAGGGTAACGTTGGACCCCTGCTAAACCATATGGGTTAACTGACAACAAACGCCCAGGAAAAAGCCAACCTGCTTAACAGGTATTTTGCATCAGTTTTTCATCAGCCCTAAGGGCTGGCCCTGCTCAATATGGTATGGGACAGCCAGAGCGAAGGAGAACTGTTACCCTTCATCAGTGTTGACCGTGTGAAGGAACACCTTGAGAGGCTGGACACCTTCACGTCAGCTGGCCCAGACAGCTTACACCCCAAGGTACTTAAGGAGCTGGCAAGCATCATAACTCTGCTGCTAGCACTGATCTTCGAGAACTCATGGCACTCAGGTGAAGTGTCCAAAGATTGGAAGAAGGCCAATGTGGTGCCTATCTTCAAGAAAGGGAGGAAAGTAGATCTGGGGAACTACAGGCACATCACCCTGACCTCTATCCCAGGGAAGATCTTGGAGAAAATCATCAAAGAGACCGTTCTTGACAAACTGGCTGAAGGCAATATCCTGAGAGATAGCCAGCATGGGTTTGCTGTGGGTAGGTCTTGCCTGACCAATCTTATTTCCTTTTATGACCAGGTGAAATATCACCTGGACAAGGGAGAAGAGATTGACGTCATATATCTTGATTTTAAAAAAACTTTTGATCTGGTATCCCATGATTATCTCATAGAAAAACTGGCCAACTGTGGCCTTGGCTACATCACAGTCTGCTGACTGGGGAATTGGCTCCAAGGTGAGACCCATAGAGTGGTAGTTGATGGAAGTCAATCACTGTGGTGCTCCATGACCAGTGAGGTTCCCCAAGGCTCCATCCTTGGGCCTATTCTTTTCAACAGCTTCATTAATGATGTGGACATTGGTAGCAGAAGTGGACTGGCCAAGTTTGCTGATGACATCAAACTTTGGGGTAAAGCGTCCACACCCGAGGACAAGATGGAGATCCAAGCCAACCTTGACAGGCTCAGAAAATGGGCAGATGAAAACCTGATGGCCTTCAACACCAAACAATGCAAGGTACTCCACATTGAGAAGAAAAACCTGAAGCATGCTTATAGGCTTGCTAGCACCATGGCTGAAAGGGACTTGGGGGTCATGATTGACCGCAAGATGAATATAAGCCACCAATATGATGTTGCAGCCAGCAAAGCAAACAAAACTCTGACTTGCATTCATAGATGCTTCTCTAGCAAATCCCAGGATATCATCCTCTAACTGTACTTGGCCTTGGTGAGGCTGTAGCTGGAGTACTGCATCCAATTCTGGGCTCCACAGTTTAAAAAGGATGTGGAGAAGCTTAAGAGAGTCCAGAGGAGAGTCATGTGCATGATCAGAAGGCAGGAAAACAGGCCTTATGATGAGTGGCTGAGAGCCATGGGACTCTTCAGCCTGGAAAAGCGCAGGCTCAGGGGGGACCTGGTGGCTGCCTATAAGTATGTAAGGAGTGTACATCAGGATCTGGGGGAACGCCTGTTCACCAGAGCGCCCCAAGGGATGACTAGGTCAAACAGTCACAAACTCCTCCAAGTCCATTTCAGGCTGGACATAAGGAAAAACTTCTTTACCGTCTCAGCCCCCAAGGCCTGGAACAGACTGCTGCCAGAGGTGGTACAAGCACATACTCTGGACTCCTTTAAGAGTCAATTAGACGTTTATCTTGCTGGGATCTTGTGACCCCAGCTGACTTCCTGCCCCTGGGGCAGGGGGCTGGACTCGATGATCTTCCCAGGTGCCTTCCAGCTGTAATGTCTATGACATCCATGAAATCTATGAAAAGTGAGCTGAGGCTTCGAAGGGCCTGAGTTCAGAGAGAGACCTACCCAAACCCCACATCTTTCTCCTGGGGCAGCCTCCCTACAAACCTATAACATCAAGTCATTGCAGGTGAGATAACGATGAGGGGGCAGGAGCCAGAGACCCTGGAATCAAGGGTGAAGAGGTTGGAGCCTGGTGGCAAGCCAGGCTTGGAACTTTGTACTGTCAGCCTGGAACAATTTATCTTTCAGCATGCAAAGGGACTATGTACCTGTAGTATGTTAGCACTGTTTAAAATTATGCATTTATGTGTATCAACACTAAAATGGAAGAGAATAATAGAGTCTTATGAAATTTAATCATGGGAATGCTAAAAACATAAATATTAAAACAGAATACATAATAAGAAAGAATTCAAGTCACTTAGTCTCTTAGTCTCTTTGCATTTTTTTGTTTCCCTCTCCATAGAATGAAATTAAGGATAAATCTTTTTTAAGTGCTTTGAGATCTATAGTTAGGAAGCACTATAAAGGATTTGAGCATATATTCCATTTTAGCATTAGTAAGTGAAATTTAGCTTTTAGTCTATGGTTGAAATGTTGTATTTTATCATAGGTTCTAAGCCCCTGGTTCAATGTAATGCTTACATACATGATTAAATAACCAGATGAATAATCTTATTACAATGGTTGAAACTATTCACATGCTTACATTCATGGAAAGTCATAAGTTTATCTTGCAGAGCATGAACCTACCTGCTGGTTGATCATAGTGCTGGACTTGCAGATCCCATTAAAAGGGGGGAAAAGGAGGTGGGACCATGACTGAAGAGAGCAAGCTGCTGAGGTAGGGGTAGGGGAGGTGTGACTTGTGCTCTTTCAAAGTCTGGCATACTAGATGTATTTTCACTGCATGCTGGCCTGGGTCCTGATGCCCCACTGGGCTGGGGCTCCATTCTGTTCCCACCCAAGACTGTCACCTCATTCTACATTCTGAGTAGTGTTTTACAAGTGTACAAACATATGCAAGTATATACTGACCCAACATTGTTGTGAAGGGAAGGAGAAGGGACCATGTTCAAATCCACTCTTACATGAGTCTAGGGCAGCTCCTAATGATGAAGAAAGGAAAATAGGCAAAACCAAGACAACTTGTGCTGTATAAGAAATACAAGAGGGAAGGACACGGCAGTGCTTGGCAAATAAAACCTGGGAAAACCAGAAGGGGACAAGATTGCATTTCCAGGCTTGTAAGAAAATCCTGCTCACAGGAAAGAATCAAGTTTCCCTTGGTAGCATTCCTGCATACTTAAGTTTTGGTTTAAAACAGTGCCCTGTATTTATAGCACTAAATGACTTACAGTGGTATTCACATAGTAATGCTGGCTGGCAGCATCTACTGATATCTTCTAGGCACCCAAGAAGAACTCTGTCCCAGGCTTGAGCAAAGTGAAGTGCATTGACGCAACCTCCAACAGACCAGGCATAGCACAGGTACTCACTGGGCACATGTACACACGTTATTAATGCACCTGAATAAACTCCAGCAGTTTGCACCAGAGTTTGTTGCTCCTGGGCACAGCATTTACACGTGCACTTAGACCTGTAGTACGTTGAGCTATGGCAGAGCAGCCCCAGCTGGCAGAGGGCCTGGGTAGTCAGCCTGCCAGCCCAGAGCTACTCCACCTGCCTCAGTGTGCTGCAGAAGGGTTGGCTGGGGCATGAGGTTGTTAGTGTCAGGCCAGCCATGGGACAGTACTTGTCCTGTACAGTACAATCAGCGGAGTTAATTCATTTACTGTGCCCTAATAGGGGCATATGTATAGATGATGATGCTTTTCTGTGGAGCTAATTAGTCAACTACAGTAAAGTGCACATGTAGATGCACCCACTAAGGTCCAGTCTATTCCCTGTTTCCCCTCCTGTCCAGTGCCAGGCTAAGCTCTTTCCTCCCTAGCCCACCCATTCTCTGCTCACCTGTATAGAAATGGAGTGTGATGAATTTCATAGAGCTTCTTCTCCCCCCTCCCTACCTCATTCTAGAACCTGAGATATAGCTAGCCAGCTTGGGAGGGGTGGGGGAAAGGGATGCTCATGGCCTTTAGCTCCATGGTTGCACACCAGTCCAAGGTCCATTTAGCTTCTTCAATCATATGTGTCAAAATGGTTAAGCAGGCCCCCCTTCAAAGTATCTGCCAAGTCCCAAACTGAAGCAACTCCTTCAGAACCCCTCACCATGATAGATGAACTCAGCTACAGCCTAACAACTTGAGCAGCATGACGCAAATGGCGATACTTTAGCAGAAGTAGTTCAGAAAAATGTGCATGCCTCATGTAGTTTAGATACTACTTTGCTTTGTACAGAACATTTACCGGAAAATTAGGCTTTCATAACAACATTACTGTGTCACATTGACATTTGAAAATAAATTAACTACAGATGTTGTAGAAATAGAGCGTCTGACTAGTATTTTTCTTGATATGGAAAACTCGATTGGTAAGGCGTGAGATAAGAACATAATTTACCTTTGCTGGAAATATCTTTTGTTTCCATTGAAACAAGGTGGTGGAGGAGGGAAACAATAGTAACAAATGCAATGCTTGGATATTCAGCTTTTATCATTAATCATATAATGCTGCACCATGTTGACATATAGCTCAAATATATGAGAGCCTATTGTGTGTAGTGCTTTTTTTTATTTATTATTGCCATTTAATATCATTAACAATATTTTTTTTCCTCCAAAAAAGGAGAAATACTTTTTCAGGAAAACAGTTATATTAAATACAACATTTTTTCCTGGATGAACTTATTTTTATTTTCTTTTTCAACATAATTGTTTTCTTACCTGCCAGAAAAGGCTGAATTTAAGCCAGTGAATTTACTGGTATAAATCAATTGATGTGGATGCACATTTGCTGGATGGTGATGTATGAGAGAGGGAAATCATGCCTAGGATCTAGTTTGCTCTAGTTCTATTTATCACAGCTTAACATTTGTTTTGCAAAATAGGCTTCTGGGCCTTAAGGGGGGAGGTGTATTATAGACACAGAACAATTTGGAATTTTGAGGTTAAGCCACCCATTGATGTAAGGGCGGGGGAGAACTTCTGAAGACTTCAGAAATCCAGGTTATGGAAGATGATTGTTTTCTTTTTATAGGACCGTGCTCATTGCAAACCTGCATGCAAGCATGCTCTGCTTGGGGGTGGAAAAGGCAGAATTCCAATCTAAAGGGCTGAGTCCCCAGAGCCCAACTATTTTCTAGGTTTATTGGTGTGCTAAAACACACATTTTTTTTTACAAAAGTTACAGAGATAGTTATCATTTTCACCCCTGGGACTGATTAGCCAATTCTGACACAAGGTGAGTTACAACTAGGGTTTCCATCACCTCTAGAAAAGATCAGGATGCTGCTGCAGACATGGTGTAAGTCTGAAGAAAGATGGCACAATACAGACTGTGGAATGGTTATCTGCTACTGAAACTCTTTTAATGCATTTTCAGTTAGAGAATCGAAAAGAAGGAAGGGACCTGGGGACCCCACAAGTGAAAACTCCATGGGCAGAAGAGGAATTCCTCCAAGCTACTTTCCTAGATTTCTTTCAGAAGCTAGAAAAAAACCCTACTGAACAAGGACCCAACTTCTCCTACTACAATATCTTACATATTGTGTGCAGTTCTGGTCCCTTCATCTAAAAAAAGGATGTAGTAGAATTAAGAATGGCACAGAGAAGGACATTGAAGAGGGGATAGATCACTCTAAAGATATCTGGGTCACTGCTCGCTCTCTCTATAGCATCCATTTCTGCCACCGTCAGAGATGGAATACTGAGCTAGATGGAGCATTTGTCTGACTCAGTATGGCACTTCTGATATTTTTGTGTTCATGCTGTTCCCAGTCTTGTCCCTGGTATGTGTTAGAGCAGCACTGGGGGGTGGGATATGTTAGTTGCACCAGGTGGTGGACAGTCCACACAGACGCAGGAGAGCCGAAGGGTAATCCACTCCACCCATTTCTCTTGCCCCACCCTGATAGACTCTTGGACTCTCAGAACAGCAGAGACTCCCCATGCCTGAAGAAGGGTGACTGTGCCCGAAAGCTTGCCAAGAATTTTTTTTCCAACTGCTCAGTCAGTCTAGAAAAGATATCACATCTACTCAAAGAACTTTGCCATCATAATATGAATTTTTGTGATTATCCAGTACATCTCCTAAGGATTAGATGCATAATGACTTTTGAATTGACATTTCATTCATTTGATTGGAACACATGCAAAGAATAAAATGTCTATTTCCTCCATAATGGAGGTTTAATCCTTTTCACTGAAATACAAGTTTCAGGTGGAAGATGAAATATGTGGTCCAGAACTGGCAGATTTTCATGTTTCCATTTTTCCAGGGGAAATTGCTCAAACATAGGGAATAAGAGAAGATGATCTAGGGCCTGGTCTTTTACATCCTTGTTAAATAACCCTTACAAATGGTGAAACTCAACTATATTGCACTGTTTGTTTGAAGAAGGACTACTGCTGTGAATGAATATTTGCAGGTTGCTCTTTGCATTAGGAACTGTGTCAGGAATCATAAAGTTACCTGATGTAAGGACAAACCTTTTCAAGAGGCATTTTATTTCTTATAGTACAATGATAAAACAGCTAGCTGTGCAACATGCAGAAGTAAAGCAATGATGGTTCAGTTTTGCAAATTGCATCTGGGCCTTTAAGGGCCCCTATGCAAATGAATGACATTGGACACTGTAAGGGGGTTGGTGTCTGTGCCCTTGTGTAGACAGGCTTGTCCTCTCAGCCAGTCTAAAGAAAAGTCCATATGTAGGCTTGAGTGCCTGTGGCCTCACTGTTTGGCTTTGCTCCCTTGGAAACTTCTCAGGCAGTCCTCATAACTCAAGCAATAATCCTTGCTCAAAGCAACAAACAAATAAGCAAAACAAAACTTTAGGCCTTTTCTCCAAGTGACAGGAGAGGGCCATTTAGCTCTGGCCCTTCCTTGAAGTGAGCTCCTCTGGGCTTGTCTACCCCACTTAGAGCCAGACTACACCATGACAGGCCCATTTTATGTTAAATCCACTTACATTATAAGTGGGATTAGCTGGTGCATTAACACTGCATGCCTTCTGTGAAAGGAGCAATTTAACCCTAGTATGGTCAAAATACAAGGCAAATGTTCTGCCGCAGTCAATGGCCAGAACACTCATCAAAGCAGTAGGCTGGCAGCAGAGGGCAGCTTTTTCTGCCAGATGATTTATTTTTGTTTTTTCTTCATTAGGAGAGGGGAGCATGTCCACATTAATTGGATTTGACCCAATTTTTAGTTATGTGATCATTTTTGAAGAGGGAGCGGTAGGGCAGACTGCAGAGTTGGCATTTTTTCTTAGATTAAAGATTCTTTATGGCTCAAACATACTCAGTTTCGGTACATTTTGAAATGTGTCTACTGGAGCAAATGGCACTGTCAGTCAGTGTCACTTGTGCTAAATGGCACTAATCAATGTTTGCCCAGGCTGCCACTGAAACAAAAGGAAGCTTCATTGTTGTAATGGTTGGACTATAAAAGCTCATAGTCCCAAAGCCCAACATGTTGATATCATCCAAGAATGCACATTCTCTACTTGTGCATAACACCCTGGAAAATCTTTGTCATCTCTGAGCACAGGTTTCTAGGCTGTCTATCCCAAGGACGAGGACATTACTAGCTGCTTCCTGTGCGCAGGTACCCCATTATCATTACATATCTTACTGCTTTAAAAAATTGCTACAATTTATATTAGTACACAAAACCAATGTAAATTACACCCATCCAGATTCTAAGTGATTCATTACTCCTTGTGTGTACCATTTATTACCATATTTATTCCCATACCATATGCACCTTTCCCCTGAAAATTAGCCATCCAAAACCAGCATGCAAGTCTTAATCAAGGAAACTGATTTCCACTCTGGAATCAAGGCAAAGGCCACTGCAGTGGTGGCAGGCAGCTGGCCCTCTAGCCTTAAGGGGCAGGGGAAAAAAATCGCAAATTCTCTGTTAACCCCCCCAAATCCATGATTAAAATAAAAGGTCCCCTACAGCCCCTCTGGTGCACACACATATGAGCAAGGTTCTGCTAGAGGAGGAAGTAACAATGGGTATAGTGCAGAGCTGGCTTAAATTTCAAAAGACCAAATTTTGAAATAAATACACGATTGGGAATATTTTTGACAAAATGCTCGCATTTTTTCTGCTCTTTTTTAAAATTAGATATAGAGCTGGTCAATCGCTTTTCTAAACTTGTAAAAAAAGTTGAAATATTGAAATGAAACAGCTATCATTAAAAAAAGAAAACCCTCACAAAACTCCTCCTCTTTTCCAACAAACTCTGATGTTAGGTTTTGAGAGGAAGGGTCAATTTATCATTGAAAACTTATCGGAGAGCCAAATGTATGAAGCAGGGACTACCGGGAATGATCCCTAAGTTGACAAGAGAGCTTCTACTATTACAACATATAGATGCTGAGAATGGAAGGAGGAAGAAGGAATGGCAAATGAACAAGGGGTGAGGTTTGTGTTGCTTAGAAGCTTGGTCATAAAATGTGGAACAATAATTTGGTGGAAGGAAAACTGACATGTTATGGAATCGTACCGTTAAAATATGTTGCTATTTTTTGTAGAACGCAGAGATAAAATGAACCCATTCTGAATCTGTCCTAGTTTTCCTCACAGTTTGATGGTTTTTCAATCATAGTTCTCCAGAGTTCCAGCATTTGCCCACGCAAACCCACATGTACACAAATACCGCCTTGGAAATAGGTCATTCTGAATTTTCCAGGGGAAAAAAAGGTTAAAGCTGGGATATTTCATTAACTTACACCAAGATTATTCAAAGTTAACATTTTTCTCCTGGTCTGAGTCCTAGCTTCTCATTACAGCAGAAAGATAGTTTTATGGTGAAGGGGCTAGGCTGAGAATTGTGGAACTTGGGCTGTCATAGACTGCTGCATGTGAACTGGTTGTTCACCGATGATCATATTGTCAAAAGGGCCTTTTGGGAGGGCTGCAACTTTTAGGGGTCTAAATAGGTGTCTAAAGTTAGGTAGGGAAAAGGTGAGAATCTCAACAAGTAGAGCACATTTTTGATAACTTGGGAATTTAATGTCCTGATATATAACAGAGGTCAAAGATCCAGCCAAGCCTGGTAGTACACAGAGTTAGTGAGGTTAAGGCATGTCAGTTTCTTTAGCCAATGGAATATGACAGAGAAATATGGACAGCATCACATCTAGCTGCTTTTGACTGCCTTACTCAAATGACCCTTTAGAGCTGGGTCAAACAGGCACAGCCTTTGGCATGTATTTGGAGAGAGGCTTGAACTCGCTCCTCTGGAGGGGATCATACTCAGAGAAATGTAATTAATGTATTAATATTTGTAATGCTCAGATACAAAGTACAGTAGAAGTACAAACTATTATCATCATCAGGATGTGTCCTGGGTCTGCACTCACCATTGCACTTGAGGTTAAGGCCACTTTGTTCACAAAATGTTCAGCTTGAATATTATCAATCTTGCCCTTGACAGTGCTAACAAACATGTTGTTCTCCTTCACACCATTATGTATTCTCTGTGAGCCTTTGTTTGCTGTTCTATAAATAAAGTATAGACTGAGAATATTGAAAGCATATCTAATTTAGTAATTTGAAGATTTAGTCTAGGAAACACCAGTGCAATAGTTGAAAATTTCCCTCCCTGCATCCTGTTAAATACTCTGTTTATCCCAAATAGGATTTCCAAAGTTCCTGCCCATAGATGGCATGAAAGCTGGTAGCACTGAAAATCCATAAAATCCTCTTGGTCCCAATGCACAACTCTTTCTACGCTATTGCTCCAATCCACTCTGCTCACTAACAGCAGCCTATCAAGTAGTATGAAGTTATTAAAAAATGGTGAAGCTAAGAAGCTAATAAAGATGGTACAATCACTCTCTATCCTAGAAAACCAGAGGTTAGCAAAATCTGTATGCATCATTTAAAAGGGTGATAGGGTAACTACTGACCTGTGAACAGCACACTGGCACTAGGCAAACTGACTGGTATCATAACTCAGGATATAATGAAGACAAATCAGCTTGGCTTCTATAAAGGAAAATTGTACTCCTCTAGTCTTCTAGAAATTGTTCTGTGAAATGCTGACACAAAAGGAGTCATGCAGGATATAATAGGACCAGGTTAATATTATAGGGGAACCAGCTGTGTCTGGTTGAGGATAACTTTACTTTTGCAATTGAAGTAAGTACTCAATTTCATTATTATATAAAAAGAAAAACAAAACAATTCCTTAGGCATGGAACAAACTTCTGAAAATTTACAAGTAAATCCAGGAATTGATTTATGAATCTAAATTAATTTTAAAAATGGGTCCTTTCATATGGTGCCAAATTCTGCTTTGTTTTGACTAATCTCAGTAATGGAACAAAACAGACTCTTCAAACTTTCTACATCCTTAAATCCTATTGAAATCTCATTCATAGGCTAAAGCTGAAGGATATATTTTAAAATTAATTGGCACTTCTGGTGTTATTTCTCTTAACTGAAAGGCTCCTTTTCAGCACAGATTAATGAACAATGTCCTTCTGAAAATTTTGTTACTAACCCCCTTTTTCAGAATTGTTGGCATCTTCCATTGCTCCCTCTGGGATGAGGCCCTTAGTAGTTACCATTTACTTGCTCCTCACAATACTATTTTGCATCCTCAGGCAATACTGGAACTGCCATTTTCAAATACCGAAAGAACAATTACAGGGAAGACAGAGATGGGCTTTTCTATGTGGTTGTAGGGGACAGGACTAGGAGTAACAGCCTCAAGATGCACCAGGGGAAATTTAGGCTGAAGATTAGGGAGAATGTCCTGACTATGAGGGTGGTCAGGCACTCAGGCAGGCTACCTAGAGAAGTTGTGAAATCTCCACCCTTGGAAACTTTTGAAAGCAGGTTCAGTAGTCACTAGGCTGGGATGGTTTAGTTGGGAATGACCGTGTTTCAAGCAGGGAGCTAGGCTAGAAAACCTTATTTCATATGTACAAATCAGGAAAATATAACATTCTTTGTGGCTTTCTTGTCTGCTTTTAACACATGGAATCAGTAGAGTAACTAGAGAGCAGCGAGTGGGGCACCAGTTCTGGGTGCCTACCATAAGGAGGTACCAGTCTTGCCTGGAGGTGTCTTTGCCAAGGCAGGGGAAGCCCTGTGCTCCCCTGTCCAGCCATAGGAGTAAGGCAGGGTAGCATCACACCAAGCAGTGTATCTGGGGATGGTGGGGTAAGGGGAGTGAGCAAAACGGTGCTCCTCTCCTTGCTTAGGGAGCCTTTGCAAGTGCAGGCATAGCCCTGTGCCCAATAGATAAGTATGGGGGGGGGCACCAGGATTAGCTCTCAAGGAGCCAGGCTATGGAGATGCTGCCAATAAAAGGAGCAGCCACTGCTATATACAGAAGTAGCAGCTGCAGCAGTAGCCCAGGAAAGTAAGCCTTCCCTTCCCCTCATCTGTTCCTCCCTCTCACAGTAGTCAGCAAACCCCCTTGCCCCAGGTGTGCAATGAGCTCACTATGCCTCTGCATGGAACTATTAATCACTTTAAAAATCCAAGGGAATTCCCAGACAAAAGTTATGTCAAGACAGAGACATTAATGTTGACAGTCTCTCTATGTAAGTCAGGATAAAAAATATTACAGATTGCTGCAATCAGCTCAAGTAGAAGCAATTACATGTTCAAGAAATGTAGAAAATTTAATGCAAAAAGAAACAAAAATCAAAAGAAAAAATCCAAACTTGCTATGCATAACAGAGCCCTGATCTCGGTTTGGCCCATTAGGTGCTAATGTAACGCACACAAAAACACTGAAGTCATGGAAGTATAAGAGAGAGAGAACACAATGGTAGCACATTTAAAACAGGCATATGAGAAAGTAGCAACATAACTTTATTCCATGCAACCAACTGTGTTAAAAGGAAATTTGTGGCAAAAGAACTAGGTTGCTTTAATGACACAAGTGTTTATTTCTGAAAAGTCACTGGATCTTCACATTTGCAAATGAGTTGTTTGTAAGGAAATGGTGGTTTGGAAGACCAATTTGGCATTGTAATAATCCCCCTGTGATCTGCATGAGTCAGTGAGAGCTCCCATTTTTATGGTTTCCTTCAGACATTTAAAACAAGTTTGTGTTTTCAATAACTACAACACTCTGACAAACACCGGAATTTGCTGGCATTGTTGGCTGATGTATATATAGAATATTTTTGTGCCATGAGGAATCTGCAGCTGCTATCTGAATACATATGAAAAGCAAATGTTTGCAATGCATTATAGTTGTGCATGCTCCTCTTGTTTCCTGCACAGCTCCATTCTGAATGAATTTCCCTGGAGCAAAGTCTCAGTCAAGTGCAATTTTCACATAATGAGAAGGGTGTAAATGCCCACTGGAGGCTCTTCCGAAAGTTTTAAAGGTTGATGGTAACATTATTGGTTGACACAAAGATCGAATCATGGATGCTTTATAACCTGAGCAGCTGGGTGTAGAATAAAAGATCATCAGCCAATTTTGCAATGGTGGAAGAGCACACTTAGGACCCTTTTTTAATGCCATGCAAATGGAAATGGATTACATTTTACCAAAAAATGGACTCTACTTCACTTGCTTAGTACTCCCTGCCAATTTGGACTAGGGTTTGATTGTAAAGTACATTTGTACCTCTTTCACACTCCCATTACACTTCCTGAGTGCTCTAGCGAGGACTTAATGTCCATGGGAATCAAGCTCTATAGGTAGTTTGTTTTAGGCATGGGTCATTATTTCATTGTTGAGTGAACAAATCCATCCATCCATTTATTTATAGTAGCAAAGAGGACATGTGGCTTGATTCATTATACATACAATTGTCTAAAACTGCAGATTGACAATAATAAAATGTAGTATTTCCATTTGCATGAAGCATAAAGGGACCTGCACTTATATTTTTATAGTCGTTACTGAAAAACATTTTTATTCACGGTAAATTTCCTAACCAATGACTGAGATGATAGATGCCTCAGTTTAATATGTGATTTATACCACAGTTATTTGACAGAAAGCAAACATCCCATCTAATGTAAAAGAACTAATAGGAGTCTGTTTCTGAAGTACTGTAGGGCAAGCCAGATCCTTAGTCAAAGGCTGATAGGAACAGCAAGAGTGGCTTCTGCGTGCCTTTTAATATTTTATCATAAAATGTAATTATATTAAAACAAGTAATTTTGCATCCAGAAAGGTATTAATAATTAAAACCCTGCTGATTTTTTTAAAATATTGTATAATAATAGATACAAAGAAACTGGAGAGAAAAAAATAATTACATTTTACTGTTTAAATTTCTTAACTTTGCTGGAAGTTTTAGAACCCTGCGATCTTACAATGCAAATCCTATGGGGAAACTGCTCCATTCAGGCAGTCAAGCTGAATGCATTCAGCTCCCATGTTCTTATCCCATGAAACACAGTCTCTCTTTAGGAACTATTTGTCTGAGCATAACTGAAACTAGGCTTTTTGTCTGACCAAGGACTATCTGCCTGGTTATCATTAAGCTTGTTCCCAAACGGCTTGTCAGACTGGTACCTAAGCATGGACTTTTCTTATGGCTCATGGGAATTTTTGCCATATTCCTCATGCTTGTTTGTTGCCTGGGGGAAACCATGGTTCCACTGAAACCAGTGGCAGAACTTCTATTGGTAGCAGGACGACCAGGTTTTCACTTCACTCTACCAAGAGTTTGAGTCTGAGGGCAAGTAACAGCTCAAACATCTTCCATTTTGAGAGAGGCTCCCTGTGAGCAAGTCTGTGTGAAAATCTCAGAGCAAGCAGGAGCTCTGGGAGCACACAGCAGCAACACTAAGAACCAAATCTTCAGCCTGGTCAGAACTGCATCCCCCAATGCCTCAAGCAGGTAAAAAAGGCAATTACAGCAGGACAAATAGGACTGATTTAAATGATCGGCACTGCTGTAGCACCCCTGATAGGTGGCCTTTTACAGAGGGCATGTCCTGTTCAGAGTGAAAATAGAAAGACAAAAACTATCTTGGGCATAAAGAATTCCTGTGACTTTTAGCTGAATATTTAAACCATTTTCCATGACTTGCTCTTTCCACCACAACTGGCACGACATATTCCCTAAAAATGAACATGATTAAACTGTAAGTAAGGGTCTCATTCATGTTCCCATTGCTGAGGAAACCCCCATTTGCTGTACAGCATTCACCTGTCAGTTGAACAGCTAGCAGATCATATACAGAGTCTTCATAAAGTGCACTTTTAAACTTTCATAACTTAGGTTGTGCACAAGGACTTTCTGAAGACCCTGTACAGACAGCAACAGCCCATATCTGGCTCCTAATCCTCGTAACACAAGGCACCCTGCAACCTGAAGAGGGCACAAGAGTCGGGGTCTAAACATACTTTTCACCCTTTCCTTCCTTGTGCACCTGCACCCAGGTACAATCCAGACCAAAATTAGGTTCATGCTTTGTTCACTATTTAATATTGCATTCCACAAAATGTTCTGTGGCTGGGAGGCAGTGGATAAAGCTCAGCAGATGTGGGTTCTTATTTCTGGCTTGGTGACCTTGAGCAAGTCTATCTTTAGACTGTGAACTCCTTGGAACTGAGGCTTTTTCTCTGTATGTGTATGGCACGATGGGACTCTGGGCTCAGCTGGGGCCCCTAGGCAGTATTGTAATAACAATATTACTGAACATTACTAAAGCTTTATGAGAAAATAGCCTGTGCCTAATAAAAATAATCACAAAACCATAAAACCAAATGCACTATTAGTGCACAGGCGGAAGACACAATGATTTTTGTAAGCAAAATAATTTTTGGTGATTGACATTTCAGCTCAGCAGATTAATAGGAACAAGCAATGTATAACTGATGGGTGAATACACAAATTGGTCCAGTGGGTTTTCCCTTTCTATTCTCACAGAAAAAAGTTCATTAAGCATAAAGTTGTTGAAGAGTATTTTCCCCACAACGTCATGCAAAGAAACACAAATCAAGGAGATATTCATACCTGGCACAATACTGAACTTGAAGAATTACTCTACTGTTATGACAATATCAACAGGATCCTGGAGAGAGTCACTTTCCTCCAGCACTGGGCAAGGAACTTATACATTGCCATGGAGCATCCTCAGGGCTGTATGGCACTACTATGTTGTGTTAGTTAGCCAGTTACCTCCCAATCTGCTCCTTGGTAAGTGGAGTTTGTGGTGGTCCTATTAGGCTGAAGAGCCTATCCTTTAGCAGTTGGTGGACCTTCATTCAGCAGCTGGGTCCAAACAACGGGGCTAGGGACAGACATTCAAAAAGCCTGAATTGATTCAATCTTTGCAGGTTAGTCTAACCTGGCTAAGCTAAACCAGTTTGTAACCATCCAGATATGTCCTCTGGACTGAAGAAATGCCAGCACATGCCCACAGTGGCTTAGGCTAGAAACTGTGGAGGGGGGTAAGAGTGGGGGGACATAGTGCAGACCTCCCTTCCATTCCATAGTGCTGAACTGAGGGGGCGTGGCCAGGCCCCAGAAGATGCTCAAATTAGGGAGGGGTTCCCCCTTGATAACAGAGCATTTATCAGCTCTGTTATTAGCATTTAGCACCCCATCAGAAAGCAAAGCCTCTCTCATTAGTTCAAGTTGTTCTTAAAATATTTTTTCTAAGGGAGGGACAGAGGGACATTACCAGCTACTTGTTGATTAGGTTCAAAAATCCCTAAGCAGACACCTCTCAGAATCAGCTGGCATACCACATGCTGGCTATGGTCTGTGCTATGGGAGACAGGAGGGAGGGTCCCCTGCTTGGGCAGCAAGCAGCAAAGGGTGGGGGGAATGAGGGGAAGGGGAAGCCAGGCAGATGCTGCTGTGCCTGCAAGTCTCTGCTGGAGCTCCAGCCAGGGAGCAGAAGGGAGGGGCCAGCCCAGCTCTCTGGAGCAGAGAGCCCCGCCCAGCCCAGAGAGCATGCTGGGATGCTGTGGGATTCTGATTTCAATTAAACCAGGAAGGAGTCTTGGACAGACATTGCTTAAATCAGTTTGACCCAAATCAGTTAAGTCTGATACTACATTCAGTCAGGTTTATCTCAAACTTGTTTCAGCCATTTTCAAACTGGTTTATGTGCACTGAATATCTGTTCTGTTACAGGTTTAAACTAGTTCCTGATCACTTAAACCAGTTTATGTGAAATGTCTGTCCCTAGCCCTAGAGCATCCTTTTTGTTGCATTTAATCCTATGCAAATTCAAGTAAAAGCCAAAAAAAATTACCACTTGCTCATTTGCCAACTGGGAGGCTTCAGAAAAGCAACTTGTACAGGCAGAAATAAAGCGGCTATGGGAACTGCCTGCCTAGTCTTTTCTTGATGGCCCTTGATGCCTGTGAGGGCTGGAGCAGGAGGCTGACTGATAAACAGGGTGATTAACTGCAGGTCCTGGAAAGACTGGATGGTTGGGACTGGCCAGAGGTGAGCTCTGAGCTCAGGCAGAAACAGTGTCTTGGGGGAGAAGTGGCTGCAGGACATTGGGTTCTCCCTGAGACACTGTTGCTCAGGGCTCACCTCTGGACAGTTGGGTTCAGACCAGAAGTGCAGTTGCAAGCCGAACAAAAGCATGTTTTGCCCTCTAAAAAAAACTGGGAAACAATTGCTGTTGCAGACTCATCCATCATGGCCTGTAGCCCAGCCACCACTTGAAGACTGGTTTACATTACTTCAAGATCAATTCAGAGGCATTTTTACCTTGACAGGGTGGCTTGAAATGGCTGAAAAGTTTATATGAATTAAGCCCCTAACCTCAGAATACCCCCCTAGTAGTCTGTCGCTTATCAGACTTCAGGGATGCTCCACCACTTTTCAGCCCTGCTGAAGTATAATCCTGACAAAGCCTGCAGCATACATCAACTTTATTTGTTAACCCTTCTTTAAACTAAATTAAATGTAATTGTTTTCTAAGAGCATTATCATTGCCTATTTTCTCTCTTCCCTTATGCAGGCTCTAAAAAAATATCTTTTCCCTGCAGCCATTCATAAAGCATAAAAGCAATGAGGGAACATATAAATATATTCATGAACAAACAGTGTTAAAATTCCATCCACATTAGAGTCAAATAAATTGCAGTTATCACACCCTGAGCTGCAACCTAGGAGGGAAAGTGAGGGCTAGCAAGATGGAGGTTATATTGAATGGAAGTGCCTTGAGACAGAAAGTGCACTGCCTTCATGGTTGCAGCAGGAAAGATGGAACAAAACTCCTGACTCCCCTTTGGTTGCTGTACAATATACTTCATGAATCTAATGAGAACAAAAACATTTCTTCATGCGTCCCCTCTACTCAGTCCCTGATTTTTGGTACTAGAGCAGCCTACAAGGCTTATAATCACAGGCAGCTCCTACATTTTCATTGGTTTGATCATTGAATCAGATCTCCAGTGACACATGAGCTAGAGAACTTCAGCCAGGTATTCCTGTATCATGCTCCTCTTGTGTGTGAATGAAATTACATGTTTAGGAAGACAGTTTTGCTTTTGCATATTGCATTGGCTTGGTTTTTTGGTGGGAAAAGGTTTTGCCGTCTCTGGGATCTTTGTGGAATACTGTGGCTTTGGGGAGGAATCTTACAGGTATGGCACAACATTTCTCCTTGCTGTTTACAAATTAACCCACTTACACACCTTTAGGTATCTCAGCAGTGCAAAAGGAATGTGAAGCCAGATCAACAAGCCAAATGACCTTACCTTAGCAGAAAGGAATCCTTGAGGGGATTCAACCCTCCTCATTCACAGCATAGGAGGGAGAAGGCATGTCAGGCTGGGAAAAAAGTTAAGGGACTGGAACAGTATTGTTTTCTAGCAACCTGTGATTGGCACTAAAGTTATTCATATTGGCGAGCCTGTGGCTGCTGTAAGAAGTACCATGCAAAAAGCCTGATCTTTAGACATAGCAAGGGCTAGTTTGAGCAGTAGCTTGTGTGACTTATTCCAGCCAGCAACCAGACTGGATGCCAGAATCAACAGGTCCACATAAAAGCTAATTGCCAATAAAGGAATGCTGGCTGCTTAATATATTTAATGAGCTTGTTGTCTTGTCTCCCCTTCCTAGCCCCTTCTTTATTTCACCCAGCATTTTGAATTACATTGCTCCTTATTTCTGGCTTTGCCTTAATTATGAATTTTGGATCTTGGCCTCTGGGTTTAATGCTCCACTTCTTGAGGCTGTGGCTCAGCCTGGAGTTCCAATCTAGCTTTTTCTAACTTGGGTGTTTGTTCCAACTCTTGTTCCATTGGGCTGTTTCTGCTAGGGCTGAGAGAGAGGTTGAGTCTATCCCCACCAAAAACTAAAATAAGCAATTGGCAAGAGTTTAGTGATCTTTGTTCCAAACCTTCTGCTCAAGGCTGCAGCTGAGCTCCACTCTCAATCTGAGATCCCAGCTCTTTGTTTAGCTGTGTTCCCTGGTTGCTAGTCTGTTATGAAAGCAAGAACACAGAGCAGTTTGCAGTCTCTTTTGCAGCACTCAAGTAATGCTAGGTAGCAGAACACTGCTTTTTAGCACCAGAGAGTATTCTGTAACATAAGGCTACACAATGGCCATTTTCCCTTTTGCTAGTAAACGCATAATACGGCTGTGCAAAGCTTCGGTAGGTGATCCGATTCAGAGGAGATTCTGTCCAATTCAAGGACCAAATCTCCAAATCTGAATCAAATCAGGAGACCAATTAAAAGCTCTGAATCAATTTGAAGCATCTAAATCAATTCGGAAAAGATTTAGCAATTTGGCCATAGACTAAACAGGCAGCTGACGCAGCAGCCTCCAGACGGTAAGTCTGTTGGAGTTGGGGGAGGGAAGAGACATGGGGGAGGGAGGGATTTGGGCTTGGGTTGGGACAAAGAAACCATAGGATTATGCCTGGAAATCTTTCTTGGGCCACCTCACACCATGCCTCCAGGGCACCAGAGGACACTCCCAGACATCTCTGACCATGGTCTTGCCCAGACCAAGGCGTGGTTTGTTTGTGTCAGGCATCCATCTGACAGCCCCCCAGACTCTGAACTAAGTATGCAGGCTCGAATAAGGAATTGGGTTTTGGTCTGGAATTATGGCTGGAAATCTTTTGAGGACTATCCCACACCATGGATCTGTACCACCTGGGGACTATCCTGGACATCCCTGACTGTGGTCTTGACCAGCCTAAAGCAAGGCTTGGCCATCCCAGGCTACCGACTGACATCCCCCAGCACCTGTACTAAGTATATTTGAGTTTGAATTTGGAACTGGTTTTTGGCTTTGGATTAGAGATGGAAATGCTTTTTTGGCCACCCCACACCATGACTCTGTGGCACCAAGGGACTCTCCTGAGTCTTGCTGGGCTCAAAGTGTGGCTTGGCCATGCCAGGCTTCCAAATGACAGCCCCCCATGCCTGCTGAACTAAATACATGAGCTCAAGTAAGGAACTGGGTTTGGGGCTTGGAGTATGTTTGGAAATCCTGTTTGGGCCACCCCAAACCATGCCTCTATGGCACCAGGGGACACTTCCGGACATCTCTGACCATGATCTTGCCCGGCCCAAAGCACAGTTTGTTTACGCCAACCCCCACCCCCCTGACACTACTAAGTATATGGACTCAAACAAGGAATTGCCTTTTGGGCTGGAATTACAGCAGGAAATCCTGTTTGGACCACTCCACACCATGCCTCTGTGGCACTGGGGGACTCTCCTGGACATCTGTGACTTTAGTCTTGCCCAGCCCAAAGTGTGATTAGGCCTTGCCAGGCTGCCAATTGACAGCCCCCCATTCCCACTGCACTAAGTATATAGGCTTGAAAAAGGAACTGGCATTTGGGCTGAATTACAGACTGAGATCCTTTTTGGGCCATGTGATGCCATGCCTGTGTGCCACTGGGGGACTCCTCTGCACATTCCTGACCAGAATCTTGCCCAGCCCAAAGCATGGACATTCGTGATGGTGCAGGATTTCCAGCAGCTCCTGGCATTCTAGCAGACCACTGGACCAGGCTGGTTCCATGCCATGCCACATGGGTCCTGACCATGCAGCCGGAAACCACAAGCTGCAGATACAGGATGAGCCAGGCCAGCTCCATGCTGCACTGCATGGTTCCTGGCCATGCAGTGGGGAGTCACATGATCGTGGGAAGGTATGGGTCTGGCTGGGCTGGCTTCAATCCATACCATGCAGGTTCCAGCCTTGCAGCTGGGAACCGCATGGTACAACACAGAGCCAGCCTGTCCTGTCCTGTCCCCTAATGGGAGCATGCAGTTCCCTACTGCAAGGTTGGGACCCACATGGTGTGGCATGGAGGGGACAGGCCAAGCCATGCTGGCTCCATTATGCACTGTGTGGTCCCTGGCCTTCAGCCAGAACCGCATTAGAATCATAGAATCATAAAAAATTAGGGTTGGAAGGGACCACTGGAGGTCATCTAGTCCAACCCCCTGCTCAAAGCAGGACCATCCACAACTATATCATCGCAGCCAAAGCTTTGTCTAGCCAGGTTTTGAAAACTTCCAAGGATGGAGCTTCCACCACCTCTGTGGGTAATTTGTTCCAGTATTTTACTAGCCTCCTAGTGAGAAAATTCTTCCTAATATTTAACCTAAACTTCGCTTGCTTCAACTTGACACCATTGCTCCTTGCTCTGTCATCTGCCACCACTGAGAACAGCCTACCTCCATCCTGTTTTGAACCACCCTTCAGGTAGTTGAAGGCTGATATTAAATCCGCTCTCAGTCTTCTCTTCTCCAAACTAAATAAGCCCAGTTCCCTCAGTCTGTCCTCATAAGTCATGTGCCCCAGCCCCCAAACCATTTTTGTTGCCCTCTGCTGGACTCCCTCTAATTTGTCCACATCCTTTCTGTAGTGGGGGCCCCAAAACTGAACACAGGACTCCAGAAGTGACCTTAGCAGTGCTGAATAGAGGGAAATAATTACTTCCCTTGAACTACTGACAACATTCCTACCAGTGCAGCCCAGTATGCCATTAGTCTTTTTGCAACAAGGGCACACTGTATTCAGGGCTCATATTCAGTTCATTGTCCACTGTAACCCCAGGTCCTTTTCTGCAGAGCTGCTGCCCAGCCAGCCAGCCCTTAGCCTGTACTTGTCCATGAAATTGCTCCATCCTAAGTGCAGGACTTTGTGTTGTGCTGGGGCGGGCCGGGCTGGCCCAATGCCATATGGGTCCTGGACTTCCAGCTGGGAACTGTGCACTGCACCCGGAAAGAAATGGGTGGGGCTGGCTCCCCACCTCCCACCATACCCCCAAAATACACCCATACTTTCACCCCCACACACCCTACCATCACCCCACCATAACCCACACACAGTCCCCCATCTTATCCACACACATGACATCCTCCCACACACCCCACTCCCCACCAGACCCCAAACACACCCACACCCTCTCACAGCCCCCACACACACTTCCACCCCGCCACCTCCACCATACCCACATCCTCGCACATACTCCCACCCCAACCACATTCCCCACACCCACACCCCCCACACACACTGCCCACACCCCATGACACAAATACACCCACACAGCCCCCATATGCACCCCCTTATCCCCCCCACACAAGAGTGTATTTTGAGCTATTATGCAATTGCCTCTAGATATACTGTGCAAACACATATAAATCAGGACAAA
>NW_017728950.1:25032494-25044757 GCF_001723895.1 Crocodylus porosus
CTGTACTAAGTATATTTGAGTTTGAATTTGGAACTGGTTTTTGGCTTTGGATTAGAGATGGAAATGCTTTTTTGGCCACCCCACACCATGACTCTGTGGCACCAAGGGACTCTCCTGAGTCTTGCTGGGCTCAAAGTGTGGCTTGGCCATGCCAGGCTTCCAAATGACAGCCCCCCATGCCTGCTGAACTAAATACATGAGCTCAAGTAAGGAACTGGGTTTGGGGCTTGGAGTATGTTTGGAAATCCTGTTTGGGCCACCCCAAACCATGCCTCTATGGCACCAGGGGACACTTCCGGACATCTCTGACCATGATCTTGCCCGGCCCAAAGCACAGTTTGTTTACGCCAACCCCCACCCCCCTGACACTACTAAGTATATGGACTCAAACAAGGAATTGCCTTTTGGGCTGGAATTACAGCAGGAAATCCTGTTTGGACCACTCCACACCATGCCTCTGTGGCACTGGGGGACTCTCCTGGACATCTGTGACTTTAGTCTTGCCCAGCCCAAAGTGTGATTAGGCCTTGCCAGGCTGCCAATTGACAGCCCCCCATTCCCACTGCACTAAGTATATAGGCTTGAAAAAGGAACTGGCATTTGGGCTGAATTACAGACTGAGATCCTTTTTGGGCCATGTGATGCCATGCCTGTGTGCCACTGGGGGACTCCTCTGCACATTCCTGACCAGAATCTTGCCCAGCCCAAAGCATGGACATTCGTGATGGTGCAGGATTTCCAGCAGCTCCTGGCATTCTAGCAGACCACTGGACCAGGCTGGTTCCATGCCATGCCACATGGGTCCTGACCATGCAGCCGGAAACCACAAGCTGCAGATACAGGATGAGCCAGGCCAGCTCCATGCTGCACTGCGTGGTTCCTGGCCATGCAGTGGGGAGTCACATGATCGTGGGAAGGTATGGGTCTGGCTGGGCTGGCTTCATTCCATACCATGCAGGTTCCAGCCTTGCAGCTGGGAACCGCATGGTACAACACAGAGCCAGCCTGTCCTGTCCTGTCCCCTAATGGGAGCATGCAGTTCCCTACTGCAAGGTTGGGACCCACATGGTGTGGCATGGAGGGGACAGGCCAAGCCATGCTGGCTCCATTATGCACTGTGTGGTCCCTGGCCTTCAGCCAGAACCGCATTAGAATCATAGAATCATAAAAAATTAGGGTTGGAAGGGACCACTGGAGGTCATCTAGTCCAACCCCCTGCTCAAAGCAGGACCATCCACAACTATATCATCGCAGCCAAAGCTTTGTCTAGCCAGGTTTTGAAAACTTCCAAGGATGGAGCTTCCACCACCTCTGTGGGTAATTTGTTCCAGTATTTTACTAGCCTCCTAGTGAGAAAATTCTTCCTAATATTTAACCTAAACTTCGCTTGCTTCAACTTGACACCATTGCTCCTTGCTCTGTCATCTGCCACCACTGAGAACAGCCTACCTCCATCCTGTTTTGAACCACCCTTCAGGTAGTTGAAGGCTGATATTAAATCCGCTCTCAGTCTTCTCTTCTCCAAACTAAATAAGCCCAGTTCCCTCAGTCTGTCCTCATAAGTCATGTGCCCCAGCCCCCAAACCATTTTTGTTGCCCTCTGCTGGACTCCCTCTAATTTGTCCACATCCTTTCTGTAGTGGGGGCCCCAAAACTGAACACAGGACTCCAGAAGTGACCTTAGCAGTGCTGAATAGAGGGAAATAATTACTTCCCTTGAACTACTGACAACATTCCTACCAGTGCAGCCCAGTATGCCATTAGTCTTTTTGCAACAAGGGCACACTGTATTCAGGGCTCATATTCAGTTCATTGTCCACTGTAACCCCAGGTCCTTTTCTGCAGAGCTGCTGCCCAGCCAGCCAGCCCTTAGCCTGTACTTGTCCATGAAATTGCTCCATCCTAAGTGCAGGACTTTGTGTTGTGCTGGGGCGGGCCGGGCTGGCCCAATGCCATATGGGTCCTGGACTTCCAGCTGGGAACTGTGCACTGCACCCGGAAAGAAATGGGTGGGGCTGGCTCCCCACCTCCCACCATACCCCCAAAATACACCCATACTTTCACCCCCACACACCCTACCATCACCCCACCATAACCCACACACAGTCCCCCATCTTATCCACACACATGACATCCTCCCACACACCCCACTCCCCACCAGACCCCAAACACACCCACACCCTCTCACAGCCCCCACACACACTTCCACCCCGCCACCTCCACCATACCCACATCCTCGCACATACTCCCACCCCAACCACATTCCCCACACCCACACCCCCCACACACACTGCCCACACCCCATGACACAAATACACCCACACAGCCCCCATATGCACCCCCTTATCCCCCCCACACAAGAGTGTATTTTGAGCTATTATGCAATTGCCTCTAGATATACTGTGCAAACACATATAAATCAGGACAAAAAATATAGTTTTAAATAAAATTAAAATAAGTTATAGTAGATGTTTGATTTTTTTTTTTAGAATATGATTTTTTTTCCAGTTTCAAGATGGAATTTCTACCCCCACCCCCAAATACTTCCAAGGCAAAGGAAGGGTCTTCTGGTGGCAAAGGTCAGGGGTTAGTGGTGGGACTTCCAGTCCCAAGATGTAGACCAGGCAGCAGGGCTCCTGTCAAGGGATGGGGCTACCCTTGCAGCCCTCGAGTTCACCAAAACTCTTGAAGTGGCCTTTCAGCTGAAATAATTGCCCAGCCCTGTTCCAAAACAATGTGGCTCTTAATACCCAGTGGACTTCAGAAGGCATTTTGCTTCTAGTGGTGCTATTTATGGCTCATTATGGCGTGCTTTTCCCTTTGCGCTGAATGGAATATTTGTTAATCTGGTCCCAGGTAACAAGAGCCATTAATTATCATTGCTCTAAATTGGCTTTTTGCAAGACATCCCAGGGAAGGAATTTGCCTAATAAGTCCATTCTGATTTAGCAGTGTGTACCTGTGACAAGATGACAGAAGTCTCCTTTGGCCCCAGGCACTGGAGTTATGCAGGTTAATTACTGCTGGCTCATTGGGTGTGGTGTGGCTCATGAGACTTCATCTTGACTATAAAGTCATGTTATTCTAGATTACTTGAAATTTTACATTACAATTAACCCATATGTACATAGCACTCAAGGGACGCATCTACATGTGCTAGTAATATGCCTGAATTTTCTTTGAATTTACCCATTCCGATCTCCATTTGACTGGGAGAGCTATTCTGGCTCAGCAGGATGCTGCCTCGCAGCCATGTGGAGATCGGAACCCAACTGGATCTCTACCTGGCTGAGAGGCAGCATCTTGACAAGCCAGAACAGGTCTCCCAGCCATGTGAAAATCAGGATGGATATCCACAGGTACTACAAAATGGCACATTAGACTAATCTACTGCACCTTAATTGCTGTGCACATATAGATGCTGACACTTTACTGTGCATTAGATTAGTCTAATGCACAGTAAAGCATCTCATGTAGATGTACCCAGGCTTGATTAAACAAGGGCTCATATCAAGTTTCCTAGTATTATTCTGACATTGCAAAGTGACAGCTCTGGGAAATAGCTGATTTAAAGTGGGTCTTTCTTCTAGATCCCGAGCAAGCCAACGTCTGTTAGCCCTTTGTGCTCTGAGATTGCAGGCACTTCTCTCTTGCTGCTTAAGAAAACCAAAATGGCTGGTTTTCTTTGATTTATCACTGAGCTTATATGGATTTGAATATGGAAGTTGTTGTCTACATGGCAAATGTCTGTCAAGTACCATATGTAAAATGTGATGTATTTAAATTGAACAGATCGTCACCCAAAAACAGCAGATTTATTGAAGTCAGTGGAGCTTTGGCCATTTTCAGTTGAGGATTTAGTGTAATGTGACCTATATTAACTTATATGGTGTTGTTGCCTCTAACAGCAGTGGGCTGGACTCAATAACCCACAAGATCCCTTCTGCTCCGATGTTTCTAGCTTTTGTTACTTAGCACTTCCACAAGATTGACTGTAGATTTTTAGCACCTTTGTTGAAAGGGGAGCTCCCTGCAAGATGGTGCAGCTCATTTAGCAATTTAATTTCTAGATCATCGCAATTACAGAGCCTTGAGACTCTTGAGCCTTTGGAGGAAAATTCTGGTAGTTCATCCAATTTACCTCTATTCCAAAAAGTAGGATTTATGTAAAATTTGAACCCAGAATCCTCACAATCAAAGGGAAGCCGCTCATAAATAAACAGGCCAGGCTTTGGCAGCCACAGTAGGTTACTCAGTCTTCATTGAAGAGAGTCTGTCAAGGGAAACCCCTGAAACAAAGTGTATATGGATTTTTTAAATTGAAACTCTATGATGTGTTGATCACACAGGCCAAGTTTTTCAAACCAGCGTAGTATGTTGGGAGCTTGGAAGCTTAGATCTTTGAATTAGGTACCATCGTGGGAGCTCAGATCTTTTGGAAATTTCTCCCATGCTGCATAATGACTATTAGGGTGGCCATCATAGAGGACAGTCTGGTTGTCCTCTGTCCTCTATTGAGATGAAACCAGATGCCTTTATATCCTCTATTTTTCTCCTGAAGAAAAAAATAGAGGACATAAAGGTGTTGGGTTTGGTATCAATAGAGGACAGAGGGCAGAGTAGCAGAAAACTGGAATGTCCTCTATGGTGGCCACCCGAATGACTATGGGGGCTGAATTGTCCATCATCCCCTACCTTAAAATGGTTATCATTTGGGGATTCATACCTTCATCTCATCTCTAACAAATGGTTGGGTTTAAACTTCATACTTAGCCTTATCAGTTTGAATGGACTGCTTCAAAGAACTGTGGAGAGTGTCCCTGTACTTGCAGGCATTGTTTTTCTGATGCTTCTAGTTCTTTGCAGATTTTTGTCATACCCCACAGTCATTGGTGCTGTTTTAAATTTTCCTCAGCTTTGAATTCAATGACCTAGCTTGGATCCATGTGTAGTGGTGTCTTATTAACACTTTGTGCTATTTCTGACAGGATTTTTCAGCTGCTCAATATTGCCTTTGAGAGCTTTCATAGCATCAGCTTCACTATCTTGTTCCTGATGGTGTTTTCAAAGTCAGCCCTTGTTTCCAGAATTTTTTTTTTAATGTCTTTAACAAGATTTTCCAACTGGGGCTCAAAGTAGGGGCAGAGAGAAGCAGAGGAGGGACTTGATGCTTGTCTGAGCTGGGGAATACATAAACAAGCTGAGAAAATTATCTGAACACAGAACATATTTAGCCAAAGGATTTATGGCTTTAATCCTCATCTATGGGCTGGGATCCCCTCCTGGTTTGTTACTGATGTTGTCTTGATTACAGCCTCTCTCAAATATCATCTTTCTGCTCATTTCTTTTTCCTGTGCCCTTTCCTCCTCTGCAATCTGGAGGGTTTACAGGCTCCAGATGAATGCAGGCTTGCACAGCAGAGGAGCCTGAACATTTATATTTCTCTCTTGTCTTCTTCCTTCTTTGCTTCTGCCTTTTCTAGACTCTTCTATATATTCAGAGGGAGACACTCTCCCCTTTGCTACAGTCTCAGTATATGGCTGTTGGGGCCCTGGAGCCAAACAGGCTGTACAGGAGAAGAAATTCTCCTGGGATAGGCATTTCTTTTGACAGTTATAGACTGCCCTATGCAAGCTGATTTGTACATCACAGAATAAGCCTCTGCTGAGGACAAAGCATTTAGCATGACAGAGATTCATCACAGCATCACTCTTCTCTAGGTAGCTGGGAGGAGTTAATGTCAGGTAAGGCAGTTGCCTGGCTAGCGTGGCCATCATAGAGAACAGTCTGGTTTTCTGCTACTCTGTCCTCTATTGATATGAAACTCTGTGTCTTTATGTCCTTTATTTTTCTCTTCAAGAGAAAAATAGAGGATATAAAGGTATCTGGTTTTGTATCAATAGAGGACAGAGTAGCAGAAAACCAGACTGTCCTCTATGATGGCCACCCTACTCCTGGCACTCCAAATCCTTCTTGGGGCCTCTTTAAGAACCTGAAATTTGGGAGTGGGGGGGGATAGAAAGCCATTTTTGCCACCCTTTTCCCCTTAGCCATGTGTTTTCTGATGGGCCTCGCTCATAAGTTTTCAAATCAAAAGGAGCCGTTGTACTGAAGGTCAGGCTAAATGGTTGTAAACCTGACTACAGTATTTTACCCTGTCACTTCTGACCACTGCCTTCCCCAATCTTTTTTATTCTTCCAGCACTTCCATACTTTCACAGTCCTCCAGAACTAAGCCCTACTAGTTTCTTCAGGTCCTAAATGACAGAACCCCAAAGAATCTCAAGTGAATAATGTCAGCTAGGCTGCGTCTTCGCTGGAACAGTACTTCCCCAAAATTAAATTGCACCCTAGGAATTGGCACAGGCTTGAATTTGGAGATCCGGGTAGGCTGCTTATGCATAAATCTTGGACTGGCAGGTAAGTGCTGGTGGTGTGAAAGGGCTGGATTCTAGAGCAGACCTTAGAAGTAGCCATGTGATCTCATCCCACACGCGTGAGAGAGAGAGAGAGAGAGAGAGAGAGAGAGACCCTGGGTGAGATCAAACACTCTTGAAACAGACAGTGAAAGGCATTAGAAAAAATATTAATTTAGATTGTAATGGACAGAGGTTTTACCCTCACTTCAGGCTGAGCTCTAGGAAAAGGGTGCAATAAATTAGTGCCAAGTGGTATGTTTTGTGACTGGGTGAGGGATCAGTGAGAATGGAGTAAAAAATTAGAGGCTTTTGACCAAGGGACCCAAACTTCATTGAACCTTTAATTGCAAGCAAAGGCAGCCTGTTCTGAAAATGGTTATAGAACAAAGAAGATAATGCTGTCTGAATTGATCACCAGCCTTTCCGTCATCTGTCCTGGTGCTGAACTCCAGAAGTTCTCCAGGCTGAATCAGCACCTTTACTGGCCCTGCATTATACTGCATATACCACAGGCATATGCAAACACTGACAATATGGCAGGATGAACCCAGCCTATGCAATGATCTGTGCTTCTACTACTAGCCTGCTTACTATAGCTTAGCTACCCTAATTAAAGATACCTGAGGTACCTCCATTGTACACAGCAGAGCTCAATGTAGACACACCCTGAAGAAAGAATGATGCTTGACCTGTAGAGGTTTGAGAGATGAAGTGAATGGCTGTATCACTCTCTCTTTTTACACAACTGAAAAAAATATATGAAGACACCGTCCTGGCACAGATGGGTCCCAAATATCCATCTTTGCTAAAAAAGACAAACATAAGGCATAACTACATCCAGGCTGCTTTTCTAACTGTACTGCCTTCCACAGTACAGATACAGTCAGCACTACTGAAAGGCTCACAAAATATTTCAAAGGATATTCCCTTACCAGTGGCAGAAGGAGAAAATATTATCTGAGACGGCTGGGAGTGCAAGGGGGCAGCACAGGGCATACTGTGATGGGTAGAGCAGAGTTGTGTAGGGCCACTTCTTCCTGCAGGGCCATTGTGGGGCCGATGCATGGTGGGTGTGCTGGGCACAGTGCTGCACAGTGGGGCATGGCAGTGGTGCTGGAGCAAACAGCAAACAAAACACAAGCCCTTGAGCTATAACATAAATTCTAACTGCCCAGCTGTAACATTATTCAAGCCACACCAGGAGTGCACCATCCTTCACCAGTCTTGGGACTGTACCTACAATCAGGCCTATCCCCTTTGCTTGCTCTGGGAGAGCTGCTTCCCCTTTAATTGCTGGCAGGGAACTACTACCCTAGCCTCAGCCCTGGGGTTTTTATGTGAACCAGACCCTGCCCCTTCTGGTCAGCTGACCTCTGGCAGGTGTGGGTCACTAGCTAACTCTGGTTGCCCTAGTAAACAGCAGCTGGGGCTCCTCATTCACTGCTAGGGCTCTTTCCCTAGCAGTTTCCCTTCTTTAAAAGGAGCAGGGCACCTAAGTGCTCTGTGACACCTTATACCTATACACTATACTATCACTGTTATAAGTCAGGGCTGTCCAACTTCTGAGCAGCTGGGTGACATACGACATAGGACCCCATGAACCCCCTCCAACCACATAGGTCTCCACACAATGTGTACAGTGCAACCTCCCCTGTGCAGGCCACAGGCTCCCTTACAGGTTGTGTCACCACACCCCCAGGGGCAGGGGCAGGAAGTGGAAACTGGAGGAGAGAGGAAGAACTAAAAACCCCAGGCAGCAGCAGGAGTGGGAGTCAGGCAGGAGGCCCTGAGCCAGGTATTAACTAGGGGTGTATAAAACAGGCTGTATTAGATTCAGATTCAAATTTGGCCTGAACTGGGGACAGTGATTCAATTTGTTGATTTGGATCACTGTGCCAGATTTGATTCGGCCGAATCCGAAGATTCACTGCTGATTCGGCAAATCAGCAGTTTGGACTTACACACAGCTCTAAATGTTTTTTCTATATAACTTGAGGCACCAGGCATGGCTCGTGAATGCTGCAATGCTGGGGTGGATGGAGCATCCCACAGGAGCACAGGAGGGGCCCCTTGCATGCTCAGCGACGAACCTGGAATTGGACTGGAAGTACTTATGGTCCACTTCCGGGTTTGCCAGGGAGTGCACTGCCCCCCACCCCCGCACCCTCTTGCCTTGATAATCAGCCACGGGGGGACCCCAGGTGCCCCCAGACCCAGGAGGCAACAGTCACCAAGCCAGGGGGACCAGTGCGCTCCCCAGCAGACCCAGTGCTTCTGGTCCGCTGCTGGGTCTGCTGCTGAGTGTGCTGGAGAGTCCCCAGTGCTTTTGTGGGACACTCCATGCACCCCAGCACCACAGCATTCATGAGTCACCTGCTACCTAGAGGTATGTAGAAAAAACATTTAAAGCTGTGTCTATGTCCGAATCTTTGAATCTTTCCGAATCTCTCCAAATCAATTCAGAGGGTTCCGATTTGATTCAGAGAGATAAAAGGGTCTCCCAATTCAATTCGGATTCAGAGATTCAGCTACTGACTTGGGCCAAATCTCCGCCAGCTCACATCAGGGACCAAAGCTCTGCACAGCCCTAGTGTTAACCACTCACAGACCACCTGCTTGACTGCTCTGTTATATGTCATGAAAATAGCTGTGAGGGGATCTCTGTTGAAAATCCCATTCTCATACCTTTTCCTTCCTTGTAGTTACACAGAGACTTCTATGTGATTAAGCACTGTAAATGCACAAAAAAAAGTCAGCAAGTGACAGGATTGGTGGAGTAGTTCTGAAGCCATCCCTACCAACCCTGCATTGTTTCTGTTTCCAAGGCTGCAAATGCATACTGGTTCTACCAGCTGAGACGACTCAAGAGAACAGTTCCCTTTCATATTATTGCGACAACCAATCAGCCAGCATCAAAAGAAAGGTCCCAGGAGACAGGAATCTCTGAACTAAGATACTAAAAAGAATCCTGACACCGCTAAAAAGGGTGACAATAGCACAGAGCAGAACCAGCCTCTTTATCTGCCAAATAATGTGTCAGAAATGACACAAACTTGGAGCTCAGCAGTTTGATACAGAACACTAGGGAAACTTTCTTGTCTATTGGAAGAACTTTGAATGGCAAATATATTGGAACCTCAAAGCCAGTGTAAGACATACGATACCTGCTGGGTGCACAGATGCACAAGATCCAGAAGACAAGAAAGGCCTGACCTGAGGTAAAACATTGACAAGGAAAGGATGTTTCTAAGATAGTTGTAAGATCCTCTGTCATAAAGCATTATCTCAGACTTACTTGACACAACGCCAGTCCTCATTGGTCTACAGTGGGCACACCTACATGTCCATTAATTGGCACATTAAGTTTAGTACCTGTAATATTAATGTGTCGTAATCAGTGCTACTACACAGTAGCACTGGTGCACGCTTCTATTTTTTTACGCTAATACCCAGTAGACTAATTCTATTGTGTATTATCACCATTTTTGTCTGCTGCACTAATGTGCAGTAGAATTAGTCTACTGTGGATTTAGCGTCTTGTGGAGACACGCCCAAGGCATGATATAAACGCTTTACTTCAAGTGCTCCCACCGCCATTCTGAAGTGTGGAGATGCTGATACATGAGATGCTGCAGCACTTTAATTAAAGCAGCTCACAGAGTGGTTCTTGGCATCCAGCACAGAAAAACTGAGCATAGAAATTGACATTCTCCAGCAGCCTTCTGCATCACATGTATCAGAGTTCCTGCACATCTCTGTGCTGAAAAATGGTGATGGGGCACTTTGAAATAAAAACATTCAATGAGCTTTAGTTTAAAGTGCCTTGCCACCATTTTTCAGCATGGGAACATGCAGGGACACTGATATACATAACACATGGGAGCTTTTAATTAGCATGGCTCACTAATTAAAGCACCTGGCATCACTGTATCCTGGAGAATGTGTGAAAATACCCATTGTGTCAGTGCCAGCACCAAGGAGTTCATGCTGCCATTTCTCAGTCCTTGTTACTATGGCTGCCAGAGCCTCACTGTCAGTGAGGCCAGAACCAGGGGGTGAATGCCACCAATTTTAGTTGCCAGCAGTGATCAAAAATCCTTAATTAGATGGCTGTGGGCACATCTACATGTGCATTTGATTAGGGACCAGTTTACTTGCAAGTAAACTACTCACAAGTAAATACTCCTAGGCAAACATCTACATGTGCAGGGAAGCAGGAACAGATTTGCTGCTCCAAGCAGCAAACTGCTCCACCTTCATAGGGTCCTGCAACAGACCCCTGCCACCACCAAGGAGAGCTGTCTGCTGCCCTGCTCCTTGCTTTAAAAGGCAGCTCTGCTCCCTGCTCCCTGGCCAGCAATTTCTTTGGCCAGGAGCAGTGCGGAGAGCATGGAGGCAGCACATGGCAGCTCTCTCACCACAGCCTCTGCCTCTCTCACTCCAGACACTGCCCTGGCAGTGACACCCAGCATCCTGGGTTCCTGCTGGCCACTGTGCTGGCCCTGCTGGCCCACTGCAGTGACTGCCATCTGGCCCACGGCTGTCTTGGCCCCACCATCTCCCCCATGCACAGTGACTACCTGCCCAGCCTCACGACACTGTCCCAGGGCCCCCACCGCTGAGCATCTACTACCTGGACCCCATCCTGCTGGCCAGACTCCAGCAGGGGCACTGAAGCCATGCTTCTAGATGCACCTTTGGTGCTGTCCATGCCTTCCTGGGCCTCCAGTCCCACTGCTTCTGGGTGTGGTCGGCCAGCCAGGACTGGTGGCTGTACACCATCCAGACCTCTTGGGATAACAAGCAGTGGCTGGAGGCATTCTGCATGACCCAAGCCACCTTTCCGGAGCTTCTGGAGTAGCTCTGCCTATACCTGGAGTGGCAGGACACCACCATGCAGCAGCCCCTCTCTGCAGACATCTGGCTAGCCATAACCCTGCTGAAGTTGGCCATGCCCACTAACCTCTGCTATATTGACCACCTTTGGTGTGGGCAAGGCCACTGCTGGGAAGGCTGTCTTGGAGGTGTGTGGCTCTCTCCAGAATGTGCTGGGGCACACGGTACTCCATGTGCATGACCCCTTGGCAGTGGTGGCAGGATTCTGTGCTCAGGAATTCCCCCAGTGCATCAGGACTCACGTCCCCATCACCTGCCCACCCCATGGCAACCACCCCTACTACAGCTGGCAAGTCTTACATTCCATTGTGCTTCAGGCCATTGTTGACCACCACAGCACCTTCAGGAACATGAGTGCCAGTTGGGCAGGCAGTGCCCACAAAACCTGTGTCTTCCACAACTCTGCCCTGCCAGCCCTGGTGCAGAGTGGGTGCATCATGCTGGGGGTGCCAGACCTCCATCTGGGCACTGTAGTGGTCCTGCCCCTCCTCATTGAGGACCCCACCTATCCACTTCTGCCCTGGCTCATGTGGCCCTACACTGGCCACCTGGAACCTCACCAGGCCCACTTCAACAGGTGCCTGGGTCATACCTGTGCCCTTGTGGAGTGTGTCTTCAGCCAGCTAAAGGGATGATGACACACCCTCATGCCAACCTAAAGTTTGTGAAGGCCAACATCCGCTGGGTTTGGAGCTTGGTGGGACAGGCTGCTGGTGGGCTGAGGGGCCCTCCCCCAGTGACATGCAATGTTCCCTCTACGGAGTAGCAGTCCATGAGCATGCGGCCTCAGTCCATTAGTGTGCCACCTCGGTCCAGCATGGGACACTTATTGAAGCGGGCTGGGGGCTGGAGGCTAGGGGCTGGGGCCTGGAGGCTGGAGGCTGGGGTCCAGAGACTGGAGCTGAGAGGCTGGGGGCTGGAGGCTGAGGCTGGGGGTCAGAGGCTGG
>NW_017728950.1:25045026-25076235 GCF_001723895.1 Crocodylus porosus
CTGGCGTGGGCTCCACCAGCTCCGGGGAAGTGCTCCACTCCCTGGCCCTGATGTGGGGGAGCGGAGCACTTCTCCAGAGCTGGCAGAGTCCATGCCAGGCTCACGCCCCCACCTCTTCTGGTGCGCAGCCTTGAAAAGGCTATGCGTGGCCACACTTTTAGTTGTGCACAGCCACGCACGCACGCACCTGAGAGGGAACCTTGGTGACATGTCACCATGGGTGCCAGACCATAATGGGGGCTCAGGTAGCCCACCTGTGCAGCAGTATATAGCACTGCTGCAGCCTGGGTCCTGGGACGTGAGGATGACATCCAGTTGCTACATAAAGGGTATGGACTTGCAGGCACTCCCCAACCAGTAGTTTTTGTCGGTGATGGTGACCCAATGTGACTGCAAGGTCTTGAACTTCATGCAGTACTTCCATGCTGATTGGCCGTGCCCACACTCCCACATTTGGCTTGACAGCCCCTCATACACATGCGCATTGGAGTGCCCACCCTATGTGTACTGCCTCTGCACCTCCACTTTACCTCACAGCACCATAAGGTCACCAGTCTCCTCCATCAACAAGCTTGGACCCTGGGAGGCAGCATGTGGATCCTGTAATGGCTTACTGAGCCTCCATGTGCCTGTCCCAGTGCTGCTGGGCCTGGGCAGCTGCCTGCAGTGCCCAGCACAGGGGAACAGAATGGGACTGGCAGCCATGCAGAGAAGCAATGCCTCACAGCACCTGCAGGGTCCAGACAGGCTGCTGGGGTTGCCTGTGGCCAGCTGGTTCCAGTGGCCAGGAGTTGGCTGCAGCTGGGCCTGGGTGCTAGTAGGCCTGACAGTACTGTGCAGGGCTGGACAGTGTGGCCCTGGCAGCTATGCAACACTGTGGTGCCAGGGAGTGGCACTGGGGTATAGGCAGGTTGTACAGGAGGAGCCAGTGGCCAGAAGTCACGCCAGGGCTCCAGACTGCCTGCAGGCTTTTAAGGGACCAGAACTGGGGCTGCCATGGAGCTGGCCCATCCCTGGGACCCTGGGGCTAGCCTGAGGTTGGCCCCCTTTTGGCAGAGCTGACTAGGAGTAAATTGCTCCCAGTTGGTGCTACACATGTATTATTGAGCAATAACTACTTGTGAGTAAATTTGCTACTTGCATATTCAGGTAGCAAATTTACTTGTGAGTAGTGTAGTTTATTGAGCTGTAAGTGTGTGCATATGTAGAAGTACACACTTACTGTGCAATAAATTGCTATACTGCACAGTAAAATGTCTTGTGTAGATGCACCCTGTGTTCACCTCCTAGGGAGCTGGCTACACTGACAGTGGACCTCCAGGAGCCATGGCAGTGGGGACTGAGCAGCAGCAACATTAAGTCTTTGCCTTATGTTTGAAGGCCAGTGTAGAGATAGTTGAAGTAGCTCCAAGTAAACTAACCCAAGATCCAGAAGCAGTCTAGCCTTGGCAGTCTTAAGTTTATTTAAAATTATTTTGGATTATGCTACATTGTATCACAATGTGCAGCGTAGACCTATACAATGTCACTTGCAATGTTTAAAGTGCTACAGCAAGGTGTCTGTAGTCTGAATGCTGTCAGGCCAGGTAGACAGGAAATTTCCAACTGTGTTTTATATGTTTGGCAAATCTGTAACACCATAAAGAAAACAGAATTGAAAGAACTTTTGCTGCAAAGGGAAGCACTTGCTTCCCAAGAAAAGCCCATTCAAATGTATCTTATTTGTGGTGTGTGTCTGGTAGAAGTTTGCTTGCTGCACCTTTGACAAGGAGGGTGAAGGGGCTCATAAGAATACATTCTGCAGCACTTCCGCAGAGATTTGTATGTAGGCAGAATGCCTATAGTCACTGCCCGTGGTGAGAGGTGCCTTCCTCTTAATCCCAACTCCAAACATAGCAATATCACTGTAGTTCTTTGGGGCTAAATTGCAGTGCAGCTCCCACACTTCTTCAGAGAGGATTTCATCCCTTTTACTACAGAGTGGGTGTGTCTATACGTGCTCTTACATGCACCTAAACTTAATGCGCATTCGCCTAATCCGCATTAAGATGATTGTCTATACATGTACATGCTAAGGCACATTAATGTGGTATGTGGACCAACTTGGGATTACAGTTAGTTTCAAGTCTGTTGACATACACAGCATTATTGCACCTTAGCACATCTACATTTGAATTAAGGAGCTCTAGCAATTCATGCATAAATTTGATACCTGCTTTCTCAGGTATCAAATTTAGGTGTGAATAGCCTAAGATGGCCATTTTTAAGGTGCATTAAGGGTGTAGATCTGCACCCTTAATGTGCCTTAAAAATGGCTAATGAACCTTAAATTGGCAAATGTAGACACACCCAATTTGTAGAATTATAGAACAGTGCTTGAAGGACCTGTCGTTGGAATTTCAGGCAGTCATACAGTCTAACTGTGGGCTCAGGGCAGGAGCATCCCTCTCTAAACCATCCCAGATAAATGTTTGTCTAACCTGTACTTAGGAATTTCCAGTCATAGAGCTTCCACAGCCCCTCTAGATACTTGGGTCAGTGTTTCACAACCCTCACCTTTATAAAGGCCTTCCTAAAATGTAACCTAAACTTTCCTTAGTGCAATTTCAGCCTATTACTTTTGGTTCTCTTCCTTGTGGACACAGTACAGTTGATCACCATCTTCTCTAGGGCACCTCTTTTTTGTACTGGAAGGCTGTTATCAAAAAGCTTCTAAATGTTCTTTTTTCCAGACTTAAATACTCCCAGTTCCTCCAACCTCTTCTCACAGATCATGTTTTATAGACCTGCAATCATTTTGGTTACTCTTTTCTGGACTCTGGACTCTTTCCAACTGGTCCGCATTTTTCTTGCAGTGCATTGCCCAAAAACTGAACACATAACTCAAAGTGCAGCTTCACCAGTGCTGAACAAAATAGAAGAGTGGCTTCCTGTGGCATGCATACGACACTCAATATGCTATTGCAAAATTTAGAACTCTTCGTTCCAGAACGATACCTTTCATTAGACCAACTGAGAAATTACAAAAAAAAAAATTTTTTTTTTTTTGCAATTTCTCAGTTGGTCTAATAAAAGGTATCATTTTGGAACCAAGAATTCTGGATTTTTGCATTTCTTTTTGTCTCAGACAAACACGGCTACTTCATACATCCCTCAACATGCTATTAGCCTTTTTTGCAACAATAGGACACTGTTGACTCATGCCAGCTACAACCTCCTATGACTCCCAGTCATTTCTGCAGTACTGCAGCCTAGCCAGTCTTTCCCTATTTTGCATTTTTGTAGTTGCCTGTGTCTAAGTGCAAACTACTATATTTATTCTAATTGACTTTCATCCAATTTATTTCAGACTGTTTTTTTCCAGTTTATCAAGGTCATTTGAAATCCTAGTCCTGTCCTCTGAAGTGTCTGCTACTCCACCCAACTTGGTGTCCTCCAAATAAGCATACATGATTTTCCTAGAAATTATTGTTCATTTTCAGAGGTATGAATATATCATGCTGTGTCCCAGCTGACCTCTTTAGGCAATGGATTCAAGCCTGAATCACATCAGAATGGGTTTGCAAAAGGTTTTCATTTTAATATGAAATAAAAATGTTCATCTCCATGGGCTAGGTAGCTTGTCACATGCCCTGTGGCTCATCACTTGCTCAGCCTGCAGATACCTCCAGGAGTTCCCTCATTACTGAAGCTGGTTGCATTTGTTTAAGGTTAGCTGCGTGATATGTCAAATGGTTTCCTGCTGCTCTGCCAGTGATTTGTGAGGCCAAAAATTCTGGGTGTCAGCACATCACAGAAGTAGTTAAACTTGGATACATCAAAAACTAAGCTTAAAAAACTCCCTGGCCAGAGTAATTTTTTTCATAATGGACACAAAGAATATATGCTCATACTATTTTTTAATGCATCTCATTGTTTAGTCCCTGATTTTAAAGGAAAAAGAGGTGTTTTTTTAGTTGCTATTTCACATCTTGCTTAAAAGCAAGTTATAAACAAGCCCATTTAAATATTTGCATAAAGTGGATCCTCACAGCTCTATATATTTACCTGAGTTGAGACCCCTTCTGTTTAGACAAGATCTGACTCTTCCCAAGGTTTGTTTTGGAGTCCTGGTCACTGCAAGAAGTGTTCTCTATTTCCATACTGTAAGGCCACAATTCCTCAATCAGATCCATAATGTTTAGATGACTGCTCTGCTCTGATCAATCATACATGGTTGTTCTGATATAACCAGGGCCATTCCTCTAGCAAACAGAGCTTTTTCCTTAACATTCAGTGTAGACACACTTAAAAAATAGAAAGAGGTCTTAGCTATATTACTGGAGTTCTTATAAGGCACAAGCAGAGGCGTAACTAGCAAGGTTTGTGTTGGGGGAGGGAAAACATGCAGGAACGTGTTGCTGAGCACAGGAGGGGAAGGGGTGCCAAGGGCTAGGAGTGAGAGGAGACTTTCCAGCTTTGGGGACTGCTACTGCCACAAAGGCTAGGGATAGAAATTAGATGTAAACTGGTATAAGTGATTAGAAGCTGGTTCAAAGCTGTAACACAACAGAAGTTCAGTGCACATAAACTACTTTCAAAATGGCTGAAACTGGTTTAAGGTAAACCTGGATGGATGTAGTATCAGACTTGACTGATTTAGGTTAAATCAGTTTATTGAACTTGCATCCCAGCTCCCTTCTGGATTAATAGTTTTATAGTTTCTAGGGTTGGAAGGGACCTGAATAGATTGTCAAGTCTGACTCCCTGCCCTGGGCAGGAACGAGTGCTGGGATCATAATATCCCAGCCAGATATCTATCCAACCTCCTCTTGAGGACCCCCCAAGGTAGGAGAGAGTACCTCCCTTGGAGCCCATTCCATAGCCTGGCAGCCCTAACCATAAAGTAGTGCCTCCTGATATCAAGTCTGAACCTGCTCTCAATCAATTTGTGGCTGTTATTCCTTGTTATCCCAGGTGGTGCCCGGGGGAACAGAGCCTCAGCTATTTTCTACTGGTCCCCCCTGTTGAGTTTATAGATGGCCACCAGATCCCCTCTCAGTCTTCTCTTGTGGAGGCTGAATAGATTCAGGCCCTTTAGTCTATCTTCGTAGGGCCTGGCTTGCTGTCCCCTGACCATGGGAGTGGCTCTGCTCTGGACCCTCTCAAGGTTAGCCACATCTTTCTTGAAGTGCAGCACCCAGAACTGGATGCAGTACTCAACTCACAGTTCTCCAGAATCCCAGGATGCTTTGCACTTCTCCCACTCCTTCACAGGGTGGGCAGGCTAGCCTTGACCCATGCTGTCTGCTCCAGCCAGCCAGGGAGTCATGCTCTAGTGCCCCTTGACTACTGGCCTGGGCCACAGCAGGATGTGGCTGCATTTCTGAAATAAAAAGTGAATGTCTGTTCACTTGCTTACCTGTTCAATCTATGCAGCTTAAACTAACTTGCGAAGATTGAATCAATTCAGCCTTGGGATTTTTGACTGTCTGTACTTAGTGGTCTGTTAGCCCCAGTTGTTGTGCTACAGCAGCGATTTTGTGGCTATGCAACCCAAGTTTTGCTAGTGGGTACAAGCAATAGAATCTGAGGGGAATGGCAAAGATTACTGCATGGCCCTTTCTAAAGACAGCTGCAGCAAAGAGGGACCATTAATCTGACAGTGCCTGGTAAAAGGAGTGATTAAAACTCCAGGCAGCTGTTTTGGAAATTAATTGATGAAGGCCTACTCAAGCAAATACATAAACATGCTTTCATCAGAGCTTTGCTTTACTGAAACCTAAATTTTGAGGAGGTTCCTGTCCTTCAGCTTAGGCTTTATAATGTTGGTTTAGTAACTTTTTGCTTTGTCAATCTGCGTTCTCCATTGAATTGGAATTGTTCAGCCTACTTCTGTACTACTTACATAGGCAAAATGTCCACTTCCACTGAAGTATTATTTGAAGGACATAGCTTTTATGCATTCCTAGTGCTACAACAGGGAGCATTTGCATAGCTGAAGGGTCCCTGAGACCTTCGCCACCAGTTCTGTTTTCTGTGAAATAATGTTCACTTTCTCCTGTTGGCATATGAGAACTTGATCTTCATGACAGCAGAAGAAACTGTACCATTTTTTTTTTTTTGACTGATGAACAATGAGGGCTAGTATTGCGGACAGAGTGCAGCCAATAGGTTGTCAGCTTGTTGGTGTATAATTAAAATGGGAATATGTTATGAAAAGTTTTGAAAGTAGAAACAAGTGGCTTGTGCAGCATTATTTTAAGTAGACTTAAGGAGAGCCATTATATTGGCACTTCTCAAGATCAGAGAAGAGCACGTTGCAATAGCCATGAGATGGTGAGAGCCTGCACAAGTTTTAGCTCCACAGACTGAGAATAGTCCAAACCTTAGACATGAAGAAAGAAGAAGCAAAATGTAGATCTCCATGATATATGTGGGTCTGGAGGGATTATGGAAATCAAAAGGGCCTTAACCACAGTAGGGGAAGAATAACAGTGTTGTCAAGAGTATCTAAGACAGGAGAGAGGGGACATTTGTGAGAAAAATGGTCAAGGACTTAATTTTGTGTTGATTGAAGGCTGGATGCCTAGAAGATACTGCAAAGAGAGCTGAGAGTTTGGTTTGGGTGGAAGGAGGCATGTCTAGTATAAAAAGATAGGTTGTGGGCCATCAGCAGAGCCATGGTAGCAAAAGCTATGTTTTTTTAAAGGAAAAAAACCATTATTTGTGTACTGTGATGTGTAGGGATCTCCACTTACCAGGGGAGTTGTTCTATGGAAATGAGATAGTGCTGAGTGGGTGCATCTACATGTGCAAATGCTGATGGGTGCTGATGGGTGGGTTTACTCCAGAGTAATTTATGGGTGAGTTTACTCCAGAATAATTTACTCTAGAGTAAACCCACCCTGGGCAGGCATCTACGTGTGCACCCATTTGGGAGCAGATTTGCTGCTCACGGCAGCAGTCTGCTCTCACCCCCTCAGCTCTTGCACTAGCCCTCTGCAGCAGCCAGAAGGAGCTGGAGGCTCTGGCCAAAACTGCCTGCAACTGAGGGCCATCTTTAAAAGGCAGCCCCACACACTGCTACCTGGCCACCTGCTTTCCTGGCCTGGAGCAGCATGCAGAGCACTGTGTGAGTATTCTGCGGCTCTGTTGCCAGAGCCTGTGCCCACCATGCCAGGGCTGCTCTACTCCCAGGTCCCAGGAGTGATGCCCAGCACCCCAGGCTTCTGCTAGCCACCCTGATTGCCCTGTTGCCCCGGCACGGTGACTGCTGGCCTGGTCCAGGCCAGTCTCAGCCCTGGGAGCTTCCCCCACCTCCCCACCTTGTGGGACGGCTGTCTGCCCAGGCTCAAAATGCTGTCTTAGGCCTCCTACCACTGCACTGCTGCCTCCCACTCCCTGTGCTGCCACCTGGCACCTGAACACCATCACTGGGACCATCCATGACCTCCTCAGGCTCCAGCTCCACTGCCTATGGGCCTGCCCAGTCAGCCTGAAATGGAGGCTGCAGGTAGGTTACCTGGACAGCTGGCCCTGGATCCCCTCCCCACCATGCACCCCAGCACCACTCTCACTGTGGACAGTTCTCAGGAAAGCACTTTATTCCCCTCTGAAAATACAGACCCCCACTCCCTTCCCTCCACCACAAGAGAGCCCTTCTCCACTCCCTTCACCACACCAGATCCTGTCCACCCCATCCCTCCTCCCTACAGAGCCCCTCCACCACTCACCCCCTCCACCACCTCTTCCCCTTGCAAACCCTGTCCAGTGTGTGCTGTTTGTGCCCTCCCGGGGTGGGGGTCATTGGGCACCTCAGGGGTAGAACCTGGGGACAGATGCCCAGCATCCCAGCCTCTGGATGCACCCCTGTGGGTAAGCATGCCACGGTGAGGCTGGTGGGCAGGGTGTTTGCCCAGGGGCAATGACGGCCACTGCTATGCTGGTGTGGGAGGCTCCCCATCCTGCAGCCAGCAGGCTGGGCTAGCAGGGCCCATGCACCATCCTGGCCCTTCTGCAGGCAGTCCCTGCTCTGGGCCTGCATGAAGCTGGGGTGAGCGGCAGAGCTAAGCCCAGAGGCAGGGGGTGACTGGGTGGTGGGGGCCCCAGGACAGCGGTGGGGGCCGGGCAGGGGCTCCTGGCTGGTGAAGGTGTTGTTGCACCTCAGCCCAGGCCCACATGGGGGCTTGTACCTGGGACACAGGCTGTTGCCAGGGGGGGACAAGGCTATGGCCAGTGGCTGGGCAGCGGGTGGCAAGAAGGTGACCACCAGGGCCGGGAGGGTATCCAGTACCTGAAGTCCTCCTCCAGGGGCTTCACTGCCCTGATCACCAGGGCAGCTTGCTGCTCCTGGGCCTCCAGGTACCCCTCCTCCAGGGCCAGAAACCTGTCCCAGAGCTCTTGGTCTGCCTGGCCCCTCTGCTTGGCCCTCTCCTCCTTGTGTATATTGCACTCCTGATTGTGGGTGATGTCTTCCACTTGCCAAGCCCGTGAGTCCACTAGGTGCTCCTCAGCCACCATGACTACCTAGTCCAGCAGGTGAGTCTGATCCTGGATCCTGCATTGCTGGAGCTGGCACACACACAGGGTGCCAGCCAAGACTGGTGGTGACCCTAAAGGTGCATCCAAGCTGCCAACTGGTGCCTCACCTCTCTGTGCAGCTGCATGACCATCAGAGCCAGGAGAAAGAAGCTGTCTCTGAGAGTTTGCCACATTTATGAGATACAGTGCTCCATACCAGGAGGCTGTGCACTGCCCAGCCTCAGATTAGGGGTCCTGTATGCATGGGTGACCAGAGACCATGGAAAGTTGCCCCCTGTCTCCACTCACTCCACATTGGCAGGTGGGCCACTGGGTGCTGGCCACAGGTATCCTGTCTTGCCTATCCCCTTCCAAGGCCGGGACAGGCCTAGCTCCTGGCAGTGCCTGCTGCCGTGGCTCTATAGCCATTCCCCTCACTTCTCCTGTAGGCTGGCCTGTTTCCTGTGCTGCTGCCAAGCCCACAGGAGCTGGGATTGGGGGTGAGGGACTCCCAGCTGACTGGGATGTGGAGCTGTTGGCACCCCCCCTCCCCCCCAGGGACCTCTCTGGGGAAGCACCGTAGGGCCAGCCCCTCCTCCCTCCACTCCCCCCCACCCCGTGCTAGCTCTGCACCCTGAGCATGCCTCTGCTGAGAGTGTCCCTGGCATGCCATGAGGAACTGTTTGCACAGACTGTGGGGTGCCCACTATGCCTCCCTGCTTTTGATCACCATGGTGCCGCAGGTGCACCTGCAAACCTGGTATAGGACTCTGAGCTTTGATGATTCAGAAGGCAAGCCTGCCCTGCCCCGAAACCTCTGCCACTACCTGGAGGGCTACCTGTGACTGCATTACATGTCCCTGCCCCCTATAGCCAAGGACAACATTGCCACTGGTATCACTACATTCCTCCGTATATGAGAGGCCCCTGCCTGCCTAGCTGCAGTGGCACCAGCTGCTTCTTAAAAGTTTTGAACTGTCTCCCACCTCCCTGCCTGCTGTGTGGGGGGGAGGAACCTGGGGCCAAGGGAGTGCAGTCAGGCCAGGCAGGGAGAGACAGGGGCAAAGCCAGAGCTCAGGCTGGGAGATAAGGGTCTCCCAGCCCAAGCCCCATGACCATGGAGCTTAGGCTGGGACATAAACATCTCCCAGCAGCAGCCCCACAGTCATGGAGCCAGCACTGGGAGGTCTCTGCTGGGAGGTGCTAGAGACCTTGTTCTCCTTCCAGCTCCATGTGCCGGGGTGGGGACAATGTCCCCCTGCCTTAACAGGAGGCAACTTCCAGTCTCCTTGTGATCACAACTGTGATTGGAGAGTGGAGGCTGGGAGCTTGTTCCCAGCCCCCACTTCGCAATCAGAGAGTTGGGGCTGGGAACAGGCTCCCCAGCCCTCACTCCGGGATTGCGACTGTGATTGTGGAGCAGGGCCTGGGAGCTCCTTGCATGGGGACAGTTCCCAACCTAGCCTGGAGCTGGCTGGGACCTGCCCCTGACTAGGACAGTTCCCAGCCAGCTCCAGGCTACATGAGGAAGCACTTACAGCCTGAAGGTGGCTGAGGACTCTACTGTTTTGAACAGCCCCCAGCCAGCTCCAGGCTGCATATGCAGACTTCCCCGTGCAGCCCAAATGGGAACTGTCCCAGTCAGGGGCAGGTCCCAATCCCAAGCCTCAATTGGGTGATCAAAGCATGGGGCTTGGAAGGAGTTGCAGGGGTTGGGTAGGTCCCAGCCCCCTGCCCTGATCTGTCTCCTGGCCCAGTGCTCCCTGCCAGCCCCTGGGCTAGCAGCCAGGGGGAGCCTGGAGCTTTCCCTGGTGGCAGCAGCAGCCCATTGCAGGGCTGCAGGGAACTAGGTGTAAATCTGCTCCCTAATTCCTGCATGTGTATGCACCTACCCAAAAAGTCTTACTCTGGAGTTGCTTACTGCACAGTAAATCTAAGCTGGAGTAAATGCATGTGTAGATGCCTACTGAGAGAGAGACAATGAGAGAATTCTATGGAAACACTGCAAATATGGTTTGTTTTAATGGGCTTTATATATGTCTTTAAATATATATAGTTTTATGTTATATCTAATTCGATTCAGTTCCTAACATTAACTCTATTTAACCACATATTTTAAGAGCTGGGTTCCACTTCATCTGATGAAGCTTTGGATTCCAAGTAAGAATGTACTGCATAGCAGACACCCTCCTAGGCCATTCAATACCGGTAGAAAATCACAGGGAGAATAGAAACATAGAGCTGAAAGAGACCAGGAAAGGGCATGTAGTCCCCTTTGTACCAAATATATCTGCAGTATCCCCAACAAATGTTTGATTTCCGAAAGAGAAGACTTGTGTTAAAGGATTTATAAATGAACCCTAATCTTTCATGCTTCTCTTTAAATACTGATGTTTCATTATTTTGCCTTTTGTCTAAGAAGATATTTAATCTCCCAGCCTTAAAACAGTAGCTCAGAAAAATAATCGGTTCAGAAGGAAAAAAATGTTGATACACTCTGGCCTTTCAATATTTAATGAGATTCTATAAATAATTTTCCTTTTCACATTACCAATTTGGAGATAAACAATCTTAAATAAGTTAAAATGGCCAATGAGATGTTATTTCTTCCCTGTTCTACACAAGTAAATATAAACAAACAAAAAGTTACCAAGAATGAAAAAATGACTGAGACATCTGAAAATTTAGGTGACTGTAATATAGCTGCAATGCTGTATTTAAACACTGCTGAATATTTACAATGCAGTTATTGAACATGCTCTTATGCTAATAATTTTTTCTGAACATGTTTTTAATCAAAGGCAGGGGTTTTCTCCTTATAACAGAAGAAAATGAATATTTAAAGTATGTAGCTTTAAAGTATTACTGAGCTACATGAAGTTATTACATATGGACTTATCTGGATCACTGTAAGTCCCCTTCTTGTTTTAAAAATAGAATAATCAAGAAATTCTCCTATGACCACAGTGAGGAGTGTTTCAGTACCTCAGTTAAACATTTTTTTTCCTTGGGACTTTATCTTTGTTTGTCTTTTGGGACCCTCACAGAACTAAAAGTTAAGAAAATGTCCCTTTGTGAGAATCAACAGAAAAAATAATTTGACAAAAAGATGAACTGCAATTATGGGGCAAAAGGCAATCCTTAAAATAACTTTTATTTAGTTATAAAAACTAATTCTAAAACATCTGATCCATTGCCAGAGTGCGTGCATGTGCACATGTTATCATGACATGATGGAAGAACCCTGGACCAAGACCCCCAGTTCAGCTAGATGAGTTAACCATGTGAGATTTTCCATTGAACTCACATGCTTCATATTCGCAAGCTAAAAGGCCAGACCCTGGAAACTGCAACATTCTAGGGGTGTCCAATTCATATAGCCCTAGGCCTTATCTGGCTAGACTGGCTGCATACATGGCACAGGGGGCTGACCTGGGGTGTGTTCTGCATACGGTGCACCACTGAACCAGCTCCGTGCACCGGCTCTGGCACACATGGACAGCCTGAGGCCCTATCCAGCCCCAGAGCCAGCATACACAGTCGATTTGGCTGGGTGACACACATAGTGTGTGCCCTGGACTGCACCCCCGTTCTGCATGCAGCACCTGTGGCACCAGGCTCAGCCTGAGCACCACACCAGCTCCTCAAACCGCATGGGCACATGGGGTTGATTCAAGACCTATAGACAGCTCTATGGGCTGGATCTGGCCTACTAGCCCATTGTCTGACACCTCTGCTATACTCCATTAATTCCCTGTACCTTTTCAAGATCTGGATATAGCTCACCTATAACTCTGTAGTAAGAGAGACAGGAAGTGAACATAAAAAATGATACTCTCTAAGCATGAAGGAACAAGTGCCTAGGGTGTGTATGTGTGACTATTCCACCTTGTTCAAGTTCCTGAAAATACATTAATGAATCTGCTTTTTGAGTATGCCAGCACCTGACCTTTAATATTCATCCTTAATATTGGTCTAAAAAAAATGGCAGGGAGGAGGAGGAGGACCCACCTGCCTTTTGCATTAACTGTTTTCTTTCAGGCATGTACTCTATGGGTGCATCCAAACAAGCATGCACATGCCTGTTGTGGTGTCTCAAAGTAGGCTGAGATGCTGCAAGAGGCATGCTAGGAACAAAAAAATGTTCCCCTTGCACAAAAATGTTCCCCATGCTGCATATTTGATACCAGGCTGCATATTTTATACCCACTCTAAATTTAATACTGGAAATCCCGGTATCAAAAAAAATATATGCCTGAAAAAAGCAGCACAGGGCACGCTTCTGGAGCATGTCGTAAAGCAACCAGAGGCTGGGTCCTCAAGAGATGCTCTGGCACCTAGCCAGAGAGTCTCTATGGCTGCCCTATGCCCTGCTGCTCCAGCTTGCTGCCTCAGCATACTGGGGCAAACAGGAGTGGGGCAAGGCTGCAGCAGTGGATTGGACTGGGCACTGTCCCAGGTAAGGAGGGACATGGAGGTTGGGGGTCTGTGGGGGTGGGGGGACTGTGTCGGGGTGGGAAGGACTACTTGGAAGGGGTGGATCCCCTGTCCATCCTGCACAGCCCACAGCTCCCCCTGCAGCAGCAGCAGGGCACATGCAGGCAGGAGCTGACAGGGCCTAGCCTGGGGGCATGCGGCTTCTGCCTGCAGTGCTGGAAGCCCCAGGTGACAACAGGAGCTGGCCTGGTTCTGTCCAAGGGCACATGGGCTAAGCCAGGTTGTTGCCACATGGAGCTGCCAGTCTAAGGTGGCCCCCACACCACCAGGGGTCTCTGTCAGAAGTGAACATCGGCACCCAGATGGCTGCTGCTGCTGAGGGAGGGCTGTGGCCTATGCGGGGAGGCTGTGGGCTGTGTGGGATGGGCAGGCAGAAGACCCATCCCTCCTGAGCAGTCCTCCCTACTCCCATAGTTCCCCCTACCCCCGTGCAGTCCTCCCATACCTACAAACTCCCCCACAATCCACCCACAAGCCATCCCCACAAACCCCCCACCCACAAACTCCGTACCACCCCAAACCCCCACACAACATGGTGTAGAGAGGCTGGCTGGGGCATGAGGGTGCTAGGTAGGGCTAGCTGTCAGGCAGCCTCTGCACTGTAACACCTTCATGCACAAGCCTGCCCGATTCATCTACACATACTTTTCAGTGCATGTAACTACTCTGCTGTTGGACAGTACTGGTCCAAGAGACAGTACTATCCTACAGTAGAGTTAATTGTTTCACTGCACCCTAATAGGGGTGCATGTGTAGATGGTGATTCTTTACTGTGAAGCTAATTAGTCAGCTCCACACTAATGCATCTTGGTCTCAGAACCTGCAGTGGGTGAAGAAGTGTTGCAATTGCAAGAGATCCTATTGTAAGAAATCCTACTACTTTTGACCATCAGTCTGGAAACATACTGTTCAGCAGGCTATAAACGCATGTGCTGCCTCATTGCTAGATGCTGGTGTTCTTCCTTTGCATCATATGCAGGTAGGGAACTATCTAGATTACAACCTGATTCTTGCATCAGTTACTGTTCTACACCTCCTTGTTAAAGCAAATAGAGTTATTTCCCTGTATGTGTGCAGTTTTAAGCTATTAAATTCCTTCCATTTGATAGGATAGGTCATCATAAGCAACAGCCAGTCAAGCCTAGGGGAAAAAGCTAGCAGCATCCATTTCAGGAAAGGCATTATTACAGCATAGCAGTAATTTGTCATAGAAATGGGATAACAACATTAATATGCTTGGCACAAAGAAGTCTTCGCCTTCATATTGGGTTGTTTTGTATGCTGCTGATGTCCCACATAAAATCCCTTCTTAAGCTGTGAAAATCCTTATAATAGGGACATACATATGGCAGAAATGAGGGAAGGAATTTGAGAAATCCATTCATTTGTTTTCCCCTTGAAATAAGAGTGTTTTCCTAGAACCATAACCAGGGCAGAAGCAGCATTGGTTGGTGAACAATATTATACTGCTTGTATCCCACTAGAACTGTTTATACCTTATAAAGCTGTTTTGTAAGCGATTTGGATGCTCTGTTTTCACTCATGAGCACTGGGTGTCCAGATCACTTGTGCGACATGGAAAATCTCTATGTTACTGAATACAGTGATAATGTATTCAATAAATCTGCTCAACCCATGTATTTAAATAGGTGACGGAGGTCAAGAGCCTGGGCCAGATTGATAGCTAGTGTAAATTTCTGTAGCATTATTGAAGGCAGGAGAGATTTGTACCTTATAAACTTACTAAATTAGATGCATAAGCTTACATAAGCAGCAGCTTGCTTCATCAGATGCTACAAAGGGACTGAATAGAAAGCAGTGATTAGAATACAAAGGATAGAGAAGGGGGAGGAAAAAGGAGAAGCCATTGCTGGGAGAAGCAAGGTAGGTGAAAGACAGGGAAACAAAGCAGTTAAACCACTGAGGGCCATAGGGGTAATAAAAGTGAATCCAGCTAATGGACTAAAAATCCACAATTTTGGTTCAGACCATACTTAACAAAAGTCAGTCCATGGATGATTTTTTGTTTTGCGCTTTCCAGTTCAAGTAGTTTTAAATTTTGCTGTCTAAAAGCATTTACACTGAGGACAACAATTGATGTCCAGAGAAATTAAAGGATTCTGCCACAGACTTTTGTCTTTACTGGAAGCAGCAGCATGTTACTTCAGCCTGGCTTTGCAGAGTCTGTATAGATTGGACACTTCAGCAAGGCTTTTTGGTGCTTTTAGCTAAAGCTGACTGAATCAGCAATTAAATAAAAGTTCCAAAAAAGCCCCACTAAAGCACCCCATCTATAATGATGCTGCAAAGCTGGCTCCAACTAAGATGCTGCCTCTTCTGAGCATGTGGTGGGCTTGGCATGGGAGTGCACTGAGTTTAAATAAGGCCCCATTTTTGGTTTGTTTGTTTTTTAAAATTAATGTCTGCAAGCAGCCTTTGATTCAGGTTAAACAAAATTAATTGAGTTCTTTTCATTTTGATGAAAACACCAAAACATTTCCATTTTGTTTCACCCATGCATGCACCCTGTACCAGTACAGGCTGAAGACGAACTAACTAAGCAGAAGCTCTGCAGAAGAGGACCTGGGGATTACAGTGGACAATAAGCTGAATGAACCAACAGTGTGCCCTTGTTGTCAAGAAGGATAATGGCATATTGGACTGTATTAGTACGAGTGTTGCCAGAAGATCAAGGGTAGTAATTATTCTCCTCTATTCGGCACTGGTGAGGCCACATCTGGAGTCCTGTGTCCAGTTTTGGGCCCTCCGCTATAGAAGGGATATAGACAAATTGGAGAGACTACAGTGGAGGGCAACCAAAATGGTTAGAGGGCTGAGGCACATGACTTGTGAGGAGAGGCTGAGGGAACTGGCATTGGTGACACACAGAGGGTGCACATGCACCCCCTGAGATTGGCCACCGCCGCTGGTGGTGTCTGTGGGTAGTCGCCAATTGCTGCTTGCCCCCCCACCCCACCCCCAGCTAACACTGCCACAGCTGCCTGCAGGGGCTCCCTGCTCAGCCCGCCCTCACCACAGACATCGCCACAGCTGCCTGCGGGCAGTCCTCGCTCACTGCTAACACCTGCGGGCAGTCGCCGTGCCCTGCCAGCCTCAGGAGGCATGAGTCATTCACAGGAATTGATGTGACAAGTGGGACTCCTCTGACCAGTCACAATACAGGCCAACCACCTGTCTTTGAGCATGCCATCCACTTGCCACACAAGTTGACAATTAAGTTGTCAATTAGGCGGGAGGCTGCCCTTCGAATGCCCAGCTGACGTGGGTGGTACGTATACACTCCAACCTCACCTTACACGTGATCCATGCCTCACAGCTGTCACACTGTGTGATGACTCTCCAGCTCAAGGCCAGGTCAAGCTGGGCACACAGTTGGGTCTTTCACACGTTGCCCATGTGGGCCCCCCGACACACACACACTGCCGCCCCTCTCACTGCCGGCCCCTTGCACTCCACTGGGTCTCACCCGGTCTCTTTCACACCGCCCAGTCCGGGCCAGGCTGACACTGCCCTGCCCCCATGAGCAACCCTGGAGTGCCATCAAGCCTCGTGCTCCACCCTTCGGTCAGCCCTGGAGCAGTCTTTTGGGCCTCTCCTGTGACCCTCACCTGAACGGGACTGAGTGATTACTCAACCATGGGCCAGCTTCACTCACCCCACCCCTATGCTGGGGCCTAGGGTCTTCCACCCTGACAGGTTCAGGTGCTTCTTCACCTAAGCATGCCTGACCTCTGGAACAGGGTCCCCAGAGAGGTTGTGAAATCTCCATCTTTGTAGGTTTTTAAGCCCTGGGTAGACAAAGCCTGAGATGATCTAGTTGAGGCCGGTCCTGCTTTGAACAGAGGTTGAACTAGATGACCTCCTGAGGTCCCTTCAAACCCTAATTTTCTATGGTTTTTGTTTGCCTAATTGTTTTGGTCCAGTCACAGTACTTCTCCTCAGATTACCTTCCTCTGAGAAATAATTTTGAAAATTCCTGACACCCGGTACAAAGATAAAAAATCTTTTGCCTCAGTATTTTTATGAGCCCAAGAGATAGAACGTCTGTGATGGATGATTTATTATGTCTCCAGACAGTAGGAGAAGGCTAACAGAGACAAGAAAATAACCCCAAACCTGACCTCCATGTTGTGACAGTATTTTAACAAGGGGCTCCCCAGAGCGCCCTTTAGCACCTCCTTGCTAATTTGTACCTAGCAGAGAAAAGATATAAATCCAGTAGTGAGAAAGGCAAAACCATCCTCAGGGCAAACAGTTAAAACTCACATGCATATTCTCCATTCTGCTCATATTACTGACCTTGTAGCACTTCAGTCAAGTATATGGACAAATAAATCTGAGCGCTGCTGCTATTTGTTATGCTCCTAGCAACAAAAAATGCAAAATAGTCCTGAGAGAGAAAGATTATCTCATTTTTCTGTAATTTGGGTGACTTCTACCCTTAATACTCAGAGAGAGTACAATTGATTTACTTATGGTACATGGGTTTGCAATGGAGACTGAATTTTGGAGCTGCTCAAGCCCATTAAGATGCTGCAACCTATTGTAAATGAAGCTGTTGAGGTTAGCAGTCAATTCATCTTGCTGTCCCTTTAAAGTTGAGAGAGGTGGGATTGGGAGGGCAAATGGAGTTTGAGTGGCAGTCGATATTCCCTTCTACCTCCTGAACCAATCAATCTGTAACTGGGTTGACAGAAAGTGGACTGCATGACAGTGAAGGAAGGAAAGGTGCAAAGGAGAGTGTGCTGGGGTGGCTTGGAGAGAATTTTTAGTGGTAAAACAGTATCCAGAAGGCTGCCTTCAGATACATTAAGGCCAGTGACTGGAGGCAAGGCTGAGGAAAGTGGGAAGGCCATGATGCTGGTAGAGAGGGTTATGAAAGAGGTTGCGAGACTAATTTTCAGTTCCTTCTACTCTTTGTGCGCAGCTCTTCTAATACAGGAGAACCACAATACAACCTTAAAAAGAAATATGTTGGTTGCACTCGAGCAAATCTTCTAGGACTGGTGTAATCTCATACTGGTCGCAGCCCCAGTCTACAGCATGTCTAGGGAAAGGGGTGGTTGGAGGGCTGCTGGGTAAATTCCTACTGTCAAAACAGCCTGTCTGACGGGGTCACAGTTGTTTGTACAGATGGTATGATGTGCTTTGGTTACCAGACAGGCCCTGCAGATCCATTTCAGATTGTATAAAAGAGGTATAAGTCATTGCCTCTGTTGTCACCTCTAGGGCCAAATCAATACTATGGGCCTGAATGCCTTGTCTTAAAACCGTGTATTAGTCTAAGTGCTGTCATTGGTCCCAATGTGGGTTTCACCTCTGCTCACTGAGATCTATTTCTGTTTCCCATGTGAGTACAGCAGAGTCAGCCTTAGGGGTAGGTGACATGGGCGCCTGCCCAGGGTGACACGGAGAGGGGGTGCCAAATGCACAGACACACCCACACACACATGTGAAGCAGCCCGTGCTCACAGCAGCACTCTCCCCCTGCCCTGCCCCAAGTGATCTCCACCCCAGGCAGGAGTGCTATCCAACCCAGCCTGCCACCCCTGTCTGCATCAGCTGCTCAGGAGGAGTGGGGCCAGGCACGTGTGGGTGGCATGGCACCCGCTCCAGTCTGCCCACCTTGCTCCTGCCTGCAGCAACACCACTGCCTGGGGTTGGGTGCCAAAATACAAATTCACCTAGGGCCCCATTTTCCCTAATGCCAGCTCTGAGTACCAGCAACTATGAAAGGCAATATATGAACTTCCAGGAGACTTTATTATTGTCTACTGTAGAACCACCACCTCCTGCCCTGCCTCTTGGAGACAGCTGCCAGGTAGAGGTAGAGGCAGGACAGCAAAACTTTCCATGATGGTTAGAGAGAGATCCTGTGGCTTTTGTCTTTGTTTTTGATGTGGTATCTAGCATCTGTTGCATGATTTGCCAAGTGTTTTGTCTTACGTACTTTGTTCTGTTCCAGTCTGTGCTTCATGATGTCTCTGAAAGCAAGTGAGCTTTCTTGTTAGCCCATGTACTGGAGTGCTCTTCAGCCACAGGGCTCAAACCCCTGGCTTTAGGGATCCACTTTTATTTTGGGGAGGGGTAGGAAGAGAAAGACCCTATTTAAAACAATTCAATTTATGAGCCATATACTTTTCCCTTATCACAGGAAGTTCAAGAGGCTTCTCCCTGCAGCCCTAATACCTGATAGATCTTTGACCTATTTCTTCCTACTCTGCTACTGGATGGATTACATTCAAGATGTCACTTACCTAGGAGCTGTGCCTGAACTGGATTTGTAAGACATGTATCTGAACTGAGCTTTTTTCTTTTCATCCAGAGACTCCTGTACCTCACAGATATTGAGCCCTGGCTGGCTGTTAGGAGGAGCAGGTGGTCTTCAAGCAATTCCCTGAGCCTTGGCTTCACAGCATGAGCTGGAAGGCAAAGTAATCAGTCATGGGTGGGGCTAGGCTAGACTCCACTTGAAGGGACAGCCACCTGTTGACATGTTTCCAGTGGAGCAGTAAAACTGCCTTACCCTGAAAGAAGCACGAAGGAATACACTCCTGCAAATGCTGCCTCTTTCCCTTTGGGGTGAATCTCCATGAGGTAGGTCCTGTTACCTCTAGGCCAGTAGGTGGGTGAATTAAGTGGTATGAGTTACCATTATGTCATTTAGAAATAAATAATTCTCAGTAGAAATGAACTTCTAAGCCTTAACAGATCTGCTTGTGATAGGAGGAGCATCAGGCATTCAGCAGACTATAGAATCTCCTTTTTAGATGACTGTGAGAAGAGGGTGGATAGGCATCTGTCTGAGATGGTTTAAGAAGAGAAAATCCTATATCTGTGCAGGGAGTTGGACTAAGTGACCATTTAGATTCCTCTCAAGCCTGTGATCCTAGACAAGCTGAGTGCTTGTAAAGCCTACCCCCCATGCAGATCCTGAGAAGTATGCAGTCTATTTGGAATCTTGGTTGTTACGGGGCAACCAGTGATGGTGCAGATACCAATCTCCATCTGAAAAGAACAAACACAAATACCCTTCAAAGAAATTCTTGAGACAGTCCAGCCATGCCAAGATTCAAAAATATTTCCTGTTACAAAGGCTGCATCAGATTCTGGCTATTAGTTATGGCTCATTGCCATCACTCACAATGACTTCATCCCTAAAGAGGAGTCACCAGGCAGAAATTCTTGCTGGTATCCTTTGGCACATGCACACACAGACACAGTAATCTTTTGAGTGGGAGCCTAAGTATCATCTGCAGGAGTGATGTCATTTGGAAAATTTATTATGCTTGTCAGAATCAAGGGGTGATTACTAGACAGTACTTTATTACCCATCAGCTTATGATCACTCACTTGCTTCCTGGTATAAGGAAATAGAAAAGTAAACATTTTGCATTGAATCCCAGTGTCTAATTGACTTTTCAGGGATTGTGAAGTTATCTTGGATGAAGAATAGGGTGGCCATCATAGAAGACAGTCCAGTTGTCCTCTGTCCTCTACTGATATGAAACCCAACGCCTTTATGGCAGAAAATCGGAATGTCCTCTATGACGGCCACCCTAAGAGGAACCTACGTGAAAGAAAAGAAAGAAAGAAAAAAAGTGAAACCCAATCAGAAAAGCACAGAACAATAGCTAGTGCTGTAGCATGGTGCTACATAGCCACAATCAAGGATACACAAGGTACATTCAAAATGCAGTCAAGGCCAAGACCTTCTGAATTGTTTAGTCTTCAACAGAAGTGTAACTGGAGTCCAAGAACAAAGCCACAGCTGATGTGAACTGGTGCTGTGTAATTTCCACCAGCTGAAGATCCGATGTTAGGTGCGTAATTCTTATTGAAAGTCAATGGGTTATAAGCGTCTAGCTTTGTTAAGATCCTTTGAAAATTCAGCCTCCATCATTCACTACTCCTTTGTAAGAGAACACACTTCTAAGCACCTGGTTTACATTAAAAGATGTCTAAAAAAAAATCTTAAATGGATACCAGAGGTATTTACCATGTATAATGTGCTTGTGGCACAACATTCATACTTGCTCTATGAATCACAACATAATAAAAGGAAGACCTCATCTGGTCAAGACAATAACTGCATACAGCTCAAAGCTGTTTTGTGTCAGCTAATTAATTTAATTGGTTAATAGAGAAGCGAGAGTGGAGGAAGGAAAAGGAAAGGAATCCCAGCCTGCAGCCTACTCTCCCTGCGGAAATCCCTGAAAATTCTGTCAACAGATCTGTGGCTCTGAGTCCGAACTCGTAAGTCTTCTCAAGACTCATCAGTGAGCTGCAGCAGAGATCATCCTCGAATGCAGGGATTTCTTACAATGACTGGTTAATTTAAATGAGTGTCAACTTTAAAGCAGGACATGATGCAGCTGCTGGCCATACCCAGTTGAAACCAATCGCACAACTCTGCATGGCATTAGAAAAACAACACTTGCAAGCACTGGCATCTACAGTTACAAGTGATACTTGAGTGCTGTTGTGAGTGACTCTTCCTAGCAAAGATGCTTAGGCCTGGCAGCATCAGTCATAAGACACAATTACCTCAGTCTATTTCATCTTCAGGTAGCTGTTGCGAACAGATGGCCAAATATTTATCTTCCTGTTTTCATGTATTTAGCAGAGATCTCCTTAACATTCACATTGCCTCTCAGGGTAAGCAGCTGTCTTCCCCTCCCCGCACCCTTTCCTGAGAAACATGGTCTGTCTTGGTGTTGACTAGGGTGGCCATCATAGGGGACATTCCAGTTTTCTGCTACTCTGACCTCTGGTGATACAAAACCCAACACCTTTATGTCCTCCATTTTTCTTTTACAAAGGCATCTGGTTTCATATCAATAGAGGACAACCAGGCTGTTCTCTATGATGGCCACCCTAGCAGGCCCCATCAGCAGTGAAGCTGGGCACTTCACAAATATCAGTTAATGCAGCCTCACTGCACCACTGTCAGATCTTTTATCTTTATTTTTAAACTAAGGCACAGTTTGACTGAGTGACTGAACCAAGGCCATACAAGCAGGATCAGGGCTAGAACCCAGATCTCTGGAGTGTTTGAATCCAATATCACCCTTATTCACAGCAGGGGTTTGCATGGTTGTGAACTCCTAAGCTTCAGTGCTGCCTCCCTGGGCCATTGTGCCTGTAGACCACTTCTGCAAATCTAGTCCTTATATGACAAGCAGGGAAGGGGCATTTGCTGTCCATCCCCATTTCATGAGATAACCAGCACCCCTTTGTGTGCCGTTACATAGTACATGACAGGCATACACCAGCACACACCTATGCTGGTGGCTTGTTCAAGGAAAAAAATTGAGCAGTTCTGATAGCTCCCATGTCCTGTGTCTTCTCTTCTACCCTGCTCCTGCCCCACAGCACTGATCTGAATAGAGCTGAATCTTAGCAACTTCAATCCAATGGAGAAACAGGGATATGTTTTTCATGGATACCACAAGCTGTGTCTGTCAGACTCAGGCTCAAGAGAGACACTGTGAGCAGAACGTAAGGCCCTTACAGCTCTAATCTTAAAAATTCTTATCTGCCTTATCCAACAGTTTTGATTTTGGACCTGATAGCTTCTTTACCCTATGCCACTTCTTTTCTTCCTAAATGTTCTTCAAGATTTGCTTAGTCTATTAATATGCAGGGGTGTTTTCTTGACAGGGATGTAAACTGAAACTCTAGTAGGTTTGTGTCACACCTGAGGGTCTGTCCACGCACATAAATTGCATCCATTTGCTAAATAAGTTGTTAAATCAACTTACTTATATTGGTGCATTCCCCTTGTGTAGGGCCTCATAAATCAGTTTCAGAGTGACTGATCTTGATTTCACTTAGTACCAAACTGAGTTAAAGAGAGTCCATCCACACAAGGGGGTTGCACTGATTTAACTAAATAATTTTAGAAATTGATTTAGTTAAATTGGTACAATTTTGACATATAAGCCAGGTCTCAGCTGTTGGGAATCCCAAGTAATTGCATTGACTTCAGTGGTAACTACTAGGTATTTGGTATTTCTGAAAATCAAGGCATTTACTTAATCTCCTAAATCTGTACTACAATACCTAATTTTAGGCAACCATTTTTGAAATCTTGTTTTTACAAGTTTTGTTAATTTGAGAAGCAGCTTTTTTTTACTTTTGAGTCAGAATAGTTTTGAGAGTTACAAAGGTAAAAAGGAAGGAAAAATCCATTGTTTGTTCTGGCCAGTTTAAAATGTTGCAAGAAAAGTAAAAAAAAAACAAAATAAAAACTTAGTGGTAATAAATAAATTGGTGTATCATTGTTATAGAATTAGCCGAAGTTCTCAAACAGATCACACTAACTATACTCCAAATAACAATGAGTCAGTTAATATTATTTAAGTAATATTTGAAATAAAAATTCCACAGTTTTTATAGAAGGAAAGATGCCTTTGACTTTTTACTTCTCAAGTTACAAATTCTTTCATCTGATCTGGATGTGAAATAATTGCATTTGTCATCTTTTTAAGTGCAGTGATTGCCTTTGACACATTTCTTTGAAACCTCTTATCATCATGCAGCACATTAACAATATAAATACCAGTAGGTATTTCCTGCATTGCTTATTAAGACTGCAGTAACATCTATAGGGCTCATATTGTTCAGTGCTCCATTGTGATCTGTACTAGAGACAAGATTAAATGTCAGTTCTTGTCCCAAAGACCTTATGGTTTAAACAGTTAAAAGATGAGACAAAGCTGGTGGATGAATCCAACAAGTGGGCTGTGCTGGATTTAGTCTCTTTTGAAGCTATTAAAACAAAATACAAAGGGTTTTTTTATTATTTTTCTCAACTGTGACAATATTGCTACATAATGTTACTTCACATCAAATATTTTTTTATAGAATCCTTGCTACCCACTGAAGGATTTCAGTTTTTACGTAAATACAATTTTTCTTGTTATTAATTATGGCTCAGGAATGAAACTTGTCTCTGGTTCACAAATGTTGTTTCAGGTTGCAAAGTCTGAACAATGGGTGTTTATGCAAGCTTGTTCTACAAGAATGAAGGACAAATACTTACTGACTTGACAGATCCTTCTCAGTTTAACTGGATTACAGCACATGCCGAGGCCTGTAAATGTAAGAACAGCTTATTTCTTTAGGGCTTATTTGTGCTATGTGCTAAATTTCTCCTATGAGCTTTTTGAACTTCTAGTACCTCCTGCTCACTACCCAAGCTTCATCCACCCATGACCTACAAGTGGGATTTAAATGAGGGGAAGTGCCTGAGGCAGGTATTTCTTATTCCTCCTTTAATACCCCTTCTTCTAGACTATATACACAGTTCTTGAACCAAAAATGGAATGGGGACCAAACAAAAAATATACCATTGTTGTGTTAGATCTAAGTAGAAATAAAACAACAAATCCCAGCTAGCTGAGGGCACAAACTTTTAAAGAAATCAGTGGGAAATAGGAAGGGAATGAAAAGCATAGACCCTGTCTCAGCATGAATCATGGAATCCTAGGGCTGGAAGGGGTCCATAAGAGTCATCAGCTTTATCCAGACATGCAAGCACATGCATTTCCCTGGGGACAAACAGCAGCAGTACAATATGTGCCAGTGCTACTTGTCCCTGGGGATTGCTGGTGCACGGCAAGTGGCTCCATGTGGGGTAGATGAGGGTGGGTCCAGCACCTGGGTTGGCCCAGCAGCCTTACCTGGGGTTCTGGGGGCCTCCCAGCGCTCCAGTGATGGTGATCCAGCAGTAGGGAGCCTCCCAGCAGCCAGAGTATGGCTCTGGCCAGGTAGGCTCGTTTTGGGTGGTGCATATTGCTGCTACGTGCACCACCCCTCTTTTTTTCTGCTGTGGATTTTTTTTGACACCAGCTTTTCCCGGTGTCAAAAAACACCCCCATGCTGCAAATTAGCAGTGTGGGGAACACCTGCATGTGTAGCATGTGGCACCACAGAGGGGTCTGAGGCACCATGTATTGCACCTACGTGCTTGTCTGGATGCACCCACCTAGTCCAAATCTCCAGCACAGATGCAAGATATGCTTCTCTGGACCATCCCAGACAGATGACTGTCTAGCTTCTTCATGAAAATCTCCAGCAATGGAGATACCACACCTTCCCTGATCAGCTTGTTGCATTATCTTTTGACACATAAGCACATGGTCAGTTCTGAGCACTGTAAAGTCAACTGTGCTACTCATGTGCTTAAAGTTAGGCATATACTCTGGTAACCTCTTCATGTTGATTCCAGGATCTAATAAGACAGTAGAGAGATCAAAAAAATAGTGATTTCAGAATGGAAAATCTACTTTCCTCCTTTTGAAAAGTCACAGTCTGTTTGCTTTGTCCAAATACAGGGTGCTAAATCTGCTGTATCCAAAGAGTTGTGAGAGAGGGTTGGGCTTTCCCTGCTCATCTCACTGTGGTCCCTCTGGAGAGTTATATTACAACACTTTACTTGATAGACATGGAATGAAGGAAAAATAAGCCTCAGGAGCCATATATCTCAGGAGCCACAAAAGCAGGAGGCCCAAGGGCTCTCTAGAAACTGTTTAGTTTTTTCTTAATGGGTATCTGGGTTGTGATTCGCATCCTGAATCTAGTTTCATACCTAACTGAGGCAGGGAAGCAGTATTCCCAATTCACAGACAGGAAGCTGAGGCCCAACAAGATGATACCCAAGGAACCATGAGAAGTCTATGAAAGGGGTGAAACATGAACCCACTAGTGGGATTTTCAGATGTGGGACATTCATGCTACAGAAAATCCCACCCTTTATCCCCAGAGATTGTCCAATGCTTTAACCTCAAGATCAGATTTCCCTCCAAGTTTACTGGAAAAAGATTATCTTGTTAATTAAATTAAATATAAAAGTTTATTGTGAAGCAGACATCTCAGAGCAGAAGGAATGCTTTTTATCTATTTCTTATAAACTCTTGCCTTCTCAGGAGCAGTACAGATGAGTTCTAGGGGTTTCTGCTTCTAGGCCTAGTTATAGGATGGAGTAGCCATTAGAAAGCCATACCTTAGTGATGAGTGAGAGCAGATGTAAAATGGGAGCCATGCAGGTGCCTAGAAGAGCTAGCAGTTGTCTCCATGGAGAGACAGTGCTATGCCTGTAGATTAATTTCAATATACATTATATGATTTCAATAAATAATGAACTCACTTTTTAAAATGTGAAATTACATTTATTCAGCAATGGAGAGGCCTTGTGCTAAAACCCTTAATTTGCTTTAGTTATCATAACAATTTGCTACCCATTACTGAAACAGTTCTTCTTCACCAGACAGTCTGCTATGGTGATGTCCCCCCTCCCTGCACCACACCCAATGCTACTGTGAATATTGTCATATTAGAGACATGCTGACAACCCTTGCTGTTCTGGAGTCTTGCTGCAAAGAGTTTCCCGGGGTGTGCTGAAACAGCAGGACACTTGATGTCTTGCCTTTCCAGGCACTAAAATTGTCACTGCAGCAAGCAATCAGGAAAAAAATCTTGCTGAAGAAAATAATTGCAAAACGAGATGCTGTGCACAGCGGGTACAAAATGGTGCCATTGTCTTATTAAATCATTCAGATTAGAGACTTGCTTTGATCTACACTTTTCTCATTCAGACTTTTCTAGAGGTAAGTGACAAGCAATCATTTTGGATCTACTGACTAATAACAAGTTGTGGGTTTGTCTCAGCAGGACCCAGGGTCCATCCCAAGAGCTTTAGAAGCTTTCCTGACAGACAGCGTGGAGAGCACTCTCACTTAACAGCTATTTCAGACAGCTAAATAACTGACTGCTGTCATTGTTATGTGGTAGGTTACTGCTGAGGGCAAGAGTCAGCCTCCATTTCAGAAGCTGGTGCTCTAGGCTGCTGGGTGTGGATCAGACCAGAAGTCAGCATCATTCTTCCTTCAGTCTTTTAGGTTGTTTGTTGTTTTTGTTTATTGGCTGGTGCAAACATGTCACTGAATTAGACCTGAAGTTGTAAACATGGAGCCTCAGAACTCTAGCATTACAGCATTGCTTTTTAGCCGTCAGCCCATACTCCTGAAAGATGAGATTTTGGAACAAGTTTGCAGGTACAATGAGGTGTGATAAACATGAAGAAGCCCAGTGCAGTGTTATTTGGCACACCACCGCCATGTATACATGCATGGTTCAAACCATAGGTGGACAAGATAATGTGTAAGGAGCTCAAAAGAGGCAAACAAGGGGAATTCTAGACTGCTGTTATGCAAAGAAAGAAGATAACATTTTGTGAATATATTTTCCTTCTCAGGGCACTACCTTCATCCCCCACTATCTCACAATATATGAAATTGGGTACTGATGAAGTTAGGTGTGCAATTGTAGGCTTCAGTCATTTATTAGACCATAATGAAAAGCAATGGAGGCCTCTTCCATGTTACCTCTCCTCTTATGTAATGGCGACATTGGTAAGTCAAACTAATCTTGCTCAGTAAAATACTAAAGCATTTTTACCTATAGAACAAATACACTGTGATACTGAATGCAAGTTTTTTTACTGGACCTGCCAAATTTTGCTTCTGATAATGCAAGAACTGCAAATGTTTTTTCTCTAAGAAGGGTTTAAAGTTTCAAGAAAATTGGGATTCTCAGCTATCCAGTGGTATGACCCAAAACAGCTGCATGAGATCATTAAAGCTTAACTCCACTAAACTACAGACAGCAAATGAATAGGCAAAAGTGCAATCAAAAAGTACAAGCAGCTTGGGATAAAACCTAGAAAAAAAAATCTGGAAAAATAATCAGTTTTTGGTGGCTGAAAGCATACAAAGTTTCAGTAACTGGGATTCAATTTTTTTAAGAGAAACTGAAAAAAATATCATAATAAACCTAGACTTTTTCTACTGAAATTTATATTTGGATCCCTGGGGCACAAATTTTATATAACACCTGCCTTTTTCAGTATATCTCAGCAGAAGCAAGTGTCTTGTTCTAGGAACTGAAGGTTATTCAGTGGATCATACCCAGCAGGAAAACCCTGCAAGGGAAGATGGAGTTTTAAGGCACAAGGTGTTCTTAAATAATCCTTGCACATGAAAGAATAAAAAGAGGGACACAGGGAATGATTTCAGTTCATGTGGCCCGAAGGCATAAATCAATGGTTTTATGTCTGTGCCTCTGTTCTCTAGTGATGCACTTCACTGGTATCAAATTATAAGTATCTGAATCAGTAAGCAGTGAAGGTTAGGAAAGGTCCCATATACTTCTCAGCATGGTGATGTGACAAAGTCATGTCAAGGAAAAAGTCACCTCTTCAACAAATTTGTTAAATAAAAATATCACAACTGGTTTTTAAATTGGCAAGAAATTGCCCTTCATCAGTAAAAAATTAGTTGATCTGAAGGATATTAGCTGTATTTCTAACTCAAATGCATTATTTAAAAGGGATCAAAGATGAGTAAAGGTGTAGTTAGCTACACATACAATTTGCCTGTGCTAACCCTAGGGAATGTTAGGCAGTATTAAAGTTAGTATGTGACATGAGCAGTCTCATCTTAAGGGTTAATACTGTCTCTAAAGCACAGCTCAGACCTCCTGCTACAAGGCTGGTGAGCTGGGTTGTGGCTAGGAGCTGCCAAGTCTGCTCCCTGCCTTCCCTGATTGCCAGGTCTCTACTCTGTAAAGACCAGGGGGAAAAGAGGCAAAGTGGGGAAGGGCTCCTAGCCTCCATGTGCTGCTTGTTTTCCCTGCCCCCATCCAGATTGCCTGCCACACTCCCCCACCTTCTGCTGCCCTATCGCCTTCACCATGAAGTGTGCACAGTCTGAACTGCAACTTAGGCTGTAAACATACAGGGTTGACATAAAGTATGCTGCGGTACATGTTAGCAGGGGAAGCATGAGGGTATCATTAATGTTTTACATTATGCTGCAATTATTAGAACTGGACCTTAAAACTGCTCCAGACCAAGATCTGAATATAGTTGCTAGGACCTCCTAAACTGCACCTTTCTTCCAAAATGGTATTACTTGGGTTTATTGCTAATGAATACAAGTTTGTAGTTTACAAAGGACAGAGTGTGTAATACAGCAGATTTTATCACAACTAAGTTCCCTGTTAATCTCTCCTGGAAAATGTACCTTCCATGTGGTCACTGACAGTGTTATAACTGGCATTATTTCCCCCATATAACTGATGACAAAAGATCTGTGCACTCCTAAAATACTACTAAGTCAGAATGGTGAATCTTTGCATTTTGAGACCTTTCCCCCAAATATGTATTACATTTAAGAGAAAAGGTATAGCTGCCTTATGCAATCTCCAGTATCTCTCCTGCAATATTTATGCTTATGGGCCTGCAAATGGGGAAATACTTTCCCATTTTAATTACTGTTGCCGATCCTATCACTGGGTGATCTACTATAGTGGTCACTAATACAATCCACAGTTCAATGTGTTGTCAACATATCAACAAAGAGTGTCCACAAATTGCCTCTCTTAGCTTTTAGTAAGTCCAATTGATGGAGGGTGTAGGGACTTGCAGAGAAGATGGTGAGTAACTGATGATGCCCACTGTAGCAAAGTAGAAGCACAGTCACGCGGCCAATAAGTAGCTCACATGCACTTTCCTGGAAAGTTTTGTCTCACTTCCTGGAAATCTATATTGACAGTTTTGTATGGCTCAGCTTGACAAAAAAAAGAGCAATAGGCTTGAAGAACCTGTAGGGTGTCCAGGAATTACCCCGTCCTTAGAAATTATATTCAAAATATCAGAAAATCTGTGTAAATAAGCACTCCTGAGAAGTATATTTCATAGATTTCATAGACATTAGAGCTGGAAGGGACCTCAGAAGATCATCGAGTCCAGCCCCCTGCCCCAGGGGCAGGCAGTCAGCTGGGGTGACAGGATCCCAGCAAGATAAACATCCAATTGACTCTTAAAGGAATCCAGAGTAGGTGCTTGCACCACCTCTGGCAGTGCAAGTTTAGCAGGATGTACGGGAAGATGAACTGCTTCATTATCAAGGAAATCAGCCCAACCCTCCTTTTCATTTAGAGGCAAATCTTGAAGAAAGGACTCCCTGAAATCCCCTAAGTTCTCTTCAACGGCATTTGTAGCTTTTGCATTGTGAAATGTTTCAAAAACTGAGGCCAGGATTTTCAAAAGTCACTATCAAATGTGGGTGTCTTAGGTTGTAGATACCTAACTGAGGATATCCTAAAAGGAATGAAATGGGGAGGTGCTGACCACTGGCCCTATGACAATGAAGCCCTTTAACACTTCCCAAGTTAGACATCCCAAAGTTGAGGAACACTAATTGCTTTTGAAATCCTTGGCTTGATCCTTTCCAATAATCACTGGGAACTATAGGAACACATGCTTTCAGTTTTGTCCTCCCAAGCTAATTCAGGACATACCTTTAGTTCATGCTATCTTCTTTTAAAACGTTCAAAAATCTGAGATGAACTACAAGTTGAAGGGTAGCTTGATCCCAGGGAGTAGGTTGCAGCATCATTTTCACCGCTTTCCAAATGTATTCAGTATTGTTTCACGGAGTACATGGTTGCTCTCTGGGTTTAAATGTGTGTCAGCACTTTTGGCACACCAGTTTAGAGAAGCAGAATACAGTAATAAACCTGGAATAAGATTCCTGTGGGTAGAAGAGAAATCAACATCTGTCTTTCCCAGCTTGCTTTCTCCAGCACATTCCTACAGAGGGTTTTTTTTCCTCTCTTTATTTTTGGTTTGGCTGTACTAGAAACCTCTCAAGCAAATAATAGGTAAAGCTTCAATGACTCAGAACCTCCTTTTTAAGCTGATGTTTGAACAAGTTATTTCTCTTCTTGCAGCTGAGTCAGAATTTTTCTGGCCTCGACAAAATAACCAAAATGTCCACAGTGGTCACAGATTAGATTTGTTGCTAAAAACAATTTTTTTATGATCCAGGCAATTATCATGGACACCCTCTTGTTGTTCTTTGACCTGTAATAGGTCTTTCATTGAGAGCTTTGCTCTTTGCAACAGAGGTGACAGGCAGAGATTTGGGATGTGGACTAATTATTGTCATCCAACTCCTACTGTCAGCAGTCAAATGTGGAAGGGGTGGGATTTCATAGATTGCATAGACATTAGGGCTGGAAGGGACTTCGGGAGATCATCGAGTCCAGCCCCCTGCCCAAAGGGCAGGAAGTCAGCTGGGGTCATAGGATCCCAGCAAGATAAGCATCCAATTTACTCTT
>NW_017728950.1:25076778-25087371 GCF_001723895.1 Crocodylus porosus
AGGTTCTCGTCTGCCCATTTGCTGAGCTTGTCCAGGTTAGCCTGGATCACCCGCCTATCTTCTGGGATTATCCAAAACACTCAGCATTGGTTTAACTCCATGCCAGTTAAAGACAAGTCCACTGAATATGGACTTCAGTGAGAGTCTGAATTTGGTCAAAGCAGGGCTCTTTTGGAAAATGCCACCCCACATGATGCGTCTTGTGATACCAGTTTTCCTATTTCTACCATTATTTACCTAAAAGATTGAGCTCCTTTGTATGTGAATAGTTATGTAGCCTGTTGCTCTCCAACATGTATTCTCTTCCTCATTTTCTCAAACTGTTGCTTCTCAGAATAAACTGGTTAAAGTTTTTATTGGAGTGTATTTTAGTTTAATCAAAGAAAGTGAGTTGCTTTGAGGCTCATCTCTAGCATTTCTCCTTGTGTCACAAACAGTCCTGAAACCTGTGTTCTGTCTTATTTTCTTCTGGACAGTGACAGTCGCAGAGGTACAGAGATGCTGGAGCCGATTCCTCATGCTGCAGCCAGATCAGAAAGAAAACGTATCACGAGCCCAGTTTTGCAGTACAGCTGATTTCTTTGGCCAGAAGGTAAAACCAAAATCAGGTCAATTCCCTTTTTAAGCACTTTCAGGTTCAAAGCTACCTGGACTTGAATGCAGGTATTGGGAATCATCCCTACAGGGTGCTTTGGGACCTCACACCATTTCCTTAGCTGTCAAAGGACATACCAGAGAACTATCTAGAAGTGGCCTATGAACCTATCTTCTCACCTTTCCATTTGCCAGGTCTGATATCAGCTGTCTGTACTCTGCCCTGGGTCAAGTAGACGAAGGTTGTATTAAAAGTCTTGTACAAGACACCAGGTTTTATACAGAAGATTAGGATTTGGCCTTTTATACCTCATCTGTGCACTGGGATTCACTACTATGCCTCCATATACCTCTGTAGAGTCCCACTGATCTCCACACAGGTCAGAAATCCACATTAGGGTGTCCTGTTGAAGAATAATGGTTTTAATTCCTGTTTCAGCAAAGCACATATGTAAATGTTTATCTTTAGGCAAAAGAGGCAAAGTAGAGAAGGGCTCCTAGCCTCCTTGTGCTGCTTGGATTGCGCCCCCCCATCCAGATCACCTGCCACACTCTCCCATCTTCTGCAGCCCAATCGCCTTCACCGTGTGGTGCACAGTCTGAACTGCAACTTCAGCTTAAACATACAGGATTGACATAAAGTATGCTGTGGTACATGTTAGCAGGGCAAGCATGATGTTATCATTAACGTTTTCCATTATGCCGCAATTATTAGAACTGGACCTTAAAACTGCTCCAGACCAAGCTCTGAATATAGTTGCTAGAACCTGTACTGGACTTGGTGTTGGCTATGGGAGATGACCTGGTAGGGGAGCTGCAGATTCGTGGTCACCTTGGGGACAGTGACCACCAATCAGTCGAATTCACCATACGCCATAGAGTGGGTAAGATAACTAGTAGGGTGGAAGTGCTTGACTTTGGGAAAGCCAACTTCAGTGTGCTCAGGACACTGCAGGATAGGAGTACTGGTGAGATGGGAGTCCAGGAAGGGTGGTCATTTCTGAAGGAAGCGATTCTTCAGGCACAAAGGGAGATGATCCCAGTGTGAGGAAAAGAGGGGAAAGGGGCCAAAAAACTTCTTTGGCTAAACAGAGAAATCCAGGGAAGCCTAAGGGCAAAAAAAAGAGGCATATAGGCAGTAGAAGCAGGGGGAAGATACCAAAGAGGAGTATACCTACTTGGCCTGCACTTGCAGGGAGGCAGTTAGAAAGGCCAAAGCAACTATGGAGCTGAGGCTGGCAGCACAAATTAATGACAACAAAAAGTATTTTTTTATCTATGTAGGGAGTAAAAGGAAGATGCAGGGCAGCATTGGACCCCTACTGAACAAGCAGAAGAAATTAGTGACAGACAGGGGGGACAAGGCTGAGCTATTTAATGAGTTTTTTGCCTCAGTGTTCTTGAACAAGGGTCAAGATAAGTTTCCTAATGTGTTTTTAGATGGGCATCAGAGGGATACCAGCCCACCAACTGTGGACGCTGACTTGGTGCAAAGTGACTTGGATGGACTGGATGTGCTTAAGTCAGCAGGCCCGGATGAGCTGCATCCGAGAGTACTGCAGGAATTGGCCGGTGTCATAGCAGAACCACTGGCATGACTGTTTGAGTGCTTGTGGTGCTCAGGTCAGGTCCCAGAGGACTGGAAAAGGGCCAATGTGGTCCCCATTTTCAGGAAGGAGAGGAAGAAGGATCCGAGTAATTATAGGCCAGTCAGTCTCACCTCCATCCTTGGAAAAGTCTTTGAAATGAAGGATCATATTTGTGCGAGTCCAGTGGGGAAAATAATGCAGCAGGGCAACAAGCATGAATTCATAGCAAGCAGATCATGTCTGACTAATCTGGTTTCATTTTATGACTAGGTCACAAAATGCTTAGATGCAGGAGTAGAGGTGGATGTTGTTTTCTTGGGTTTTAAGAAGGCCTTCAATACAGTATCTCATCCCATTCTCATAAATCAATTAAGAGGCTGTGACTTAGATGTTTATGCGGCCCAGTGGGTGGCAATTGGCTTGGGGGTCACACCCAGACAGTAGTAGTAGGTGGGTCGGTATTGACCTGGAAGGTTGGGGGTAGTGGGGTCCTGCAGGGTTTGGTCCTTGGACCTGTACTCTTCAATGTCTTCATCAGTGACTTCAATGTGGGCATGAAGTGTACCTCTGTCCAAGTTTGTGGATGATACTAAATTGTGGGGTGAAGTGCACACTCTGGAGGGTAGGGAACGATTGCAGGTAGACCTGGACAGGTTGAAAAAGTGGGCAATGCACAGTAGGATGCAGTACAACAAGGACAAGTGCAGAGTGCTGCACCTAGAGTGTAAAAATATCCAGCACACTTAATGGTTAGGAAGTGACCCTCTCAGCAGCACAGAAGTGGAAAGGGATCTTGGAATCATAGTGGACTCCAAGATGAACATGAGTCGTCAGTGTGACAAAATCATCAGCAAAGCTAAGTATACTTTATCATGCATCAGCAGATGCATGACAAATAGAACCAAGGAGGTGATATTTGCCCTCTGTGCAGCATTGGTCAGACCGCAGTTGGAGTACTGCATCCGGTTTTGGGCACCATACTTCAAGAAGGATGTGGATAACCTCAAGAGCATCCAGAGGAGGGCCACTCATATGGTTAAGGGTTTATAAGCCAAACCCTATGAGGAAAGACTAAGGGACCTGGATCTGTTCAGCAAGAGAAGGCTGAGAGGTGATCTCGTGGCTGCCTACAAATTCATTAGGGGTACACAGCAAGGAATCAGAGATGCTCTGTTCACCAGGGCGCCTCTTGGGGTAACAAGGAACAATGGTCACAAACTGACAGAGAGCAGATTTAACCTAGACATCAGGAAAAACTTCTTCATGGTAAGGGTGGCCAAAACTTGAAATGGGCTTCCAAGGGAGGTGGTCATCTGACCCCAGTACTCTTTCCTGGCCAGGCAGGGGTTTGGACTGGATGGAAGAAGGCCAATGTAGTGCCTATCTTCAAGAAAGGAGGAAAGAGCATCCGGCAAACTACAGACCCATCAGCCTGACCTCTACCCCAGGGAAGGTCTTGGAAAAGATTATCAAAGAGGCCATTCTTAACAGACTGGCTGATGGCAACATCCTGAGGGATAGCCAGCATGGGTTTGTTGCAGGTAGGTCTTGCTTGACCAATCTCATTTCCTTTTACAACCAGGTGACCTATCACCTGGACAAGCAGGAAGAGATTGACATCTTGACCTTAAAAAAGCCTTTGATCTGATATCCCACAATCACCTCTTTGCAAAACTGGCTAACTGCAGCCTCAGCCTCACCATGATCTGTTGGCTGGGGAATTGGCTCTGTGGTAGGACCCAAAGCATGGTGGCTAATGGAAGCTGATCATCATGGTGCACCATGACCAGTGGGGTCCCTCAAGGCTCTGTCCTAGGGCCTATACTATTTAACATCTTCATCAATGATGTGGGCATTGGTGTCAGAAGCAGACTGGCCAAGTTCGCCAATGACACCAAACTCTGGGGTAAAGCATCCACACCTGAGGACAGGCGGATGATCCAGGCAGATTTTGACAGGTTCAGGAAATCGGCGGACGAGAACCTGATGCTGTTTAACACTGAAAAATGCAAATTTCTCCACCTGGGGAAGAAAAACCTGCAGCATCCTTATAGGCTCAGCAGTGCTACACTGGTTAGCACTACAAATGAAAGGGACTGATGGATCATGACTGACCACAAGATGAACATGAGCCTTCAAAGTGATGCTGCGGCTAGTAAAGCAACCAAAATGCTGGCTTGCATCCACAGATGCTTCCCAAGCAAATCCCAGGACGTCATTCTCCCATTGTACTCAGCATTGGTGAGGCCACAGCTGGAGTACTGGGTCCAGTTTTGGGCTCCACAATTCAAAAAGGATGTGAAGAAGCTTGAGAGAGTCCAGAGGAGAGCCACACGCATGATCAGAGGACAGGAAAATAGACCTTATGATGACAGGCTGAGAGCTATGAGACTCTTCAGCCTGGAAAAGCGCAGGCCCAGGGGCGATCTGATGGCCATCTACAAGTTTATAAAGCCTGTCCACCAGGCACCCCAAGAAATGACAAATTTGAATGGTCACAAACTCCTCCATGACCGTTTCAGGCTGGACATAAGGAAGAATTTCTTTACTGTCCGAGCCCCCAAGGTTTGGAATAGACTGCCGCCAAAGGTGGTTCAAGCACCTATTTTGAACGCCTTCAAGAGACATTTGAATATTTATCTTGCTGGGATCCTATGATCCCTGCTGACTTCCTGCCCCTGGGGAAGGGGGCTGGACTCGATGATCCTCCAGGGTCCCTTCAAGCCCTAGTGTCTAAGAAATCTATGAAATCTGTTGAGGTCTTGACCCAAACATTTATGAATCTAAATCATGAGGTTTTGCTGTACTGGGGTCTCAATGAGTACCAACAACAGGACACATAGGTTACTAATGTATGAACTCTTGCTGATGCTCCAATAGGACTGTGGTATCTGATATCTTCTGAAGAGGACTGGGTCCATCTCCCCCAACTAAGAAAGAAGGAATTTCCAAAGCACTGAATATTGACCTAGCTTCTGACTTGAAGCTAACAGGGTCTAATCAGAGGTGCTAAGAGGGCAACTTGCCCAAAGATATCCACTTTGGAAAGAGGTGCACTAATCCCAGGCTGGTGAGAAGAAAATTAAATGATGGTTTAGTGTTCTGGGGTAACTCTGAACATCTCAACTCCATCTAGCCCCTAAAAGCATAAATATCATATTATGGCTACAATATTGTCAAGGGGAATTAGTATGACTGTCATTTTTCACTTTGGCCAATTGACCATGCCTGGCACAGTCAGAAACCAGTAATTTTAAAGACTACTTTTTTTAACAATGATTTTTCCAATTGCCCAAGGAGCTGGATTTTCAAGAGGTCCGCTCCCAGCATTGCCTGTGAAAAGCCACAGAAGTAGTTGGAAGCTATGTGTTTTCTGGAAATATGAGCATTTATGTAGGTTTCTACATGTGGGAAGTTGGATGCCAGTCTCCTGTGAAAAGCCAGCTTTGTGGCAATCCAGTGAAATGGACCCAGGCAGTGTCAATATAGAAAATCTGCCAGCTGTTTTTGAAACTATCATCTCCTAATGTTATACAGTTCTCATTAGCACTGATTCATTTAGGCTAGATATATTACAGTTGAAACAAAGCAGTAATTGCATACACTGTTTTGGTGTTGGGGGTCGTTCCTTTACATTGTTAAATGGGAAGAATTGCGTACAAAACACTTTCCCCTCATTGTTCTACTGCTAATAAGGAGATGAGCTTTATATTCGTGACAATAAGTTGAAATCCTTATCCCCCTGGTGGGTCTTTAATAGAGTTTTGGAAACCAATCCAGATTTTAATTGGAGTCTCAGGAATTTATAATTGCTTCTCTCTCAGTGGAGCCAAGTGGTTGTCTCTTTCTAAAGAGAAAAAGAAGACCTATAATCAGAGAGCAGTCTTGGTCCACCATGCAAATTAGAAAACTGCTAGAGTTGTATAGGTGCCGACTTCAATGAAGTAATAATTTGAACTAGTACCCAGACTCTGTACAAGAGCAGAGTCCTCAGGCAGATCATATCTTGGAAACCATCAGACTCTTTTAATGGTATATTTATTATAGCTTAAGGAGTGGCTTAAGTGGACTATATAGGATCATAGGAAAGTAGGACTGGAATGGACATCATAAGATCATCTAGTCCAGACCCCTGCTCAAGGCAGGATCATCCCTGACTAAACCATCTCAGGGAACTGTCTGTGTAACATGCTTTTTAAAATTTCCAGGGATAGAGATTACACAATTTCTTTAGCCTGTTCCACTGCTTGACTGCCCTCATCATCAGAACCTTCCTCCTAATCTCCAGTCTAAATTTTCTCTGCTACAGCTCAAGGCTGTTGCTCATAGTCCTGTCTCCTACAGGCACAAAGAAAAGCCCATCACCATTTTCACTAAAATCACCCTTCGGGTATGTAAAGACTGTTATCAAATCCACCCTCAATCTTCTCTTCTCCAGGCTAAACAACACTAATTCTTTCAGCCCTTTTTATGAGGTGGTGCAATCACCTACCCTGGAAATCAAAAACAGACTAGGCAGTCACCTTGCTGGGGTCACCTGACCCCAGTTATCTTTCCTGTTTGGTGCAGGGGGCTGGACCTGATGATTTGCTGAGGTCCCTTCCCACCTTACAATCTATAAATCTATAAGTCTTGTCTCCTAGGCCCCTAACCATTTTTGTTGGTCTGTGCTGCACTCTTTCCAAACTATCCATGCCCTTTTTGAAGTGTGGGGCCTAAAACTGGACACAGTACTTATGGTGAGGCCTCTCCAGTGGGACAGTGGAAGAATCATTTCCCTTGATTTGCAGGTGACACCCCTGTTAATACAACCCAGGATGTTGTGGGCTTTTTTTGCAACAAGAAAACACTGTTGGCTCATATTCAGCTTGTGATTCACTGTAACCCCCAGGTCCTTCCCTGCAGTACTGCAGCCTAGTTAGTCATACCTCAGCCTGTATTTCTTCCAAGTTCAGAACTTTGCACTTGTCCTTGCTTCATCTCAGCTGACTGATTGCATACTATTTCCCCATTTTGTCCATGTCATTCTGGATTCTAGCCCTGCCCTCTGGACTGTACACAATTCCACCCAACTTAGTGTTATCCAGAAATTTGCTAAGCATGCACTCAGTCTCATTATGCAAATCATTAATAAAGATATTGAACAACACCACCACAAGGCAGACCCCTGGGGAACTCTACTTGATACCTCCTCTCATTGAGGAGATATAGACATTGAGCCATTGAGGAATATTTGCCGAGTACAATGATCCAACTAGCTTTGTATTCACCTTCCAGTACTTTCATTTTGTCTGTATTTCCTCAGCTTGCTAATGAGAATGTCATGGGAGACAGCGTCTAAAGCCTTGCTAAAATCAAGGTTTACCATGACTATTGCTCTCTCCTCATCCACAGAGCCTGTCACTTTATTGTAGAAAGAGTCAGATTGGTCAGGAATGACCTGCTTTTGGTGAGTCCATGATGACTATTCCCGATCACTTTGTTCTCTTCCAGGTGCTTCACAATGGATTTCTTCAAGACTTGTTCTCTAATTCTGGTCTCTAATTTTGTATCTGCCCATTTCCAGTCATCAAGGACTTCACTTGACCTCCATGAGTTCTCAAAAGCTCCAAAATTGCCTCAGCTACTACCTTCAGGACCTTCAGGTGCATCTCATCCAGCCCTATCAACTTGAAAATATTTAGCTTCTCTTAGTAAATCCCTAACCTGCTCTGCCATTACTCTAGGCTGTTTGTTTCCTTCCCTATCTCTGCTGCCAACTGCACTTGTCATCTGGTATATGCCCCTATTTGTGAAAATGGAAGTAAAAGAGACATTAACTACTTCAGCTTTCTCTGCACGGCTGTTGGTTGTAGCTGTGTTGGTTTAAGGACATAGACAGGCAGAGTTCTTTGGGTAGATGTGATATCTTTTATTAGACCAGCTAAACAGTTGGAAAGAAATTCTTTGCAAGTTTTCAGGCATACCTCCCAAGGTCCCTGAGTTTGTTAAAGTTTGCTTTTCTAATGTCCAGTGTCCTATTCCAGTGCTCTCCTTCCTTCCTCCCCTTAGGATCTTGAACTCTATCATTTTGTGGTCACTATCAACCTAGTTATCTTCCACCTTCAGATTCTCAACAAGTTGCTTCCTTGTTGTAAGCAGTAAATCAAGAAGAGCTTTCTCCCTCATTGGTCCTTCTACCACCTGAATCAAAAAGTCCAGGACTTTGCTGGACTGATTGTGCACTTCCATGTTTCCTTCCCAACAGATATCCCCATAATGAAAGTCTCACATAAGAACCAAGTCCTGCAATTTGGAAGCTTTTGTTGTCCACCTCCTCTTGGTTTGGAGGCCTGTAGCAGACACCAACCATGACACCCCCGACCTCAACTGCTCTCCCCTGACCTTTACCCAGAGGCTTTCAACAGGTTTACCTTCCACTTCATACTGCATGTCTGAACACATGTACATCATCTTTATATACGTATGTATTTACCTCCTCCTTTTCCCCACTATCTTTTCTAAACAACCTTTACCCATCTGACTGTACTCCAGTCATGTGAACTATCCCACCATGTTTCTGTAATCCCAATTGCATCATAATTCTGTGATTGCATTAGGACCTCCGGTTCTTCCTGTTTGTTTCCCATACTTCCCACATTGGTGTATAAACATTTCATTTCCAGTAATCATTATGTGCTTTCACAACAGAGATCTTGCTCCATAATGCCATACAGCACTGGACTGAGACTCCAGAGAACTAGATTTTATTCCTGTTTGCTGGGTGACATTGGGCATGTTACCTTACTTGTTTTTGCCTCTGTTTTTCCATCTGTGAAACGGAGACAATGAATCTGAACACTTAAAACCCTTTGAGACCTATTGGTACCTAACACTCTCATCTAAAAATTAAATTGTCGTGATTATGATTCTTATTTCAAGGTTGGAACTTCCTACTTATGAAAAGAGTGACCTCTCACATGGCAAAAGGCCACTTACACCATTTTTTGTTAAAATGAAAGACTAAAGTAGCTCCATTATGTACCTGCTTATAACATCTTGGGGCACTTTTACACATGCTCCAGGGGTTTGGGGATGGTGCTTTAATTAGAGTAGCTCCAAGAGCCACTTTAATTAAATTGGCACAGTTTCTTGTGTATCAGTGTCCCTGCACTTAAAAATGGCAGCAGAGGCACTTGAACTAAAGCTCTTTCAATGAGCTTTAGTATAAGTGCCCCTGCCACAATTTTTAAGTGTGGGGACTCTGATACACAAGAAGTAGGAGGCTGCTGGAGCGCGGTAATTAAGTTGTGATCAAGTCTGCTCTGATGCACTGGAATTACAGTGTGTCAGAGCAGCCTCCATGCTCATGTACAGGCACCCTTGATTTTCAAATGAGCTGAGCCTCTAGCAGCTTGCATGACAGTCAGTGGGAGCTATGAGGTTTTTTAAGAATTTTCAGCTCTGGCCTGTCTCTGATTACAGGGTAGTTTGACTTGTGGGACCAGAAGTAACCCAGTGAGAGTTTTACCACTGACATTGATGTGAGCAGTGTTGAGGTCAACACTGAGAATTTATAAAAATCCAACTTATACTATCAGTTTTTTTTAAGCCAGGAGTAGAATGGGTGATACTAGCCAAGGGTGCACGTCTGGTATGCTGGATGTAGCTAATATGTTTGGCAGCAGTTAACTGGTGAATTGGCCTGAAAAAGCATGCTTCAGATAGCAGAAGCAGAGCTAATGCATGGTGTATTTTAATAACAGCGTGGAGCGCAATCCCTTTCTGCTTTAATAAAATCCTAAGAGCTGCTTCATCCAGAGCCTCTACTGTGGCTAGAAATGTTCTCGGCTGCTGTTAACCTGGCTAATACCTCACTGGTAGTCATAGCACCTTTGGAAGTGCTTCTATAGGCCCAAGGAAGCCACTTTGGAAGTGCTCTCCAGGGATCTAACAGACCTCCTGAGGCTAAAAAGAAAGGCCTACAAAGGATGGAGGGTGGGATCCACCTCCAAGGAGGAATATTCTGCACTGGTCTGGTCCTGCAGGGAGCAAACCAGGAAAGTCAAGGCTGCAACTGAACTCCAACTAGCTTCGAGCACTGAGAACAATAAAAAAGTCCTTTTTCAGGTATGTGGGGAGCTGAAGGAAAAGCAAGGGCAACATTGGACCCCTGCTGAACCAGATGGGGCAACTGACAACTGACACCCATGAAAAAGCCAACCTATTAAATAGGTACTTTGCATCTGTCTTTCATTAGTCCCATGGGACACCCACGCCCGCTACAGCAAATAGGCAGATAAGAACCTGATGGTGTTTAACACTGAAAAATGCAAGGTTCTCCACCTCGGGAGGAAAAACCTGCAGCATCCTTATAGGCTCGGCAGTGCTACGTTGGATAGCACTATGGAAGAAAGAGACTTGGGGGTCA
>NW_017728950.1:25087751-25143827 GCF_001723895.1 Crocodylus porosus
AAATTGGATGCTTATCTTGATGGGATCCTATGACCCCAGCTGACTTCCTGCCCTTTGGGTAGGGGCCTGGACTCGATGATCTTCCAAGGTCCCTTCCAGCCCTAATGTCTATGAAGTCTATGAAATTTTAACCCCTTCCTCTTGGAAGGAGGTTTTCAAATCCAGACTAAGTCTTTTAGGGTGCTTGTACACATCTGTAGGTTTTTAAAATTAATCTATTCTAGGCATGGATGAGGCTGCACTTTGGGGAAGTGGAGTAGGTGCAGGAGAAGCAGCAGTTTTCCCAGGGGCCTGAATAGGTCAGCATTGAGATGTAAAGCTGAGCCATAGGGGTTGTTACTTAGGAACTGTTTTTACTGAAATACCACTGTTTCCTAGGCTTTATTCCCAGGTTTCCTAGAAGGTAGTTTATCCCACTTGTATCAAAATAGCACTTGATGCTCCAATACAGGCTCTTGTGCTGGGCAATGCACCAGCACCCTGAGTGAGATGGTTCCTCTCCTAAACAGGTTTCGATCTAGATACATCAAGAAAAAAGTGCAAGGGGAAACAGAGGGGGAGTGAATTATCCCAGATCATCCAGCAGAGCTGAGATCAGAGCTCATGTTTTCTGATACCATGCCTGTGTGCTCTATCCACTGGGCCAACACTAGATTTTACTTTTGTTAGACTAAGTTGCATGAAATCAGTGTATATCACAGAACCTTTTGGCCAATGCGTAGGCAATATAATTGGTTTCCTCCTTTCTGATTTGAAAATTACACTGAAAGGCTAGAATCTATTCCACCTAATGGGCATCTAAGTAGACATAGGCACCAAAGTGCAATGCTGTTAAACAGTGTTCAAGTGCCTGCAAAGCCATTAATGCATCTACTTTTGTTACTAATCCATGTTCTCACCCTGCCCCCTTTTTGTGTCCTTGTGACAAGGTATTTAGTAGCATTTCCAGATTCACTGGAATCCAACAGGGCTGCACCATGAACACTTCAGCTGTGGCCTCAGACTTCTGATTTCTGGGCTGTCCACTGTGCACCTTAATGCCCATGGCACCCCAGCCCCCATCTGACCCTAAATATTGTCACAAAAAAGCAGTGAGGAGGAGGGCCCACCCGTCTTTTGCATTGGCTGTTTTTCAGGGATTCAATCAAGGTGAGATAAAGTTACATTTAGGCACTTAAGTTTACGTATGTGCCTATTAGGTGGAGCAGACTCTGTTCCAAAGTGTTACTCTGGTTGGTGCAAAAGCAGTAGTAGTGTATCTGGAGAGGAAGCAAAGGAAGCGGTCGGTATGGGTGACTAGGGCACCAGCCCCAGGAACCCATTTTGAGGGGGCCTAGACTGGCAGCCCCTAGCATAGATAGATCCAGGATTTTAAAAAGGGAAGTGCAGCAGCAGTGGCCGTGCTCCAGGGGTGGCTGCTCCCCTCCACTCCCAGCCTTCTCTCCTCACTCTTAGGGCAGGCAGACTATGCCATGGGAGAGCAGCTGGGGATTTTTTTTTAAGTCCCTGAATCAGGTAAGAATCCTCTCCCACCCCCATTCTTTGTATCCCCTGACTTCTCCTCTGTGCTCAGCAGCACTTCCCTCCCATTTCCCCCTCACACGACTTACACCTCTGGGTACAGGGAGGCCCACCACTGCCACCACCATCCCAGTTGTTCCTCCCCTACTCCAAACAGAGCTGTGGGCAGAGACAATCCTAGCAGGGTGTGGGGTAGGGTGGCCATCATAGAGGATAGTCTGGTTGTCCTTTATCCTCTATTGATACGAAATCGGACACCTTTATGTCCTCTATTTTTCTCTTGAAGGTGTCCAGTTTCATTTCAATAGAGGACAGAGTAGCAGAAAACCAGAATGTCCTCTATGATGGCCACCATAGGGGCCTGGGTCAAATCAGCCTGTGCAGGGCCCAGATGGGAAGAAGCTGGCAGTGGTGGCAGGGGTGAGTGACCAGATGCAAAGCCGGTGGAAGCACAGTCACCAGTACTAGGCGGGCCCTGCAGGAGGGGTCATGGCAGCTCCACCGGGCCCTGCAAAATGCGGGGCCCAGGGTGGTCACCCTGATTCACACACCCCACCCCAGGGACAGCCCTGACTGCAAGAAGCAGCTGCATGGGAAGCCCGGGTCAGCCAGGGACAGCAGTGGTGGCAGCAGGTGGTTTCTTCCCCCTTCTCTGCACTAGTCCTGGGCAAGCCAGGTAACACTCCAGCTTGTGTTCCCCCTGAAAAGAGCAAACCTGTCTGCTGCTTCCACTGCCACTGTCCTCAGCTTATCCCAGCTTCCCATGGAGCCCATAAGGCCATGGGCAGCCATATGCAGTTCTACAACTTCCCCACAGCTGCTCCATCACTTGGCAGCACCAACAGGCATGGGAGAAGAGGAGAAGGAGAGGAAAGGAGGAAGGGGAAGTGACACCTGAGTATGGAGAGGAATGGAGGGGTTGCTGGGAGAAGATGGGATTTTTATCTGCTTCAGGGACTTAAAAAAATCCCTGGCTACTCTTCCTTCAGCATGGTCTGACTGACAGACTGCACCACCACAACTGCTCTGGGTCTGCCCCTGGCCTGTGGGGAGCCCCTGCAAGGTTGCTATAATCAGTGTACAGGGAGCCAGTGCCCCAGCTGCAGAAGTCTGAGCCAATATTGCAGCAGTAGCTGCCACCAGAGCATGGGGAGCCTGGGCCAGGGCAGGTAAGACTCTAGTTGCCAGCACCCCCTCTCTCCCACACTGCTCTGCCCAGGGCACCAAAGGAGTGTTATGCCTTTGACCAGGCGCTTGCTTTATCAGGTTAAGTTGAATCAGAAAAGAGTGACTTCCGACATCACAGAGGGTCATTTACACCAATTTAAAAAGAAATGGAATGCTAAATTAGCTTCATTATGCAGTCACCAGCAGTGTCTTGATTTTCAAAAATGCTAAGCTTTGTTTCTTTTTCCATGTTCTTATGACAAGGCATTTAGCAGAATTTGCAGATTTCACTGGAATTTGACAGACCACACCATGAACACTGGTCTGTCAAGCATGGACCTTAGCAACCACACTACCCCAGCCCCCAACTGAGCCTCTAGAGGCTTGACTGACCGTCAGTGGGAGGTATGAGTTTTGAGTTTTTCTGAAAATCAGTCTGCCTGGATGTAGGAAAATCTTGACCTCATTGCTCATACAGCGCCATAGATTTGCATGTTGTTTCACAGCCATATGGAAAGACAAAGTTTCTGATGCAAGTAGCCAGAGTGACCCCATGACATTTTTATTCAGTCAGACCTATTGTCTTCTGTGAATGTATTGCATTAGTCCAAGCTGTAATGTGGTACTGACTGAAATGGTACAAAATATAAAAGAAATCATACCGGTGAGCACAGTCAGTCTGTTTTGGTGTCACTTAACCTTTGCTTCTTGGCACTTCCAATGTTCACTGTGCTGCTAAATCAGCTGCATTTTCACTCAGGTACAAGTGGTTAAAAGTGAAAGCTTTCAGTTTTTTTCTTTAAAAAAAAAATTGATTCTTGTGCCCCCTCCTGTGGCCACATGGACACATGCACATAATTGAATAATTATGGCAATAATTGAAAATATTGCTTTAAAAGTCATTGAAAGTAGGGTGATGGATCAGCTGCCGTTACTATTTGTTGCCATTTCAATTGTTTAAAGATAACCAAACAAGAACCAGCTTTTAGGAAAAAGCTAAAGGAAGAGAGAGATTTTCAGCCATTGCCAAAGCTTCAGTTAGCTTCCATTTTTACTTTTATCACTTTACCTTAGAAAATCATCTTAATTTTCCTGTATATGTGTAATTTAAAAACAACATGCTGCTGCCTTTTAAAGCTTTGGAGGTAAGAACATCTGATTGAAAATGCATGCATTGAAGACCATCACTTGCATTTTAGCAAATTTATCAGATACTTTTCTTATGTCTACATCTGGGTCTAGAGCCCTTCTCACTGATCTCTGTGCCAGTTCTGTTTAAACCTTGAAGTCAATGGGAGATTTTGCCATTGGTGTCAGTCAGAGAAGCCTCAGGAATTGTGTGAGAGTTTACATTGCCTGCTATCAGCTGGTTGTAACTTACAGTGCTTGTACATGCAAGGGGGGGTTAGTTCCCCTAAATTGAAATAGTGGGGTTTTAATTTGTGGGTTTTTAATTGTGACCCACTGTTTCAATGTAGGGGCTTCTGTCAGTGTGATGAAACAGTGACAGCCAGCCAGCAGCTCAACTTCCCTCCCCCCGCCCCTGTGGGCAGGCTCTGCCAGGGGAGGGGTGGGTAGACAGCATCAAGGGGCCCCCTTTTTTTTTCTGGCAGAGCCTGCCACCTATTGCAAGGCTGGGGGACGAGTTGCCAGTGGCATAAGCAATGCCATAGGTGATCCTTTGAGAGGGCATGGGATGGGGAGCCTGTGCCTCCCCAGATTTCTTCACCTGGCAGGAGCTGCCTCCATGGCCCAGTGGGAGGGACCCAGCACAGCAGGAATGCCATGCCACTATGGCTGCTAAGCTGAAGCGCCCCCTGCTCGCTTGGCAGCAGTGGGGGGGCACAGCTCCACACGGCTGCTGCGGCCACCGCTGGGAGCCCTGCACCAGCTGCATTGTCATGGATGCCAAAGTGACGTGCTGTGGCAGTGGCAGCACAGAGTTGTGCCCCTCTGCTGCTGCCGGGTAGGCAGCAGGTACCTCACCTTGGCAGCCATAGATGTGCAGTGCTTCTGGTGGCAGCGGCAGCAGTGGTGGAGGCAGTGGCGGCAGCAACATTGAGCCTCCCAGCCCGGCTCTGCACTCTGATGCTGGGTCCTGCCTGACGCACTGTAGAGGTGGCTCCTGTCTGGTGCTGGTCCTGATAGGTTGCAGCCCCATGCCCTGCTGTGGTTGCAGAAAACTGGTGGGGCACATGCGTCCCACCTCCCATGCATTGCCTATGCTCCCCCTTCTCCCCACACATCACCTATGCCCCCTTACCCCCTCATGTGTTGCCTATGCACCCCTCACCCCTCCGCTCATCACCTATATCCCCCCACTATACACACTTATCTGCAGGGAGCTGTGGGAACTGCTCTACACTGTGTTGCCTAGCTGTGTTGCTGACCATGTGCATGTGCAAATGCACGTGTCCCCCTGCCTCTGATTGCCCTCCTCAAACTCCCCTCAGCCCCAAGCACCCCCTTGCAAGCTGGAACTCTGTCAGCCTGCAAGGGGAAACCCACAGTTTCCCAGGTTTTTCTGCTTTAAAGGGCTAAATCTGCATTTTTCTGGGGGAAATGGAATACCCGGATCCCTGCCAATCACTCACTAGCTTAAGCTTGCATCCTGTGCCTGGCCTGGGCTCAGGCCTCTGTCTCCTTCTGCCCTATGCCCAAGCACTTTGCTCCTCTTGGCTATTCCTGCATGCAGCCCTGGGTCAGTGACCCTATACTGGGCCCCTGGCTCTGTTCCTGCCCTCCTCTGGGCTGTGTGTCCCTTCCCCCATCAGTCTCTACCTATGGCTCTCCTTGGCCTTTGACCCCTCTCCCTGGGCTCTGGCACCACTCCCAGGCCAGTTGAGATCTCTGGGCTCCTTTGCCCCCTGCAGTCTCTGTCTGTGGCGCCTCATTCTTGGGCCCTAGTCCTGGGGCCTGGCCCCACTTCTAGGCTACTTGAGACCTCCCAGGATACAGGCTTACTGACCCTGCTTATTCTCACCTCTCCTGAACTATGATCCCTGACCCTGGCTCTTGCCCCTCTTGATCTACTGGTCTCTGACCATGGCTTTGGCCCTGCTCCTTATCTTTGGCCCCTGTCCCATGGGCCCTGGCTCCACTCCTGAGCCGGTTGAAATCTCCACTGTCCCTACAACCTCAATTCTGAAGCCACCAGTCTTGTTTTTCCCAGCTCAATATTAGTCAGAAGCCTTGCTGCAGCCCTGCTGCTCAGACACTCTTTCCTCCGTGGTTCTTAGGCCTGTACTCCCTGCTCAGTTCAAACTTTGAGCTATATTCTGCTAGCCTAGTCCCTTTGGGTCTACACTGGTCACATCGCTATTTTGTATGTTGACACTATAGTATGTGTTAACCCTGCTTGCTTTATGGGTCTCTAGACTGGGGGTGGATTTTTGACTTTTTGATGCGTTTTGCCAGAAGTCTTTTGGTAAAGATGTCATTTCTTTTGAGATAAATGAAAGATAACCTCTGCCCTTTCAGAGATCAATGATGGACATATCTTTCAAGGACAGATCTTCCCCTTCATCAGCCTTATACTGGAAACATGGTGTGGAAAGTTGCAGTCTGCATTAGGGACAATGCAAACCACATCATAACAGAATGAGCACAAGCCAAGACTAGAAACTCGGCCTCTACTGACTCCCCCACTCCTTACTCCAGTGTAGGAGGAGGCTTGGTGCTCCTGCTACTTTAAGAAAAGGCAGGCTGCCTTTTCTCACAACCAAGTACCACACTGAACGGAGAGGGCAGGGGCCTTCCCCACAAATCTAGAACAAGAGTTGAACTGATGGCCTTGGATCCATACCAAGAGGCCTTATCGTCTCTATTTACCGGAAGCATCTTTTTAGCATTTACTAACATAGCTCTAGTTATTCCATTTATTCATTTTAAGTCCTTTTTGAACCCTGTGCTTTGTCTCCATCATTTCTTGTAGCATTGAATTCTGCAAGGTAACTTGTGCTATTTGAAAACAGCATTTCATTTCATCAAAACTGAATTTGCTATCATTCAGTTTCACTGAGGATTCTCTGGTTCAGGTAGCATGATAAAGCATGAGTGTACGATCCTTGAATAAAGCCATTTATTATTTTTGTATACTTTTATTACAGGCAGGATGGGGGAGGGTTGTGGGTTTTTTAGAAGATGAACATTCTTTGAGCTTACATGAAAGTTAACAATAAATCAAACTGAGTCTCCAAATGTCAGTAGCTTTCAAAAATTCACTAAAAAGTAATGGAGTTTTCAGATGCATAAAATTCTTAAAGTCAGGATTGTGCTTGCATCCTGTTAGCAGATAGAAAAGAAAATCAGACCCTTTTGCTATTTATTTTTTTCTACACACAATATTTCACAATATGTTGCTGATTTAACCGCCTAGATCATGAGACATATAACACACATCTAGCCTGCTGGCTATCATGGAGGCCCTGTTTTTGACTTGTGAGCACTAGGAGATCAAGTGCTACAGGGGAGGAGGGAAGTTGGAGTTGAAATCATGGGTTGCCTATACACATGTGTGTTGGTGTTCTGATTAGAATGCATTAGCGTTTTAGTTAGAATGCTCCAGCATCTCTGCAACAGCACGTGTATTAAGCCCCTCATGTTTTAAAATGGATTCAGGGTGCTTTATCTAAACCTCGTTGAATGATGTTTCCATAAAGCACCCCATGGCCATTTTTAAGTGTGCAGGGGCTTAATACATGTGATGTATTCGGAGCCATTTTAATTAGAGCAGATGTCTGGGAACCGCTTTAATTAAAATGCCTCCCCTCACATCCCTGAGCACATTTATAGGCAGCCATAATGGAAGGAGCAAAACAAGAAACAATTTCTCAGTGTCAAGGGGGTATTCTATCCAGAGTTCAAAGTATTCAAATGAGAAAAGAGGATGACATCTCACAGTATCATAGGGTGCTGACAGATGTGATGGTTTGTCAGATGACTGGCCACTGCAAGTGTTCCACAGCTGTGCGCTGACAGAAGTGCATGACTGCAGACTCCAAAGTGGAGTGCTTTCAATTAACATCTGTCAGCATGCGCTAGGGGCAGGGCTGAGCTAACTCAGCTCAGCTCTGCTCCGAGCACTGTCTTCAGAATGGGAAGGGGAGAAGGGAGGGCAGTGAGTTCAGTGCTGGAGGGTAGGGCAGGTAGATTGGAGCCCCCCCAAGGGGGCTGGGAAAACCCCAGAATGGACTTCCCTTCCTTGCCCTGCCCCACTCCTATCCTGAGAGAGCACAGGAGCTTGGAGAGAGGGTGGGGCCAGGGGACAGATGCTGCAGACATGCAGCCTCTCTCCCCAAGGTTAGCTCCAAAGTGGAGTTCCATCACCCACCCTTCTGATCCAGCAGTGAATGTCTGTTGGGTTGGGAGAATTGAGCTAACTCATGGTGCTTTCTGTGAAGCACCATGAGTTAGAACCGGGAGCTGCATGTCTGTCAGCATCCATAGTAAGTCTCTGCCCCACCTTCCTTCAGCAAGGCACTTGAACTTTTATTGTACTTACTGTTTTGCATTATTGCAGCACCCAGGAACCCTTGTCACAGACCAGAATATCATTGTACCTGATGTTGCACAAACACAGAAGGGAAAGACAGTCCTTAAGTTCAGGCATGAATTTACAGCATACACACAGCTTCACATTAACTCTCCATGTGGACACTTTAGGCCAGTGGACTTAGGTGCCTAAATGCAATTCTATTTCACCTGCTAGAATCCCCCACCTCTCCTTTTGTAACATGCTGCCACCTGACCCTTAAGATTGAATCACAAAAGAACAAAAAAACCTAGCAGAAGGACCCGCACACCTTTTGGAGTAACAGTTTTTCAAGGATGGGTAGGGTGGAAAAAAATCCTGGGTACCCAATTCGTGACTTTCAAGCTGCAGTAAGTGAGCTTGCATAGGAAGTAAGTGAGGAGTGACTAGTGTGGTGTAAATGCATACTAACTTCTCCATGCAGACAGACTGTAAGAAAACAGACAGGGTAACTACAGGCAGTTAGAGGAATACACACAACAGTGAAATAGCATTGGCCCGAATAATCAACAGTAGTCTCAGCAGCCTAAGAACTGTTCAGTTTTATACAAGCATTTCCACAAAGGAGGGATGTTTATGAGGCATTCCTCCCAAAGCTGATAGGCAGTATGGGAAAGAACACTAAGGAGCTGGTTTGAAAATGTAACTGGTGGCATCATGGGCATCATTTGGTACTGAATGAAAGAGGATAGAGAGGGAGTCACAAATGGGCATGAAAATGAAGGAAACTAGTACATGTTAGATAGGATACAGAAAGAGAAGCCAGTGGAAGGGTATGAGGAGAGGGGCACCATAAAAAATAGATAGTCTTTGCAGCATCAATCCAGATAAAAAATGAGGAGAGCAAGATGTGATTTATCAAGGCCAGAGAATAGGAAGTTTCAGTAACTGAGACCAAAGATGACAAAAGCCTGGATGAAACTTTTAACTCTGTGGATAGGTAAGAAAGACTGTTTCTTAGGAATGATGAGTAATGAGGATCAGTGATAGGAAAGGTATGTCACTGCAAGGAAGGAATCAAGACTGGAAATATACTCTTAGTGCTTAGTATGTACACTCTGCATAAAGAGCAAGGCTCCTGCACTGTATCAACAATTTCTTCTAAACCCTTTAATGAGATTCTTTCCAAAGCATACATTCTCTATCACACCACATATAAAGCAATTAGAGGCTAAGAGAATCACTTGACCATGGTCACTTGTGGAAGTCATTACCTAAAATTGCCAAAAAGCAAACTTAAAATTCTCTCCTGCTTGTATTTTTAGGATGTGAATATAGAACTTAAAGTGACAACCTATGTTCTAGTTACATGTATACTTCTTAAGAAGATACTAGTAATACAGACAACTCCCTCCTTCCCTAGTGATGCTGAAATCTGCATTTAAGAGAATGATGTCTATGTAATACAATCTATGCCTCCTTAGTTTTGCTCTGTCACCTTCGAATATCTGAATCTCAGGTTTACAAACTTACTATAGACATGTGGTTATTTGCTCAAACAGCAGGGACTCATGCTTTTAGATCCAGAGTTTCAAGCTCCGTCTCAGCCACTGACAACCTATCCAGGAACTTCATGTAGTATGGATGCAGCCTGCTTCCCTTCCCTCAGGATAGAGCCAAAAATAGCAAACTCTCATTAGACTTCCTAGACATTATATTATGGAACCTTTCTTACATATTAATGCAACCTTGTACATCAAAAAAGTGTTTCTAAGTGAATGTTGCAAAGCATAGTCAGTATTTCCCACATGTTAACTACTCAGGGTTATTAATGGGAATTATCCACCATTACAGAAGTACTGTCCATATTGACGTCAATGAAAACAAACAGATTCTCTGTAGACATAGATTGATGCATTAAGTTACTAGAGCTTTTCACAGTTCTGTAAGAATCAGGCCCTAAATATTTTCTGAAAGTTCCTGGTCCTCTTTTCTTTATACCTGATGAAACCTCAGTCCCACCTGACAGGTCATAAACTTCCATACTCTTCCAGTAGGCCAAAGAAGCAAAGGGTCGTTCCTTTCTTCCTCCTCCTGACTTCATCACAATGAAACAAAAAATGATTTTGTTCTGAAGTGGGGGGCTCTGTGAAAGCAGCACAGAGCAAGTCTTTTTTTTAAGTGCTACACTTTGGAGAAATAGCAATTTACAAAGTATATTAAGGAAAATGTAATAGTCAAGTAAAGCTGTATAAGCCAATACTGTCCCTAATTATTTGAATTTCAGTTGCTCCTTGAAGTTCCAACCAAGATAAGTAATAATTCTGATATATGTAGCAAAGGAAATGGAATCCACCCTCTAAATTGCAACTATGAATATAATGTCCTCCTTGTGGCCCAAACAGGGTAATTAGTAGGGCTGTGTGAAGCAGCACCATTTTGTTTCAACTTACATTTCACCGTTTTGATGGGACAGTGTTTCATTTTGAGTTTTGTTTTGTTTTGAAGGACTCTTCCATTTCATTTCAGCGAAACTGTTGCAATGCTGTTTCAATGTTTCACACATAGGCTATAATGGGGAAGCACAAAACTGCCTAATAACTTTGCTATTTTTTGCCTGAATTGGATGAAACTTGCAGGGATGGCAGCCCCTTCTGAGGCCATAATGTCTGCAAGATTTCAAGGAGATTGAGATGCAATTTCCCAGAAACCCCTGCACCTAAGTCTTGAAAGAAAAACTCGTGTCACATGTATGTGTGAAAACTGCAGCGATGCTAGCCCCTGCTGAGGCCACAAATCCTGCCAAGTTTCAAGGAGATAGGTGCAGGGGTTTCTAGGAAACTGCACCTCAGGCTGCTGACAAGCAAAACTCATGATGTGTGACAGTGTGTGTGTTTTCCATCCTTCCCCCAGAGCACTGGGATTGGAAGGGACCTCAGGGAAGGATGACAGTCACTGGCCAGCTACACAGTCAACATGAGAGCAGTCCTTCCCCCCTCTTCCCCCCCACCTTTCTGTTTCCCTGCAGGCAAGCCCCGCTTGAGCTTCAAAACTCAAAACGTTTCAAAGATTTTGAAATGTTTCGACTGCCCTCATTTCATTTTGAAGCTGTTTTGAAGCCCTTCATTTTGTTTCGATTTCACTGTTTTGAGCTCAAAACGAGTTGAAACAGCATCAGAATGAAACAACAAGTAAAATTTTGCACAGCCGTAGTAATTAGAACAGTAAAAATATAATCAAGTATAACAAGGCGTGGTTTTCAAGAGTGCTGTATACTCACAGCTTTAGTTGATTTCAGCTAGAGCTGTCAGTGCCCCCTGTAAAACCAGGGCCCCTTGCACAAGCAGACCCAGGATTTTGTAAAATGGGGTGTGGCACCACAACTGGCACTGCAGGGATGGCTGCACCCCTTCATCCCAGCTTCCCTCCCATCCACATCGGGGTCTCAAAGCTTGCTCCTGGAATGGTGGGGAAAACTCAGGGGGTCTGGGAAAGGAGAGGGAACCTGCCTGTTGCTAGTGCTGTCCCCGACCACCAGGGGCCAATGGGAACAGTGGCAGTAGTGGGTGGGAAATAGAGGCGGGGAATGGAAGGAGAAGGGGTATGCTACTGAGCATGGAGGGGAAGGAAGACAGGGGAATTCTTATCTGTGTTGGGGACTTTAAAAAGTCACCAGTGGCTGCTGGTGTGGTGTGGTCTGAAAAGGGGGTGCAGCTATGCCATCACACCCCCTCTTGATCCTTTCCTGCCTGCTTGTCTTCTTCTGTGTCAGCTAACGTGTACAGCCTTATCAGTTCAGAAACTCACTGGAGTTCTTTCTGAAGTATTGCAGTAATTCTGTAGTGTAGCTGGCCTATTCCCGAAGGTACCACTGTGTCTTTAGTGACATATCCATGTGAAGTACCCCATGGAAAGTGCTGCACACAGTGAGCAGCTCACAATGTGCAACAACTTCTTATTGGTCCTCCAGAACCTAGAAGCAACAAATTCCGTGCTCCATTGAGTGTCACTTACTGGCATATCTCTTCATTAGCTCCCAGTGCATACACCTCTCCCTTTTGAACAGCATCCCTGGAGTAATCACAACTTCCCTTTTATGACTTGCCCCAAACCTGGCACCTTCTGTTCTTTACAGAAGGGTGTCCTCCAATTTCACTATGCTGGGAAACTGCTTTACAGGAAAAAGTGCCACTTTTTAATTAGCAGTGGTGAGCTACCTCATCCAGGGTTTCCAGAGATTTTCTCTCTAAGAACCACTCAGACACAGTCCTGCTACCCTATAAAACCTGACAAGTGTGGATGAGGGAATGGCTAGCTACAGGTACAGCACATGGTAGAGGTAAGTACATACTTTCTAACGCCTGCACTCTGTACCATGGATACTTTCCCTAAGTATCCTTTTTGGAGGATCCAGGTGGTTAGGTCTGATAGTTTGATAAAAGTTTATCAGAAAACACAGGGAGGTGCTAAGCCTATAAAAGCAGATGGTAAATGCAAAGGATCCCTGAAATCTATGGTTAAGATCAAAAAAAGAAGAGGAGGTGGGAGTAGATGTGAAAAAGCAAGATAAATTTGAAGGAAACAACTTGCCTTGCTGAGTGCTGCTTATTTATTTGTTTCAGCTGCTGGAACAAATCCCTTGTACAAATGAAGACCAGATAACATTCCAGTCTTACTGTAATGCTGTGTCCTGGTTGTCTAAGAGCCCTCTGGAAGCCAAACTTAGAGGTAAGGTACAAAGGTCCATTGTCCCTTTGTTTTATTAGCGTGCATTTGCACTTGGTATTATTTGACCATCCATCCTAGTATCTGAGATGTGTTTGATAAAAACATATTTTTTTCTAATGTGTGGTTCAGTGACAGATCACACGTAAGGTTCAGGCAGTCTACATGCAGGGAAAGAGAGTGCAACAGTCATGGCACATTATCATATTTCACTATATTTAGTGGGTTGCCCTGAAGCTGCTCCAAGCTTGACCAAGTCTTTGAAGCTCTGGAGCAGAACTGAATCAGCCCTTGGTTCCTAGGCTCCTCTTCCTCATACTTACTTTGAATGTAATTTGCCGCCTAGAACCTCTGCCATTGCAAATCAATGTAGTTCCATTGACATTCGTAGGCATTTCCCAATTTACACCCAGTTATGCATCTGTCTCTCTCACTTTGTTGATAAGAATTGCTTGGTTCTCACTGTCTTATTTCAAACTTCAAATCTCAGTCCCAGTAGTGTGACATCTATTAGTTCCATAGTTCCTAGGTATTAAGATTTTTTTATTTAAAAAAGAATAAATATGTTATAGCTAAATATAAAAGAAGGGGCTGTGCAGTCAGACACTAACCACAAGTTTGCTTGCTCTTCTGGGCAATGTCTAGTCCAGGGCTTGGACATGAGAGTACTGTACAATGCCTGGGAAGCAGAAGACACAGGTTCAAACATCCACTGTATGTGGGAGGCCTAGAACACAGTCTTCTCCCTTGCAAGTGCCTCAACCACCAGGCTATTGGGTTAAGAGGTGGATGGGCCCACTGTCATTTTACTTCTAGCAGATATGCACACAGGACAATTCTATTTCACCACAGGGGAAATTGATTCCTTAACTGGGATCTAAGTGCCTACCCCAACCCACTGCAAGGCATCTAGCACGATGAGAGCTGGCAAGGATTCTGCTTATCATCCGATGCTATGCACAAGGAGCAGAAGGCAGCGAGAGTTAAGTTCTGTAGTTCAGGGCTGCATGGGGACTTGGTCAAAGGTTGCAGCTAATGACTCTGCAGTTCTCATAAAGGATGCATCACCCACCCATCACTGCCAAGGAGATGCAATAAAAGACCCTGTAGGGTGCGCTTGCTGCGGTTAAATGGGTCGTACTTTGGATTTACTGGCACACGTTAGTTGTTTATAAGAACAACTCTTATGCTATGCTCAGGATAAAATAATCTGTGCTGTAGCATCAAGAAAAACTATATGTCATCCACTCCTGTTCTTTTTCAAGTCCAACCTATGACAGGCACAACTACTCCCTGTTTATTTGTGCAACAAATTTTGCTCGTGTCTCATTTTTATGGCTACCAGTGTCCTGGTGAGAGCATAGGTTTATGATGCTCTGTGTTCTATCTCTGCTGATGAAGTCTGCAAGGTCAGAAGCACTCATGGCAAAAGGTGAGGGTCCTCATTCTCAGCTACAACTCCACTTGTGGGTCCTGATTTGCCAGCTCCCTGGTTTAGCGTCAGACAACCCAACATCCTTAAACAGGAAAGAAAATGGTGACCTAGACAATCTCATGGACTCACGCTTAACAGAGACTGAAGGCACAGCCTGCTCCTTTTCTATCACAAATCAGTTTCATACCCATTAAGCACTGAACCCAGTGCCTTTCCAAATGGGGTGTCCTGAAAATAAAGCATGGTCTTTGTATAAGTATGGAAGGGAGAGAGAGGCCAAAAGGAATCAAGAGCTGCGGACAGAGAACGCCAAAGTCCAGCAACTTCTTGTCAAATACAGTCCTCTCTAACGGATACTGTAATGCTGCAGCCCTGGGTGGGTTGGCAGGTGCAGGAATTCAAGTTGGAACTGCTGGATATTCATGCATGAGCCCTTGTACTCAAGCTAAAATGCCTAGCTCTGTTAGCTATAGCTACAATAGGCTCAGCCATCTTGATCTGTGGCCTGCTATCATGAAAGGGAACAGAGCACTAGACAGTGGGTGTATCTACATGTGCATTTAGTCATGACTAGATTTGTTGCACAGTAAGCTAATGCACAGTAAGCGAATTTGGGTAGGTGTCTGCACATGCAGAGACGTGACACTAAATTTAGGTCCCTCCAGCCCTGCCACGTGCCAGGGGGAGCTCCAGCCTCCAGCCCCAGCTGCCAGCACTTGGCAGCCATGTTTGAAGCCAGACCCAGCTGCCAACACTTGGAAGCCATCCTTAAAACAGTGCCCCACACTGTGATCTCTGGGCAGCCAGTTCCAGTGTGCCGCGCAGAGGAGCAGTGTGCCACACACAGAGGCAGCACATGGCAGCTCTGTTCATGCCCCTTCTGTGTTCCTGAGCTATGGCTGCCTCAGCTCCTAGGTCTGGCAGTAAGGTGCAGGGTCCCCTGATCCTGCTGGCTACCTTGGTCACCCTGCTAACCCACCATAGTCACCATCACCTAGCCCATGGTCATCTTGCTCTGCCTGGATTCCCCACATGACGTGACTGCTTAGCCAGCGGCCACATGCCCTTTCAGGGCCCTCACTGCCATGCAGCTGCTGCCGGCAGCCACACTGATGAGGAGCTCCAGGAGGCTACCACCAGTACCACCATTGCCCTCCTGGTCCTTCAGCCCCACTATTTCTGGGCCCACCATGCCAGCTAGGACTGGTGGCAATGCCTGGTGCAACACAGCTGGGATGCCAAACAGTGGATTGACACATTTAGGATGACCCAGGCCACATTTGTTGACCTGCTCCACTGGCTCTGGCCCCACCTAGAGTGCTAAGACATTGGCATGTGCTCAGCCCTCGCCACTGACACCTTCTGGCTTTGGTGCTAGTCAAGCTGTTCATATATGAGGCACTTGTTTGGGGTTGGCAGGGTCACTGCTGGGGAAGCCATCCTGGAGGTGTGTGGTGCCCTCCAGGACGTGCTGGTGGATGCCATCCTCTGCATCTGCAACCCCCGGGCAGTGGTAGCAGGGTTCCATGCATTGGGGCTCCCCCAGTGTATCGGGGCCCTGAATAGGATGCACATCCTGGTGACCTGCCCATCCCATGGAGACCGCCCCTATTATAGTTGCAAGTAGCTCCACTCGGTAGTTCTGTTGTCAGTCGTTGATCACCAGGGGACCTTCCCCTGTGTCAGTGCTGACTGGGTAGTCAGCATGCATGATGCACATGTATTTAGGAACTCTGGACTGGGTGTGCTTGTGGAGAGCGGGTGCTTTGCACTGGGAGTGGAGGACCTGCAGCTAGGTGTCATCATCATCCCAACCCTTCTCATCAGAGACCCGGTATACCCACTCCTGTCATAGCTGATAGGGCCCTACACCAGGCAGCTGGACCCCCCTCCTCCCCAGGCCCACTTTAATCAGTGCCTTGGCTGGACCCATGCTCTCATCAAGTGTGTCCCCCCCTCAAAGGTGCTCCCTCACTGCCCACCTTGAAGTGGTCAAGAACAACCTCCCCCAGGGCCACTGCTGTAGCTTGTGTGCTGTACAATATTTGCCCAGCTCCATCCATCCTTCAGTTTGGAAGGGAAAGTAAAATACCGCTCAGGCAAATCTGCCCCTCTCCTGTCTACAGCAGCTTGTCATGTCTCATATTGGCCCCATTTTCTTCCTCTCTGCCCCATGTGCAGCATGATGAGATATTTTGGCCCTTCCAGGCTAAAAAGGGAAGTATCACCTTAGCTGTATGTTCAGTCTTTCCAAAAATATTTGTTGGGAACTTCTAGTGAATGTGAAGCTGTCCTCTCTAGCTGAGTGCTACATAGCAATCCCAGATATGGCCCTGGTATATGAAGAGTCACAGATCACCACTGTAGTCTAAAAAAGACACTCTCTAGAAACCAAGATAGTCATCTTAAATGGACACATCAGCAAAAACACAAGTGTCAGATAGCCAAGACTAGATGTGCATCCCCACTGAAAGTGCACCATCACCAGAGGCCTTGGGAAGACACCACAAAACAAAAGGATCATAAGCATACCATGAAACAAACAGCCTACTTAACGGTTTGAATCATCTGGTTTATAATAAGCCCAACTGAGAATGTAACAGGGAACAACAACAGACCTATACAAATATGTTGGTTTGTTATGAGTCTCTCTTATTTGTTTGATTTTAACTACTGGATGGATGAGAAGGCTGGTGAACTTTGGTAACACTGTGACCCCTAACTACGAAGTGTGACTCTCACAGAGAGAGTGGGGCTTTGTTTCCCTAGGTATAAAATAACCTGGCTTTGTAGGAAAAAAGTTTGCTCGTATTAATCTCTGGGCTATTGCTACATTTCTCTACTATTGCCTGCCAGTCAATTTTCTTTTTAGATCTTCCTGGCAACCAACTGAAAACTAAAAGACCCAGTTCTCTTTAATGTCAAGGCCTCTTTTCATCACTCCACTAGTTTAAAGGGGCCTTTCAGTAGCTGGAAACTGCATGTACACCTAATTTAAGAACTGTGTATACTGCCAGAGTGTAAATGAGAATCAGGCTGTCATTCTTGACAGCCTTGTCCAAATCCCCACCATTAAGTAAGTTCAGGGTTGTTTATTTAACAATGCAAATGAAGTCTTCATCTTCTGTTACCTGCAAGTCTCCAAGGACTCTGCAGCTTGGGGCAGCAGACAGCTATTTTGTTTCCAGATGAAAGCAAACAGTTTTAGAGGAGTCACTATGCTTTTGTTCTCTTCATATATGGTAAAAATCAGTTCAAAAAGTTTGTGTAGGGAAGCTAACAGGTAACACAAGGAGGGAAACTGCAAATACTGATGCTCTAACCCCTCTACTCACTTTGCTGTGCCTTCCATTTCCCCACTTATTTGTCAGCTTCTAGGCACAGATTGTCTCATCCATTTGTACAGCACCTATCACAACAGGGTCCCATCCCATAGCAGGGGTTCTTGGTGCTCCCACAATGCCAGATTTCATCATCATTTATCCATCTCCCACAGTCATGCAGACCATTCTTTCTCTCTCCCCGCATTTTGATGCTCATTGTCTTCTGGAGCAGTGAGTGGCCTACAGCCAGCCAGTGGCTTTGAAAACTCAGGGGACAGCATCTCTGTGCCAATGCAGAAGTAGTGTCTGCCAGGAGAGGGAACAGCTTTTTATGCTTGCATGCCACAGCAGTAAGGCAATGCTAGGAATGACGAGAGCAGCTTTCCAAAAAAACATCTGAAACGGGCCAGGAGTCTTCAAAAATTTATGAAACTGCCTGCAAAGGTAACTCTTAAAAATGGAATATGAATAGTTGCACCCTGGAAGCTACCTGCAATGCCCAACCACCTTTATTGGTCCTACCAAGCCTATGAATAATGCTGCATAGCCTTGTGTGACACCTCATGGCTCCTTGTTACAGAACTGTCCCTTTTGCAGACACACTTTAGTGAAAAGGAGGCAAAGCAACTTCCTTTTTGCTTTCATTACATGTTCAGTAGGGCAGTGCAAAACGGCACCATTTCGTTTCGACTTCCATTTCGACATTTCAATGGGAGGGTGATTCATTTTGAGATTTTTTATTTCAAAACTGCGGTTCCGTTTCATTTCATCAAAACTGTTTCGCTGTTTCAACACTGTTTCAACATTTCACCCGTAGGCTATAATGGGGAAGCATGAAACTGCCTGGAACAGACTGCCAATGTAGGCTCACCAGATTGGCCTGAAATACTTACCCTGGTTTAGAAACAGTGCCGGTGAACTCTGAGCGACCCCAAGGGTGGAGAAGGGGAGCCATGCCCTCTGGAAAAGGAGAAGCCAATAGAAAGAAGGGGTTTTCAATCCCCCATTCGCATGGAAGGGCAATGGCTGAGATTGGGGGCCTGCCACCCTTGAGTCCTGGTTGGCGAGTTTGCAAGCCAGGGTGGGACTGCTGGAGGGGATAAAAGCAGCAGCCGAAGTGGCGTGGGGACTGCTGACAGTGACTCCGGGGAACGATGCAGGGGGCCTAAGAAGAGCTGGGGTGAACTGAGAGAGCAGAGAGACCCCTCTGAAGATCCTCAAAGGCCCTGGGAGAAGTTGGCCGTGCCTCCAGGCCTGCAGCAAAAAGGGAGCTGCAGCCAGGGCTTGGGGCAGAGAGTTGGTGCCCCAAGGCCCCATCTCAGTGTGGTGGACGTTTTGGGCATCCCGGAGGCTGGGGTGGCAGTTGGCCCCCCACTCCACTGTGGAGAAGAAGCAGCAGCCAGGAGTGCAGGCAGCATCCTTACCCGGAGCAGGGAGCTGGGCTGGTGACTTGAGGAAACCCCTCACCTTTCCCGGGGAAGCGGGACAGCAGCAGGCAAGGCATTGAGATCCTGAGGAGCGTCAGAGCACCAAGACGAGGGTCCGCAGGAACTGAGGGCGCAGGCTGGCAGTGAGCAGGATTGGCGAGCAGCAAGGTGTGTGGGGCACCCAGCCAGTCATCTGGAGCAGGGGTGTAGAGCAGCAACCCCTGGGAGCTGCCTGTGTTGCTGACCCTCTGCCACTGACTGTCCCAGAAGGGACTCAGTCCTGTTCCTTATTCTGCAGCTGATTGTCATCGGATGGAGTCCCTGAGCTTTGTGCTTCGGTCATGCTGATTGCTGCAGGAGCCTATTCTGTCACTTGCCTTTCTGGTTGCCACAGAGGGTCACCCTTCAGCCTCTTTGGGGGGTTGGGATTTGATCCAATTTGATTGCTACAGACCAGAAAATCTTACACTGTGGCAGTCTGTTGCTTATTGGGAAGCCCGTTGGGACTGCTGGAAGCTTCCTTGCTGTAGCATCTCAGCAGTGGCTGAAAGCTGCCGGTTACCCGACCTGTGTTTCTTGAGTCAAGGGTTGACTAATGCATTCTGGTTTGTTTTGCCTTTGAAGTTCACTTGTAAATAACCTTTCCTATTATTCTTGTTTTGTAAATAAAGTGTAACTAGTTAAATCAGTTAAATGTTAGACCTTCTTGGGACCCCGGGCTGCCCTGTGGGGAGAGAGGCCAGCTGAAATGTAAATTGGTGCTGGCCGGAAGCCCTACCCCACTCTCACCACACCATCCCTGATATTTGGGCAGAGGTGGCAACTATTGGGCCGCCACCCGGGTTACACTGCCTATAGCTTTGTCACTTCTTGGCAGATTTGGCAGGGATGGTAGCCCCTTCTGAGGTCATGAAACCTGCTAAGTTTCAAGGAGATAAGTGCAGAGGTTTCCGGGAAGCTGCTGACAAGCAAAATTCATGCCACATGTGTGTGTTAAGGTGCAGTGGGGTGAAAACAGCAGGCATGGTAGCCCCTGCTCAGGGCACAAAGCCTGCCAGGTTTCAAGGAGATAGGTGCAGGGATTTCTGAAAAACTGCACCTCAAGCTGCTGACAAGCAAAACTCGTGACGTGTGACTGTATGCATGTGTTAAGGCGCAGCTGTTTTTCTGCCCCTCCCCCAGAGGACTGGGATTGGAAGGGACCTCAGGGAAGGATCACAGTCACTGGCCAGCTACACAGTCAATATCAGAGTAGTCCTCCCCACTCTTCCCCCTCCCTCTCCTTACTTTCTGTTTCCCTGCAGGCAAGTCCAGCTTCAAAATTTAAACCATTTAGAAACTTTAGAAACATTTCGAGTTCCCTCATTTCGTTTCAAGGCTGTTTCAAAGCCTTTTGTTTCATTTCGATTTCACTGTTTCGAGCTCAGAACAAGTTGAAACAGCCTCAAAACAAAACCGAGCGAAATTTTGCCCAGCCCTAGCCTAGTGTTCAGGTTTGATTCCAGGCAGCACATGGAGGTGGTAGTCTCATCATGGATGCAAGAATCTTGATTTTCATTTAGGAAAATGAAAAGCTCCTGTGCTGGAGACCAAAACGATAGCACAAACTGCTCTATTTGCTTCAGTGAACTTGCAGTGCATGCTGCCAGTTGTTAATGTCTCACTGCCAGACAAAACATGGGAAAAAGAGGCTCCACTTATGAAGGATAAGACAGTTTACTCAGAACAGCATCTCAATTTGATATCCTGAGTAGGCAGGACTCATACTGTTTCAGAGCTAGGAGGAGTATCACTGCCTTCCCCCTTTACCTCCTGGTTCCACCCCAAGTTTGTGGATATTTTGTTATGGTCTGACACACTGGTTTAAAAGCGTTTTCCTGTTTGTTTTCAAAGAATAGGAGAGCACACTGGGCAGGACTCTCAAGGCAAGGGATCGTTGAGCAATACTGATTATACAGGCAGCTTATGTCTCCTGCTGAAAGCACAAGACTCTCAGCAGGAATCACTGGCACATTAGGAGTGTCAGCTTCAGCCAGGCCCATTTAGCTGAATCACAATGCCAGCATGTGGCTACAGTGCAGAATAGTTGGCAACATGCTAGTAGTGTGCAAATCAGCATGCCTAGGAGCATTGTAAACCCAGCAGATCATACTTCTGGGGCAAATCCAGCTCAAGTTGAGGAAAGATGTAGCTTCTTTCTTAGCCAATGGAAGTTTTACTATTGGATAAGCATGCCCTACAATCTACCACAGCATTTTTAGTACATGAAAAAGGAATCCACGGGTGCTCATCCAATTTGCAGCCTGATGTCTGACTTCACTTCTCATGACTTCTACACCTGCCATATGTTCCTTCAACTCCTGGGTAGGAAGGAGAGAGAAAACATCCTTGAAAAGGGCGATGAACAAGAGAGCAGCTTTATCCTATTCCAATGGCTTGTCCTGGTGTCTTCCTCCTCCCTTTAACAAGATCTCTGTGCGTACATGTATAGGCACATTATTTCTAATTTGTCGGCTTTTAAATCAAATCACATATCTCTGAGTGTAGGTCAGCCTCTGTAATTGATAAGCTATAAACTTTATTGGATTAGCATGGCTAAGTAATACAAGGAACATGCTGAACAACCTTCTACTCAAGCATCACATTACTGTAACTATCAATCAGTCATCAACCTCACATGACCAAAGTCAAAACAAAATTATGGATTAATCAGCAAGGATTGAAGGAGAATCGGCAAAAGACTTTGCTAAAATGCCTAGTAGGATTAACTATCTGAAATGAAAAGCCTGGCAATACCATTTTGAAGTGCAGAGTTCATTTGATTAATTAAGCAATTACAACACAGTGCATTTCCTGCAGATTAATGACCAGATGGGAAAGCTGATACTCAGATTTTTTCCCCTACCTTGGGCCATTAACCCCAGCTGGTCTTCAAGCCATCTTTTATTGGAACAATGATACCTGTTAAATCTCTTCACTTAAAAAACAAATATCAAAAGTCCTATTTTCTTCTCGGCATGGAAGTAAGCAATAAGGTAAAAAGGCTTTAAAAATATGGTGTTGTTATGGTGCCTAGCATTTCTATTTATTAAAAGCCATCAAGGGCATTTTCACTCATTTTCCCTTCTGGCCAATTAAGTTTGCAAATGCCAATCTTTCTTCCATCAGCCAGTTTTCCTTCCAAACTATAACAATAAAGTAGAGCTGTTGGAGTATATCTAGGTGATTCAGTTACATTGTAACTGCAGGTACCTAGGGTGAGAACAGCTTTCACCCTTCTTACTTACCTAGAGTTTGGGCCCCTATGGGCCAGATTTTTCCAATATGATCAGAAAAAAATCTTGGCCAGATTTTTCCCAATAGCCCACCATGGTGTGTACCAAACAGATTAGAAATACTGGTCTTTATTTAGGCTACCAAACTCTGTTGAGAAGCTGGCCCCACAGCTCAGAATCAAGTCTGTTGATTAGGGCTGTGAGAAACTTCAGGTGGTGATTCGATTTGGAGGAGTTTTCAGCCCAATTCAGTGGCCGAATCTCCGAATCCAAATCGAATCAGGAGACCAATTTAAAGGTCCGAATGGATTCAAAGCTTTCCGAATCTTCAGTAAAGATTCAGAGAGCTTTGCTGATTCGGGCAGTCTCCAGTGGCTGCAGCAGGGAGCAGCAGCTGACTCCAAGCTGGTAAGTAGTAGGAGAGTGGGGAGGGGACCATAGGTGGACCCCTACCACCCTCCCACCATGGCTGCTCGTGCCCACTCCAGTGCAGAGTCCCCCATGTAGCATTGAGCAATGGGGGGCAGCAGGGATCGCCTCCCCCCACCCCACAGCATCCTCTGAGTTGGGGCTTTTTTTTAAAAGAGCTGGGAGCTGGAGTGGGTGGGGCAGCCATTGCTGGGCTGGGAGAGCGGTGGGGGATGGCCTGGCTGATTCAGAGATTTGGAGATTGGGCAGCGGCTGAATCTCTAAATCAGACTCAGCCGAATCAAATCAGGACAGTGATTCAAATCTGAAGCGAATGCTAGCTGCTTTGCACAAGCCTACTATTGATGGGTTATGAACCAGTAGAGTGGCTAACTGAGGGGGTAACTGGGGCAACAGCCCCAAGTGCTGCCTTTTGGAAGGGAAACAAAAATATCTGCTGCCACAGTTGTCAGATGGCTGCAGTGTTGCCACCAGCACCATGGCAGCCAGCACTGTCCCCTGCACTTCTGCTACTCAGGACATGAATCTGCCCTATTACGCTTCTGTTTGGAACAGGCCTTAAATCTTCTTGGTATTCTCCTTTAAAGACTTCTGACAGTCAACTAGTGCTCACCATACCCTCCTCAGTTTTTTTTTATCCTTCTGACCGTGCTACTGCCAATCTAGTCCTGAAGAATGACTAGCATCATTTGAAGGTTTGCCTACCAGTGTAGTCCTGCCTATCTGCACAGAATGCAAGGCCCTGTCTCGAGATGCAGGGGGCTATAGTAATCATATCTGGGCTTGCGCAAGAGGACGGTTATGCTCGGAAATGAAGACTGCTCTTTATTCGTTGGTTTGCCAATGTGTGCTGGCCTGAAAGATTCCCCTTGGGGATAGTTCATCCCATGGCCCTAACCTGTTCTCAGTATCTCTGCTGAGCCCTCCAGGAAGAGCTAGGTAGTAGGGCTGTGCAAAACAGCAGAGTTCCACTTCGGCTTCCATTTCAGCGTTTTGATGGAACAGTGTTTGTTTAAGTTTTGTTTCATTTCAAAAGCACTGTTCCATTTCATTTCATGGAAACAGTTTTGCTGTTTCAATGCTGTTTCGATGTTTTGCCCATAGGCTATAATGGGGAAGCTGAAACAGCCAATAACTTTGTCATATCTTGCCTGATTTGGATTAAACTTACAGGGATGCTAGCACCTTTTCAGTGTATGAAGCCTGCCAAGTTTCAAGGGGATAGGTGCAGAGGTTTCTAGGAAACTGCACCTCAAGCTGTTGACAAGCAGGAGCCGGGGAGCAGGAGGAGTGTCCTGTGATCTGGAAGGCAAATCAGGGGCCTGCACCCCCCAGAGTGTGGCAGAGCCCCCATGGCCCTCCTGGGGGTGTGGGCGAGCCCCCAATCTGGCTGCCAGATGACAGGAGGCTGGTGCTGCTGGCTGGGGCTAGCGGCAGCACCGATCTTCCTGGCACGGGCTGTACCCAGCACGGGTCCCAGGTGGCAGCACCAGCTTCCTGTCAACCGGCAGGCAGATCGGGGGCTCGCCTGCAACCCTGGGAGGGGTGCGAGGGCTGTGCTGGATTCCTCCCAGGGGTGCAGGCCCCCAATCTGCCTGCCAGATGACAGGAGGCTGCTGCCACGTGGGACTAGCATTGGGCACAGCCTGCACCCAGCCCCAGGAAAATTGCTGCTGCCGCTGGCCCTAGGTGTCAGAACCAGCCTCCTGTCATCTGGCAGGCAGATGGGGGGCTCACCCGCATCCCTGGGAGGGCTGTGGGGCTCCCTGGGGCCAGCAGCAGCACCAATCTTCCTGACGCTGGGTGCAGGCTGCACCCAGCACTGGTCCCAGGCAGCAGAGCCAGCCTCCTGTCATCTGGCAGGCAGATCAAGGGCCCAACCCCCGGGAGAAGTCTGGCAGAACCCTGCAGCCCTCTCGGGGGTGCAGGCGGGAGGATGCTGTTGCCTCCTGGGGCCGGTGCTGGGCACAGCCTACACCCAGGGCGGCTCCACGGAGCTGAGTCTGATGATGGGAGGTGGAGCACAGCCCGGCCCTGTGCTTCACTTCCCCTCATTGGGCTCAGTTCCACGGTGCTGCGAGCCACTGGGAATTCAGCCCGATGTGGGGAAGCGCCTCCCACCACCAGGCTCAGTTCCCAGCGCCTCACAGCCTCATGAAACAGCCTGGTAGTGGGAGGCAGAGCGCAACCCTGGCTCTCCTCTGCCTCCCACCTCCTGGCTTGCTGCTTCGAAATTCAAACTGTAATGCAGACACTCATTAGTAGGAAGTGTTGAGGAGACTATGTTTCTCTCCTTAGCTCTGTCACTGGCTTGCTGTATGAACTCCGGACCAAGTTATTTTGTCTCTGTACTTTAAGCTAAGTATAAACATTCAAGAAATCTGCAGAAGAAGTGCTCTACCTTTCAAGCATTACTCTAAGTGCCCCTAGTTAGGTCATGAGGAAGCAGAACACGTTAGCCCTTGTGTGTACAACCTGAGCCCAGCAGATAGCGGGGGTCTCACACACATCCCAGTGTAGGGCGCTCCTGCCTGTCCCTCCTTGCCCATTAGCTTTAAAACAAAAGGCAAGAGCAAGGGTTTCAGGTTTCCAGGTGTTGAATTTTTGCTTCCTTCTTGTAAAATAATGAAGTTTTCATTGCAAAGATGGCTAAATGTGATATCTTCCAAGTTTCAGGGATACAGATTGTACCTATATTGGTCCACTGGCAAAAGGAATTAGAACTCGTGATAGAGGTGATATCTTTTATTAGATCAACTGGATATTTGCAAAAAATATATATTTTTAGGTAATGTGCATTAAATCTAGTACCTCCAAGTGCCTATACAGGAGTGTAGAGGCTGCTCCAACATGCTGTGATTACAACGCATTGAAGCAGACTCAATTCAAGTCCGCTTAAGTGTGGCAATTACCTCACTCCAGCAGCCTCCCACATCTCATGTATCAGCATCCCCACACTTAAAAACAGCAGCGAGAGGACTTGAACAAAAGCTTGTCAAATGAGCTTTAGTTCAAGTGGTCCTGCAACCATTTTGAAGCACGGGGACACCGATACATGAGATGCGGCAGCGCTTTAATTAAAGCACTGTCCTCCCCACCCCCAGAGCGTGTGTAAAGGTGCCTTCCACTGTCAAATATTAGAAAAAATGCGCATTCATCTATTTCATTGCACATTAGCTAAAGATCACTTTTTTACAACACTTTAATGAGCATTAAAATAAGTTAATGTCTATTTTAAAACGTGTAGGTGTGCCTACAATGCCTACTATTGCCTGGTTATGTTAGGGTCTAGCTAGTCAGGCAATTAAAAAAACTGATGAAATATTGACACAGCACCAAATACCTGGTGATCCTAAGTCATCCTTTCCAGGGCATGAGCCAGAAAATGGGACACCCTGACTGCCTCCATTCACTAGGACTTCAGGAGGGTGGCGCTGTTTGTCTCCTGGCTTCCTAAATTCTGTCCAGATTTGGGGGAATCTACTGGGTTCCAAAGGGAAAATAAAAACACTGCTTCTTTTGCAGGCAGGCTTCTTTTGCAGATTAGGAAGGCGAGGAAAGAGTTTCCTCTCCTCCCATGAAAGAATGTGAGGTGTTTCCTAAGGGGAACATTATAGACACTGTGTCCCAGTGGGGGGGTTTTTTTGTTTCTTGATCACTCAGTGGCTCTAAGAAAGCACAGTACATTGAGGCTCGTGAGTGCATTGGGTTATTCATATAGCCAGGAAAAGTGGCAACTGAAAAACAGTAACTAATAAAACAAACAATCTAGGAGCTTGACAAAAAAAGAGTTGCCAAAGCTGGCTGCCTATGGGACTTCCAGCAGCATACCTGTTTACAGACTGTCTGAAACAGCTTTCTATCAAGTGCATATGGGTCCAAACCATTACTTGACTGACCAGAATTATTCGAAACTGACTTTAAGAAATGAGAACAGAGAAGCACTCTCTGCATCTTTATGGGCTATTGAATGCATCCAAGGTTTCTGGGACTTTGGTCTGTGAGCTGGGCTCATGGGTTTCTGGTCTTGCATCCTGTATTGAGCATAGGCTGTGTAAGTACTTTTCATAATCTACAGTTTACACACACATTCAGTTTTCCCAGACATGTTGGAAAGTAGGGTTGCTACATATTACAGACTTCATAGATTTCATAGACATTGGGGCTGGAAGGGGCCTTGGAAGATCATTGAGTCCAGCTCTCTGCCCCAGGAGCAGGAAGTCAGCTGGGGTCAAAGGATCCCAGCAAGATAAACATCCAGATGCTTGCTCACCTCTGGAGGCAGTCTGTTCTAGGCCTTGGGGGTTTGGACAGTAAAGAAATTCTTCCTTATGCCCAGCTTGAAATTGTCTTGGAGGAGTTTGTGACCATTGCATCTTGTCATCCCTTGGGGGGCTCTGGTGAACAGGCGTTCCCCCAGATCCTGATGTACACACCTTACATACTTGTAGGCAGCCACCCAGTCCCCCCTGAGCCTGTGTTTTTCCAGGCTGAAGAGTCCCACGGCGATCAGCTTCGCTTCATAAGGCCTGTTGTTCTCCTGCCCTCTGATCATGCGCGTGGCTCTCCTCTGGACTCTCTCAAGCTTCTCCACATCCTTTTTAAATTGAGGAGCCCAGAATTGGATGCAGTACTCCAGCTGTGACCTCACTAAGGCCAAGTACAGCACGAGGATGACATCCTGGGATTTGCTTGAGAAGCTTCTATGGATGCAAGCCAGAGTTTTGCTTGCTTTACCAGCTGTGACATCACATTGGTGGCTCATATTCATCTTGTGGTTAGTCATGACCCCCAAGTCCCTTTCGGCCGTAGCAAGCATAGCACTGCTGAGCCAATAACCTTGCTGTGGGGGGGTGGGGGGGGTCCCCAAGCTGGAGTACCTTGCATTTTTTTACTTTACCCCAAAGTTTGGTGTTGTCAGTGAACTTGGCCAGTCCACTTCTGACACCAATGTCTACATCATTAATAAAGATGTTAAATAGTATAGGCCCAAGGATGGAGCCTTGGGGGACCCCACTGGTCACAGCACACCACAGTGATTGACTTCCGTCAACTACCACTCTCTGGGTCCAACCTCAGAGCCAGTTCCCCAGCCAGTGGACTGTGATGTAGCCGTGGCCACAGTTGGCCAATTTTTCTATGAGGGGATCATGGGACACCAGATTAAAGGCTTTTCTAAAGTCAAGATATATGATGTCATTCTCTTCTCCCTTGTCCAGGTGATATGTCACCTGGTCATAGAAGAAGATGAGATTGGTCAGGCAAGATGTACCCACAACAAACCCGTGCTGGCTATCCCTTAGGATGTTGCCATCAGCCAGTTTGTCAAGAATGGTCTCTCTGATAATTTTTTCCGAGATCTTCCCCGGGATAGAGGTCAGGCTGATAGGCCTGTAGTTCCCCAGATCTACTTTCCTCCCTTTCTTGAAGATAGGCACCACATTGGCCTTCTTCCAATCTTTGGGCACTTCACCTGAGCACCAGGAGTTCTTGAAGATCCATGCCAGGGGCTGAGCTATGATGCTAGCCAGCTCCGTGAGTACTCTGGGGTGTAAACTGTCCAGAGCAGCTGACTTGAAGGTGTCCAGCCTCTCAAGGTGTTCCTTCACATGGTCCACATTTCCTCAGCCTGGCCATCCAGTGCTGTATTGAGCAGGGCCATCCCTTAGGGCTGGTGAAAAACTGACACTAAATACCCATTAAGGAGGTTGGCTCAAATTAGCATGCCTCGGTGTGCTGATGTACATTTTGGGAATGTTCAAATACATGTTTTTACTTCTGTTAGGGAACTTGCCAATTGTCAGAAATCAGTGCAGATACATCAATTCTTAAGACAGTGAGCAGAGGCAAAATAGCAGCTGACCCATATTCAGCACTTACTCAACTGCACCCATGACAATATGCAATAAGAGAAATTCAGTAGTTTTCTTTGTGTGGATGGATGTGTGTTAACCAGAGGAAGGACATGGGTAGTCCTGGGGACAGAGGGTTTGCTGAGTCTTGTCAGTGACAGCCCAGGGGTGAGGCACTCAAGTAGACCACACAAGCTCTAGCTGAGGCTAGAGTGCTGCCCTGGGAGGGGGTGAGCAGGGTGCTGCAGACAGCACTCCCTGGGATGTCAGTGGAGTGCAACCTACCATGACTTGCAATGGGATGTGGTACAGATGTTTGTTACAGTGTTCTAACCTGTAGCGCTCAAGTCTGATACCACATACATCCAGGGTTATCTTAGAATGGGATCCGTCATTTTTACAATGCCCTGATCGTCTGCTTGGTTATGGCTGCAGAATGCTTTCTGCATGCTTACCATGCAACAAGTGTAACTGCTCTACATATGAGGAAATTGAGGCCAGGTAGAGAAGAGGGAGTGGGCCTGATCTCTGCTGTAAAGCTCTGTAACCACTGTCTCAATTTTAAACAGGTGAGTGTAAAATATAGCCGATATCTGTGTCCAAAGGGGCCAGATGTAGAATCAGTGATAGAGAAGAAAAGCTCTATTCCATTTGCGGTCTCCCAAGTGATGTAGATCCCACTTACAGGAAACACTGACATTAATGGTTGTCAGCCATCCTTATAGCCATTTAGATAGCAGTGTGCGTGTACATGTATGTATTTATGAAGTACACTATAGAATTGGAATTAGAATGTCATATCCAGTCTTTCTACTTGACAACGGTGATCTGCCAGCACTGTGGTATGTACCATTTCCTTCTCTTTAATCCAGTTCTTACCAATTTTTAACTTAGCTCCCACTGACCCAAGAGCCTGTAAAGAAAACAGCAAAAATAACAGATTTTAGAGTTTTGCTTCTAAAGGGTCATAAAGTTAGTTTTGGGGTGAATAAAATGTGTTAAGCCAAATAAAATTATTTATTTGAAGCATTTTTTGCACAGACTGTTTAACCTTATTTTTTAAATAAAGACCAAAGAAAATTTCAAAAGGGTCATTTTGAATGTAATTAATTTTTGATTTTGAAAAAAATTAAAAGCCAAACGCATTTTATTTCCTTTTCATAACACACATTTTATTCAGTCTATCAAAGATGAACAAGTTCAGTGGAATTAAGCATGAACTTCTAATTAATTAAGGTGTTACCAAATCTACATTTTTCACTAAAGATTTTCAGGTACAGCATTTTGCTACTGACCTGGCTATGAATTTACTTTAAACTATGTATAATTGCTTCCTCTTTGAACAACTGGAAATTGACGATCCTTACGATCCTGAAACGATGTTTTAATCAGGAGGGAAAAAATCCCACAGTAATTCTGAGGAAATTCAGGGAAGAGGACTACTGGAAGTGTCACTAGACGTGTGTAGACGAAACGGGGCCCTAAATTGAAGCAGTGGGTTTTGAAAAACATTGCTTCAATTTAAGACCTTTAAACCCCTGTGTCATACACACACTGACTTACCTGACTCTCCCGCAGTGGGGAGGGAAGGGCGAGCTGCCAGCGCGGAGAGCAGCCCCTGGGATGTTGTCGGGGCGTGTGCCCCACCCCGGTGGTATGCACCCGCAGGAATTTGGCTTGTGCAGTCCTGGGGGGCACCGCAGCCACGGAGAGAAGCACTGGGCCCCAGAGAAAGCTCAAGCAGGCAGGCAGGCTCCAGGGGGAGGAAAAAAAAAAGATCAGGCTTGCCACTTTGCTTGGGTGGAGCCTGCCTTCCCTGCTGCTGCAGGGCTTCCTGCAGAGCCCCTGAGCTGCACAGAGACTGGTGTTCCACTCCATGGCTGTAGGGGCAGCAAACTAAAACTCCTCCTCGGAGTTTTACTTCGCTGCACCCCAAGTCATTTAAGGCGCATTACACTGCTGGATTTCCTAGAGTGGCTGGAATTAATGTGCAATATGCCTCTGTCACATGCAAACACAATTGAAGTGGTGCAAAAGCATTTAGCCTGCTTTAAAGTGTTGTACACACATGCCCATCATTTTATCTACACACATCTTAGGTAGCAAGCAGAGTTTCTCTAAATAGAATGTTTTTTTAAAATATGCTGAAGACAACAGCTGGTTAGCTTTGCTTAGTGGTGTGCAGAGAAAATGAAGTTAGCATCTATGATAGCAAATTTCAAAACAATGGACTTTTCTTTTTTATTTGAGCAAGGTGTGAAGTGACATATACTTAGCCCTTGCACAGAAGGACTGCAGGATGGTAGATGCATTCAGTATTGTAACTTTCTCTAGTACATACATGACTGAAATTTACAGGTGGAAAATACACAATACAGCACCCTTGAAAGGATAAGGAGGACACAAACACCACTACTTCTTTATCTCTTTCAAAGTATTGTTATTTTTCCCCTTCCAATTTAAGTTTATTAATGGAAACTGAGCCATTTTCACATAAAATGCTTTGGCAGATGCTTTACAGAATAAACAATGCATCTTTTCATGGAAATAGTCTAAAAAAAACCTACCACCCGACAATTCAGATCAACTTAGTTTTATTATGAAAAGAAAAATATGCTGATTGTACTGGTTAAGCTGCATAGCTGTAATTTCTGAATGAGTCTTACAGAATTAGTACCAAATTCAAGAGGTGGCAAAAATTTGACTAAAACTTTTCCAGAGAAAAAGTGCAGATTTGATGACACCAGCACATTTCATAAACATATTTTGTGTTGGTCAGATGGCAGGGGGGGAAAGATACTCCCTAAAAGTGAAAACATGTTATTCTGATTCTATTTTTTATGTAAAAGTGATGGGATAAAAACATTTTGAAATTTCCTTTGGTTTTGTTTAAAAATATGGTTAAATAGGCTTGAACAAAAATTCTTGGAATCAACATAAAACATTTTGTTTGGCTCTAAATCATTGTTGATTCTTTGAAACCTTCTGAAAACTCTGGCCATGTGTCGACTATAGGAAAAGATATTTTGATTTTTTCCCCCTGGAACTGGCAGCAATCCAAGAAATGTGGTATTCACATGGTTCAGCTGACATTCAGTGAAAGTTGTGCAACTCATGCCCCTAAGCTGTTCTGAAAATCTCATCTCCATTTTCCCATAAAGAATCAGTGTAAGCAGAGGAAAAGGTGGTCATGTCTTTTAATTCAGTGTCCCTTGCAGGTGGAGCAACCACTTTGGCCCGGTAGTGCAGCCAATTCAAACTGCAAATGCAAAGGACAAGTCTGTACTAGGGTGACAATATGCTCCAGCCAGGGTGTTCCTGCTCACATCCTACCCATCCTTTCCCTCTCTAACCCTGGAAATGCACCAGTGGGGTTACCTGGGGAAGGAGAGACAGAAAAGGGTGTTGTTCCATGGTGACTCAAGATGTCTGTCTCCAACACACTTGAAAGAAGCCACAGAAAGACATTCCCAAGTGTCTTCTTTTCAGGTTTGGAGCACCTAAGGGGATATGCTTGGGGCCATTCTGGCCAGAATATGCTGCTCCTATGGTGTCAGTCATGCCCTGAAGTTACTGACTCAGGCTGGAATTGAAGCAGCTAGTATTAACCTCACAGAGTACTCTGTCTTCAACATGTCTGTGGTTACTTCTCTGCATACAGTAAAGTAGGTAGTTATGGGCCAGATGTGCTACGGTATTTAGGCCCCTAAAACTATAGATAAGCACTTAATAGGTTAGGCAACTAATTGACTATAAAGCCAAAAGGAAGTTAGACACCGAGTCTACTTATGCCTTGTAAAAAAACCCAGTGGCTGCATCCAGATGTGCTGACATGTACGGTTTGTGATATTGCAAGACTTTGCGGCACCACAAACTGCACAGCTGGAACATGAAAATGTGCCCCGAGCTACAAATTTGTAGCAAAGGAGCAACATTTTGTACCAGGAAATCCCAGTAACAAAAAAATATTCAGTGAAAATGGTGTGATGCACACTACAGGAACATGCACCAGTAGATGCACAGGCTCAGTCCTCCAACGAAATGCTCTAGCTGCTGGGCAAAGCATCTTCCCTCCTCTAGATCTGCCCTGGCTCCTTTAGCATGCCAGGAGTGGGGAATGGGCAGTTTGCCCAAAGCAGGGCATTTTGCCCCACAGCAAAGCACATATGCAGGGGCATGCACAGTGGCAAAGAGTAGTGGCACAAATTTGTGCTCCTCCTTTTTTTTGCTGCTGCAAGCACATGTCCCTGCATGTGGGGTGCACCCAGTAAGTGCTCATCTGAGTCCTTTGGTGCCTAAGGGTGCCTATACACATCCTCCAATGCATTCTTAATAGAGCACCCTAACTTTGCTACATTGTCATGTGTATAAGCCCCTACATGTTTAAAAATGGCTGCTGGGGTACTTTAACTAAAGTAGCCATTTTTAAATGTATGGGGGCTTAATACACATGACACTGTGATGTTTAATTACAACGGCTCTCCAGGAACCTCTCTAATTAAAATGCCCCCAACTGCACTCCTAAGCACACATATAGGTTCCCTAAACTCCTCGATAAATCCATCCTAGGTGCTATGCTACAATGGGTTCAGAGTCCTCAGAGGCTTTTAGGATAAAGGCCCTTTTGAGAATGGTTCAATTCTACCTAAAAAGAGAATAAAGAAATTCTAGACAGAATAGCCACTTTAAGGGATCGAATTGCTCTAAAAACAAAATCAGTTACTGACAAGGTTTTAGCCACATCTGGCTATTAAACCTGCCGATATTTGTTGGTTTTTAACACACAAGTCCCAGGCCTTTCATTTTAAAATCAATAAATTAGTCTCATTTCACTCTAATTTCCTGGCTGCATACAAACAATGCAATTATACTAAGCGAACAGGATATAGCAGCTGTGATTTCACCAAACTCCTCATAAAAATGATAATGATGCACAGCTAAAGATTTATTGATATCCCAAATGTCTGATTTTAAAAAGAGAGAGCTAATAATTGCCAATGCAAGAAGTGCTCAGGACTTTGAGATGATTCAGTTCCTAGAGCATGTAGCTGCTTTGTGGAAATGAAAGTCTAAATAGCCACCAGAGGATTATGTCTTAAAATGTTTAGCCTCTTCCGTAATTACACAGTTGCATAACAACCTGCAATTCCTGTCCCTGTGAAAACCAGTTTATTTTAGTTAGGACATCTCTAAAGTGATGTTGCCCTTGTTAATCACATCATTTAGCAGCAATTGAAGGGTATGTCTACACAACACAATGCAGCGTGTTGTAGAGATTCTCACACCAGCTCTGATACCTAAGCAGCAAAAAAGCCTCATTAGCACAGCATACCTCTTGGGCTAATGTATTTTACTTTCAAGCAGCATCTATTCTGCTTCCCTGTCAAGCCCATCAAGAAACAAGCTTTACCCATTCATTCTGCCCACTACCTAGCTTACAGGAGGCAGTGGGCATGTGAGTTGCTCAGCACAAGGGCAGCATAGATAAGATCTCTGATAAGGTCTTAGGGGGTCCATCTACAGGAGACACTAACTGTGCAATAGCCTAAAAACACTGTGCAGTGGGATGCCAGGCAAAAACCCAGGCTAAAACGCTACTGCACAGTAGTATTAGGCTACTGCACAGTTAACATCCGAGCAACCTCGTACACCGGTGCTGGTTACTGCACATTGATTCAGTACTTGGTTGTCCAGGTACTAAACTTACTGCACTATGGAGCATTAATGAATGTGCAGATGCACCCAGTGAATTCTAGATCTACCCTGACTCTCCCACCATCATGTGTCCCAGTTCCAACCAGCAGCATTTTTCAAAGGGAACAAGGAATCCACTTCCCATTACAACTGGGTTTCTCCCTTACTTTATCTGCCTTGAAAAGCCCAGCTTCTCTTGTATTCTTCAGCAACATGAACACACAGCTGTGATGCTATGAAACTCCTTCAGCTCAGCTCCATGATGTCTGACTGTTGCTGAACACAAAGCTGGTCAGCTACTATTCTGCAAACCTATTGAATAGGCTGAGACTTTAGCCATATTCCTGTGCAAGATACAGTGTATATCCCTAGAAGGCACCATGCCTTAGAACAGCGATGCTCAAAATCTTACCCATGGGCCTGATCCAGCCAATGGAGCTGGCCTGCGTGGAATCTGGCTTACAGGGCTCCTCATGAGTCTGGAAATTTGGTACTAGGGGAGTAGTAGCAACATTAATTACTGATTTCCTGCTGCCAAATTTTCAGACCCATGGGAGGCCTGTGGCCTTGCCCCAGTAAATGGGATTGCTCCACAGCCAGATCTGGGCACATGGGGTCCAGCCAGTTTCTGGCCACATTCAGCACATGGGGATGGGGCAGCATACAACTGCATCCAGGCACATGGGGTCAAGCCAGGGTGCAGACACATTCAGGACAGAATCGGGCCAGCATGCATCAGGATTAGGTCTGTGCACATCCAGATCTAGGTGAGTGAGGTCATCTACGTGAGATCACAACCATGGACCAATCCCATGCACAGACCCAAAGACCAATCCCCACACCATTTATCTGGCCAGCGGGGTCAGAAGATTCATAGATTCATGCATGTTTGGGTCAGAAGGGACCCAGCAGATCATTGAGTCCAACCTCCTGCCCTGGGCAGGAAAGAGCACTGAGGTCAGACAATCCCAGCCAAGTGCCTGTCCAGCCTCCTCTTAAAGACCCCCAAGGTAGGGGAGAGCACCACCTCCCTTGGAAGCCCATTCCAGATTATGCAACCCTTACTGTGAAGAAGTTCTTCCTGATGACTAACCTAAATCTACTCTCTGTCAGTTTGTAGCTGTTGTTCCTAGTTACTCCAAGAGGTCCCCTGGTTAACAGAGCATCTCCTATTCCTTGCTGTCCCCCCTGATGAATTTGTAGGGGGCTACAAGATCCCCTCTCAGCCTTCTCTTCCTGAGGCTGAAGAGATCCACAGCCCTCAATCACTCCTTGTAGGGCTTTGCCTGCAGGACCCTAACCATACGAGTGGCTCTCCTCTGAACCCTCTTGAGGTTGTCCACATGAAGTGTGGCTCCCAAAACTGGATGCAGTACTTCAACTGCAGCCTGACCAAGGCTGCATAAAGGGGAAGTATCACCTCCTTGGACCTGTTTGTCACACACCTTCTAATGCATGATAAATTGCAGTTAGCTTTACTGATCACTTCATCACACTGAAGACTCATGTTCATCTTGGAGTCAACAGTGACTCCAAGATCCCTTTCTGCTGCAGTGCTGCTGAGGAAGTCCTCCCTCAGCCTGTAAGTGTGCTGGTGATTCCTTCTTCCCAGGTGCAGCACCTTGCATTTGTCCATCTTGAACTACATCCTATTCTGTTCCACCCATTTTTCCAACCTGTCCAGGTCCACCTGAATTCATTCCTTTCCCTCTGGTGTGGTAACTTAACCCTATAATTTGGTGTCCTCTGTGAATTTGGACAGAGTGCTTTCCAAACCCTCATCCAAGTCACCGATGAAGACATTGAACAGCACCAGTGCAAAGACCGAGCCTTGCGGGACTTCACTGCCCGCATCTTTCCAGGTCGATACTGACCCATCAACCACCACTCTTTGGGTGTGACCCCTAAGCCAATTTGCCACCCACCTGACCGTGTATTAATCTATGTCACAGTTGCTCGGTTTATCTATGAGAATATAATGAGATACTGTATCAAAGGCCTTTTTAAAATCCAAGTTGATGATATCTCACTTGATTCCTGCATCTAAGTATTTTGTGACCTGGTCATAAAAAGAAACAAGGTTAGTTAAGCAGAATCTGCCTGCTATGAATCCATGCTGGTTGCCCTTTAGCATTGCTTTCCCCACTGGACTCCCACAAATGTGATCCTTAATAATTTTTTTGAAGGTTTTCCTGAGGATAGAGGTGAGACTAACCAGTCTATAGTTACCTGGATCCTCCTTCCTCCCCTTCCAAGTGTCTCTTCACTAAGTCAGTGCTAACAGTTGGTGGGCTGGTTTCCCCTTTATGCCTGTCTACAGTCCAGTTGGGAGACATGTCCTCATCCAAGTTTAGGAATACAGAGGCAAAAAACTCATTGACGAGCTCAGCTTTGTCCCCCCCTCTCTGTCACTAATTGCCCTAGTTTGTCTTGTAGGGGGCCTATGCTACCCTGTGCCTTCTTTTTGCTCCCTATATACCTGAAGAAAGACTTTTTGTTGTCTTTAATTTTTGGTGCCAGCCTAAGTCCCATTGCTGCTTTGGCCTTTCTGACTGTCTCCCTGCAAGTGCAGGCCAAGTAGGTATACTCCGCCTTGGTAGCTACCCTTGCTTCTACAGCCTATACACCTCTTTTTTTGCACCTAGGCTTTTCTGAACTTCCCTGTTCAGCCAAGAGGGTTTCTTGGCCCCTTTGCCCCCTTTCCTGTGCAAAGGGATTATCTCCTTCTGCGCCTGTAGGATTGCTCCCTTTAGGAACAACCACCCTTCCTGGACTCCTATTTCACCAATTCTCCTGTTCTTCAATGCCTTACTAACTAATCTCCTGAGCACACTGAAGTTAGCCTTCCTGAAGTCTAGCACTTCTGCCCTACTGGTTATCTTTTCCACCCTATGCCAGATAGTGAATTCAATCAAGTGATGTTCACTGTTCCCTAGGTTACCTTGTGTCAGTAGATCCCCCACCAAATCATCCCCTGTAGCCAGGACCAAGTCAGTAAGGTATTTCCCCTAGTGGGACCGTGTTAGGTGAAGGTCCTGTATGCATGTGAACAGTTGGATCTAGCTGACTGCTGAAGAATTCCAGGTCCAACTCCTCCTCCTGATGTGGCAGCCTGTTGTAGACCCTCACTGCTAAGTCCCTTTCCCCCCAGACACCCTTGCATTCAGGCCCACAATACCTCAATTTGTCCCTTCTCTGATCCCATCTTGATTATGGAAGGTGTATATTGCTCCTTCGCGTAAAGAGCAATACCTTTCCCTTTTCTCCTTCTCTATCTCATTTGTACAGCCTACAGCCCACAATGCTTATTGCCCAATTGTGGATAGGGTCTCACCAATTTTCAGTTAGCCCAACTAGATCGACATCCTTGTTTGCAAGCAAGAGTGTGAGTTCTTCCTGCTTGTTCCTCAAGCTTCTAGCATTAGTGTAGACATTTGAGCCCTCTGATGGGTGCCTTTGGTGCCCCCCTGTCCTGATGCCCTTAGTACTTACGTGTGCTGTTCCAGTGCATGGCTCATGGTTTGTTGATCATAGGCTGTCTGCATCCCCAGCCCCTGGTGAACCTAGTTTAAAGCCCTGTGTAGGAGATCAGCCAACCCCTAAGAGAACAGACTCTTACCTGTTAAAGAGAGATAAAGGCCATCATGCCCCAGGGTGCCCCTTTCGTGGAAGTTCAGATCGTGATTGAAGAAGCCAAAACTTGCTTGATGACACCAACTCTGGGGCTACAGGCTGACTTCTCTAATGCAAGTGCTGTGATGCTGATCATGACCACTGACCAGTAGGATTGATGAGAAGACCACCTGTGCCCCCGTCTTCCTAAGCCTGCCCCGAGATTAGGCACCACTGCTTTAGAAGCACACACAGGGAAATGCAGTTTCCTTCCACATGTCTTCCTGGTCATCATTTACTGGTTGCTTGGGCTCCAGACACTCATTTCTGATGACAGGACGAAGGAGGAAAATAGCCTTTTTACCAAACCCAAGATGCTGGTACCTTGTGCAGTGATTTCACTCCTGGTGACTTGGACTAGCAGATCTTGCCCCAGGTGAATGAGAATTAGTTAAAGATGGTGAATTCACTGGTACATCTGATGCAGGTTGCTGAGACATGCATTACTCTTGTGTACAAGGAGCCTTGATAAAACACTCAAACTCTCTCTACTCACCTTTCATAGCAAATTTCTCTTGGAAAATGTGCTGTACTTGCTTTGTTCCAGCAATATACTATTAGCTACCAATGGATAGATTTACAAGGTATGTTATTGGGGGGCAGAATTCCAATTAACCAAATCTCTGTGCAGTGTTTTTATACAACACATTGTAAAATAGTTGAGGAAAGATTTGCTAATAAAACTGCATGAGGCTAAAGACTGTTGCATTTGTATCTGCAGAAATATGACTGGGCATTAGAAAGAGGTCACCTCTCTTGAAAAATATCAAACAGAATTGTGTTTTGCAGCAGCAACAAGTAGATCTTTTGCTACAAAACCTGCTAGGGCTCAGTTGGCAAATTAGACTGTCATTTGCCTTTCGGCCCCTAGAACTCATCTGACTGAACTATACTCTGCCTACTTTCATCTCCCCCTTCAAAAAAATCAGCTCAAACTGTGTCTGTAGCACCAACAGTTTGAAAGGAGTCATCTGAGATCTCACAGAAAAATTCTTTAAAAGACTGAAATCAAACCTGTTAGAGCTGTGCTACACTATTTAAAGAGTAATGCAAAGTGTTTCTTTCATTGTGAATTGTTCAAGGCAGTTAAGAATGTGAAAGAGGCCTGGAGAGCCAAGTTGCTAAGAGTTCTAATGGCAGAAGTCTCAATTTTACAGAAAACTTCAGAGGAAATCCCTGCAGAGGTATATTTCCATGCAAAATCAACAGGGATTTTTCCAGCCCAAGGCCAAATAACCTAACTAAAGACAGTGTGCTTGAACATCCCTCCTAACAGGAGACAGCAAAACACATTAACAGCCATCTCCAAGTTTTTCAGAAGAGTGACAAGAAGTTTTGGGTGCTTGGTGTTTCTGTGCCAAATTTGACACTCTAAGGGAACCCATTTTTCAGAGGGTGGGTATTGATCCAATCAATAAAATAAGGTCTCTGAAATCAACATACAAGAATGAGCAATATGTTGTCATTGAAAGCTTGCCAACACACTTGTTTATGCTGAAGGATGAATTGTTTCAAGGATAAGCTCCATCAGAACTTGCTTATGAGTGACTTCACCTTGTAATTTCTGTTTTCACGCTATGGCGAGGATATAGACAGGTAAAACATTCACACGGGTGCAGTAAGCATACCACTGTCACAATCCCCTTAACCACCATAATTTTGCACAATTCAGGTGAGAATTGCTCTGCTAAATCTCTCCTGGTGTGCTTTACACCACATAATGTTTTGCTTGCCTGTATTCTTTTGGGGGCAACTATAGATTAAAAACGAATAGGCTTACCAGATGAAGGCAGTTCCCTTTGATAGCTGTAAATCTATGTATTCCTGATTCAAATGTAATTTATGTTAGTATACAAAATGAAATCTAAATCACACCAGGGTATTTGTCTGTCTGTTCATGCCATGATTCTAAGAGAAAAGAGAATACATAATCAGGATGACATTCTTCTTTAAGTAGGTTTTGAAACATAAATCTGTAAGGGCCTTGTTACATGTTATTCACTGAGCCACACAAATGTTGACTGCTAGAGGTGTGCCAATATATTGGTCCATATTGGATCAGCACCAATAAAAGGAAAATTAACATTATCAGGAATCGGCTTTTTTTGGCCCATGTAGCCAATAATGTCACCGATAAATGCTGCGTGCCTCCAAGCGTGGGGCCAGGAATGCAGCCCTGCAGCTTGGAGAGCAATATCTGGCCGGTAAATCTGCGGCGGGGAGGGAAGGGTCATGGGGGGAGCAGATTGAGGCTCCCATGGTAAGGGAGGGAGTGGGGCAAGGGCAGGCACTGCCCAGCCAGGGCATTGAATGTGTCCCTGGGAGCAGGACAGAGTCACTTAACGAGTGCTTAAAACTAGTTTCAAGTGGTAACATGTGCAGACAGTCCAGGTGTTAAGAGCTCCAGGACCCGCCCAAAATTATTGTATGTCAGAGCTCTAAATTCCATGTGTTTGTATTACTAGTAAAAGCATTCTCAAAAGACATATTAAGTATATTGATATGATTTTGTATGATATAAAACAAAAGGGAGGAACTCATGTAGTTATACAGTCCATAAGATAGTACAGTCTGAAACTGCTGTGGCTATAGGATGCAAACTAGAAAGAATTAAGATGTACAGCTAAGATCCTTATCCCTGCAGCCCTTTTACATCCCAAGCAAAATGGTTAGAGCAGGGAGCCCTGAAAGCCCTGTATAGAGCCAATGGGGATTTTCCAGAGAAAAACTGCACAAGACAGCTTTACTTAGATCTAAACGACTCAAATGCAGTGCCACATAGTGGGCAAGTCTACATGTATATTAGTGAGCTTTTCCTAATGTTCATTAAATTTAGTACCTCCAATATCAGGTACTAAATAAATGCACATTAGGCTGCACTAATGTCCTGTAGCGCAAGTACACACATTTTAGGTGACACGTAATATGCAGTAGCCTATTCTACTGCACTTTAGCATATTAGCTCAGTTTTTTATGCACCAATTTAATGCGCATTAGAAGAGGCTATGCACATTAAAGTGCATTTGTAGACCACCCAGTGATACCCAGGCTAGTTCTGAATGAGTCAGCTCACCTACCAGCAGCAGTGTGGCCATGTTAGCTTGGGTCATAGGGACCAAGTACATGGGGGCTCAAGGGCCCTGCCCTCCTCAGGAAGAGGGTAGGGTGACCACCCATCCCTAAATGGATGGGACAGTCATGGAACCATCAAGTCCCGATCCCAGACCACATGACTCTGAGACAGCATTTGTCCCATATTCCTGGTATCGTACAGAAATCTGGGTTTTCTGTTCACTGTGGAAAACGTAGGAAATGGCAGGGGTTCTTTTCCAAGCTAATAGAGTTCTAGGCAGCAAGGGGCTGCACAAAGTGGGAGGCAGGGGCCACCACATGCATGTGTGCATAAGCAAACCTAGCCTACGTCTGCATAAGCAAACCATGTGGCCACCCTAGCCCCCTCTTCGCCCCAGTAAAAATAAAAGTCAGCACCTATGGCTTGGGTGGAGTATCACACTAATATACCCTGCTTCTCAGGAGGGCTGGTTAGCCCCAGCAGAACACCCCACAAACACAGCTAATACTGCTCCTGACCCTAGAGCTAGCACATGCAGAGCTAGCATTGAGTATCACAGCACTGTGCAGACTGTGATGCATGAGCTACGTGGGACTCTTAGTACACAGAACTGTATCATGCTATTCAGACATGGCCTGTGTTGATTTACACTAGCTGTGAATCCAGCTGCAAATCCAGTTTTCATCTGTAGTAGCCTTATCTTTAGGGCCAGGAAGTGAAGTGGTTGGACCTAGTTTCAATTCAGTCAATGCGGATCTTGGACAGACAACAAGTCTCTGGGCCTTCTGAATTTTGCCTTTTAGGAAATTCCATATCCACTGCTAAGCTGGTCGACATTATGCATCTATTAAGTTGCTGAAATTCCAGCCTCCTGACTCCTTGAGAAACCCAGAACCTACTTGAGCCTATTAAAATATCCTACCTGTTCCCCATATTCTTTTGCACAGGCATTACATGCACAGATTAGGGTTAACTAAGACAGGTATATCTCAAGCACAAAAAAGCTGAGTCAGTGAAGGAAGCAAATGGCTTAATAAAATTTAAGACAGGTGTCATTCAAATTACTCAAGATCTCTGGGAAATTAAACAAACGGTGTGTGAGATCAGTTTAATAACAGAACTAAAATCAGTATCTTAGGCAAGCCCCATATATGTGCAGATGTTACAATTAGTAGGCATGATGCCCCTATTTTCAGAATGGGATTGTGATTTAGACAGTAACAATAGTGCCATCCAGTGGGCACTCTGTTTGGAAGTGATCAGGTTGTACCAACTGAAAGGAAGTTCTGATTTCTGAACTAGAAAGGAGGTAAAATAACTTGCCCAAGGTCACTTAGCAGGGTAGTTGCAGAATGAGAAATAGAAGCAGTACCCTCAAATTCCAACCTACCCAGGGCTCTGTTTGCTGGATCTTGTGTTATCTCATTTGTTTTCTTTTTGCTTATGGCACCTGCTGGCAAGTAGTCTGCCAGGGGTACTGCATTTGGCTTCATTAGTAAACTGATCTCAAAGTATCTCACTCATCCCTGGAGACCAAGTCAAATCACAACTATCTTAAATTTTGTTAAGACATCATTTCTCCCCACTGACTCTGTACTTGGGATATGCTTATCCTAGATAACATTGCCATCTGTTGAAACACTGCACATTTAAATCCGGTATTTATGTATATGAAGTGGAGACTGTTTTGCTAGAATTATTCCAATGTATGTTCTACACCTGGTGTACTCTGACAGGTAAGAGCCCTGTAACTTAAATGTGTATGTGCCTGCATATGTAGTATCTAACACAAAGGGGTCCTGATCTCAGTTGGAGCTACTAAATGCTACTGTAATATAGAGAGAAATTTGTAACAATCAATATCTGATAATGAATAATATACCAAGTAATTATTCACTACAGCTCATTTAGTTATTTTCCTATTTGAGTGACGTGACTGTAGGTTTTCAGCCAGGCTTACTCACAGCATTCTCTATCAAGAATTCTATAATCAGCCTTAACTTCAGCCATCACTGAAATGCAGCCAGCTTGGAGGAGGGTGGGTCTTAATCACCCCTTATAACACTACCATCAACACTATGAGTCAGGGGAACATACCAGCACCTAGAAATAGTTGGGAGGCTAGATAAGCAAAATGCAGTTAAGAACTCCACTGTGAATATTTTCTTTTTTGAAAGGCAGCTGAGGTTTTTCACAAAACCACTAGACCATGGGTATGACATCTCTTTAGATGAGACAAGAGATCCTGGCATAATTGATAGCATCCAAGCCAGGGGTGGGCAATTATTTTGGGCAGAGGGCCACTTACTGAGTTTCGGCAAGCCATCGAGGGCTGCATGACAGGCAGCCCAGGGCAGATTAATATTAATTTTGTAAATTTTTTAGGGGCCCTGCAGGCTGGATAGAATGACCTGGTGGGCCACATCCAGCCCCCGGGCCACATTTTGCCCACCCCGATCCAAGCCATAGGACAGTTTAGCTGCCTTGGCAAAAGAATGTGGCTCCATTTAAACATCAAAGAACATACTCTGCTGAAATAAGAGCAACATTGACCACTTCTCAGCTTTCCAATCAATCACCACTGCCATTTGGAAAGAGATCAACCTGAATCTATGCCATGTCAGTTCTACAACCAGGAACAGTGAGAGAAAAGTTCACATTACAAGGCACTGGACCAAGAACTGACTAGTTTTGGAGACAATCAGAATGTAACAGATGGCTTTATTACCCTTCTTCCTAGGACTATATCAGATCTTAACCTCTGGCACCATCAGCAAGAAACAGCTGCAGAGTCTGACGCATAACCTGTACCCTAGGGAAGGCCCACAGACCACTGATGAGCTTGCTACTCTTTTTCTTAATGAAGTGGATAAAAGCAATCGAGGTAATTTGGCAGCTGTTCCAGTGAGTGTGCTGTGCTTTGGATAGGGCATATCCTGAGTGACTTGATGAAGATCTACAAGTGCTGCCATGCTCAGAGAGGAGAAACTGTGTCCCTCCAAGGATGTACTGTACTGCCATTCTGAGCCCTACAGCAAGAGCAGGATACCACCTGGGCCGGCTGACGAAGTAATGGGAACAGGGAAAATCAGCTTTTTTTGCAGGCAGAATTTGTGGTATCAGACGTCATTTATTATTCCTTTCTAGCAGCCTGAGGGGCAGTGCCTACATTGAACTGATGGGCTAAAAAAGCCCTCCAGTAGTCAGTGTGGGATTAGGTGGGATTTAAGTCACTATGGGTAGGGGATAGATAAGATAAAGGGAAAGTAAACAGGTTAGGGGAAGGGTTTCTACAGGGCAGGATGACAGAGGGATTCAGTGCAGAAATATACATAGGGCTCTAGCCCACAGTCCACAATACAGTTCTTCAGGTATCAAACATGGAAGCAGGTGAGAGAGAGAGAAGCAGAAGCAGAGTCTAGGGCTCCCCCAAGCCAGACACTAATTCCAGCTCCAGCTACATTACAGAGGTGTTTTGTTAGCTCAGGTCATTCTGCTAATGCCTCAGACTCCATGTCTGCCATCTCCGTGATTCAGAAATGAACCTGTGGCTCCCATCTCAGTTTCTTCAGGTAGTGTCAGTCACCACACTATTTGGCTTCCTCTGCTGCCTATTTCTACACAAAGGTTTTACCTGAAAGGGTGGCCTTGCTTTTGGAACTTGCAATACTGAAAGGCAGCTTCTTTTCCACTCCTTCTCACCCCCAGCATTGCCCTGATCCTTCTTATGCTCAATGTGCTACTGTACAGAAGTGAGAAACAAGATATTTTTTCTCCTCGACCCTCCCTCTGGGCTACGTAGAAGACTACGCATGGTATAAACCAGCCAGAGTCACAGACTAGTAGATGGAGAGCTAAGGATATAAAAAATAGACTCTGGTACTGGTTTTTTAGACCAGATTCAGAGTGATCCCATGTCCCTGTGCATCAGAGAGGCCTGGAACAGATGTAACTCACCCAATATCGCATCTCACTGACTCTTGTGCCCACAGGTCTAAACCTTTCCAGAACCACCATATACCAAATTAAGATCTTAATTCTGCCCTCTTCACCTTGCAGAGTACAGGTTTCTGTCATCCCCATTTATTGCACTGCCTTCCTTCTGCACTCCAGCATTACAAACATTCACAACTCATAGTTTGAGACGGAAGATAGGTAAAGGCAAACACAGGACAGCAGGTTGAAGAGGAAGAATTCAAATAACAGGGCATGGTCTAACATGTGGCCATTATTGTAGAGGCAGAGGACATGCCTGTGAGTAGGGAAGAGGGTTTATATAGTTTGAATCCTTTAGCCATCAGTTTTATTTCTAGAAGTCTGTTCACTTAGCAGCTGTAGCTGATTTTGTGATAACAGCACTGGTAGGGGATGGCACATTATTGAAAGCCAGTCCTTGAAAGTGAAAATGCCATACCAAGACCAAAACTGCATTTAATGGGAAGTAGGTAGAACCTTAATTCTGCTATAAGTTAAATCTAAAATGAGCAAAGCTGCATCAAAACTTGCTGACATGTTTTCAAAGAGTGTGATTTTATAACTTTGCAACTAGGAAAAACTGCCCTAGTTTTAGTGTGCCACTAGACTTCTGAGCAGGCCATTGGTGCACTCAGTAATGGATCTAAGAATAGTCTTATGCCATTTAAGACTATTCTTACCCAAGCTAAAGGGAAAAATGAAATGTGGACACTGTGCAATAACATAGTATATTTGACTTAGTAAGTCATTTCAGCTGCCACTACTAGCGAGTAATGACTTGAAGATTACACTGTTTTTATCCTCAAGACATAAATACCACAAGTGGGAGGAATACAGCTTGTAAGTACAAAACATTTATTGTCTGTGTTCTGAATAGATTGTGTTCATGCCGGATTAGGTTATATTGATGAAGATCACTTTTTGCTTGGGTGAAGACCCTTCCCCAGCATATGTTGACGTCAGTGCTTCACTTTCCAATCATACCTTCTAACATCACTCATCTTAAGGAGCAAGAACCTTCTTTTCCTTCTGTAAGTATGCTTTTAAATTTCACCCCTGATTGAAAACACACCCACATGAAAGCAGAAACGGTGGTAAATACACTCTTTTTTAATGCAAAATTTTATTTTACATAAAATTTAGTGCTTTGTGGAAAACAACTGCATCAGGCCCAGATTCTTACAAGTGACTAATGATTGCAGTGCCCAGTTTGACACCTGGATGCAGGGCATGGGACTGCAGCCTGGCCAGATCTAATGCCTGGCAGCCATTGGGGCAGGGGCAGTGGCAGCACAGAGTTGCTGTCACTGTCAGCACTTACGCATCGCCTGTGGTTTGAGGTACCTTGCAGTGATGACATTTTCAGATGGCAGGAAATTCCACACTTTCATTAGGCCAGGCTCTTTGAGTCTCAGGTTGCATGCCCACAGAGGGATACGCTGACTTGAAGACCCTGATACAAGTCCTGTGTGATGTCACTTTTCAACAGGGGAGTTGCGCTTTAGCTACAAACATCCATATGAAGAACAAAGAGGCACCAGCTTCTTGGTCCACACTGCTTCTTTATTTCAACTTCTGCTCCAGGAGCTTCTCCATTCACCCTTTCAAAATTTCACCTGAAGTTCTCCAACAGCATCAGAGAGGTTAAGGACCCAGCCGCTGCTACAGGCCTTCATAGTGAGCAGGACAAACCCCACGTCTCCTAACACCTGTCTGCACCAGGTGGCCTAGCTTATTACCCTCAGCCCTGCTTTCCCAATCATCTAGATTGGGAATCTATCAAGAAGCCAACTATCAGAGCTTCTAGATGTGTACATACCTATGCCTCTGGCTCTCTCAGCAACTTAGCCCCTTCCGAACATGAGATATTTTGTTGGTCTTAAGCCAGAGTCCACACTCCCCTTCACAAGCCCTAGCGTTTCTCTATAGAGAGCCAAGCCCTATCTTTTTCATCTTAACTGTGGTATACGGCCAATCACTGATGCTTTCAGCTTATATTTTACCCTGATCATAAAAAGTGGCAGTTGCTCTATAGCCAAATAATTAATCCCCCATTATTGTCTAGATATAGAGCCTATGCACCTCCTTCAAGGGTCTGTCTCTTCTCCTCTAGCAGAATGTGTCTTCCTTTCTGATGGCATCATTTGTGTCTTTTTAGGAGTTAGTGGATGGAACTATTTGAGATGTTTACTGCAGAGTAGGCCAATTAGCTCTGCAGTAAATGTCTTGCATCTACATGTGTGGCCCTAATTAGGAAACTAATCAACTCTGCAATACTTGTAAATAAAAGTACTATCCTATTGTGGAGTGTTTTACTCTGCAGCAGCACAAGTGTAGATGCTGACATGACTATCTGGGGCACAATAGTGCCTGCCAGCTAGCCCTGCCCTGGAGCAGCCTCATGCCCCAGCCAGCCCCTCCACAGCACGTTGAGCCAGGTCAGAATAGCCCCAGGCTGGCAGGCTGGCACCCCAGACCCTCTGTCTTCCAGAGCTGCTCCAACCCATCTCAAAGTGCTGGGGTTTGGGTACATGCATAAACGCAGTGCCCTGAAACAAACTCTGGCACAGAGTGCTGGATTTTATTGCTTTGCCTCCATAGCACATGTAGACTTGCCCAGTGTGGACTAGGGGTTTGTGTACTAGTCTAAGACCCAGGAGACCTTCACTGTACTCCCAGCTCTATTACTGACCCACTGCGTGACTTTGGGCATGTTGCTTATCTTCCCTGTTTCCCTTGGTCTATTTGGATTGCAAACTTTAGGGTAAGGATCATCTTTCCCTGTTCAGTGTGATATGATGTCAAGCACCAGGTAGCTTCCAAATGCTGTTGCTCCTTGAGATATAGACCTAGTGCTAATGCTCTTTCCCTCCATGTGCAAATGCTCTTTGGCAGCCTTGTTGAGTGACCTGTGTGCTGTCCCTGAAAGGAATACACACCTTTTTGGGGGGGGGGAAATCAACGCTGGGTATTATATTTCAGAATCTCTATTGAACTCAAGGTGCTTTGTGCCCATGATTAAAGAGTCAAAAAGTTCATCTGTGGGATTTTATAGCACAGCAATGCCCAACGCAGGCCAGATAAGTGATGCAGAACTCAGCCACAGGCCTGAAATTCAGCAGCAGGAAAGCAGTAGCAGTATTAATTGCTGCTCCATGGGCTGGATCTGGCTTGCAGGCCATAGGCTGATAATACGTAGCCGTATTAGATTAAGTATGCCTAATCTCACCTGCTCTCCTAAACTAAGCAGTCCTTGACCTGGACAGTACACAGACCACTTTGGAATCCCAGATGCTGTGCACATAAACCAAGGGGTTGTTGCTAAATACTTGGTGATTACAAGACTATAAAAACTGAATGAGTGGTGCAACTTCATTTCACCCCATCATTACTGGTGGGCGAGAGCGAGGAAGGAAGCGTAGTAGCCCATATTGCTGAGCCTATAGCAGCGAGTAAGGGAGTAGGGACCTTGCTCAAACTTCGTTGATATTAATGGCCAAAGGCCACAAGCTTTGAAGGGGTCTCCAAATGCCTTTAAGTACTGGCCATCCTTATGACATCCGAGGATGCCAACTAAAGAAAAGCCTCTTTCATTTTGTTTTCCTAGACAGCTGTGCATTTCGAAGACAGATCACACCTGCGTAACAGGCAGCTTTTGCAGGTTGCAACAGAGATGTCTTCAAAAAGAAGAGATTAGAGGCTCTTGGCAAACAGCCTTGGGTTTTTGGAGGAGGACTGTTCCTGCCTGGAGCATGAATATTCAGAGGTAAAGAGCCAGGTAAGAACCTGAAACAAAGCTGTATCAGCCTCTTTCCTGATTTGGAAATCTGCTGGTGTAAGAGAGGGCAGGGGCCAGACATTTGAAATTGTAAGTTCCTTGGAGCAGCAACTGAGCCTAGCTGTATAGAGCGTCAGTAACAGAGACTGGGATCAGACAGAGACATGATAAGAACCAGCAGCTGATGGGCAAGGTCAGACAAACTCGGACTGGAAATAAAACACAGATTTTTAAACATGGAAGGTAATTAACCCTTGAAAGAAATTACAAGGATTTGTGGTGGGTTCCCTGTCACTAGACATTTTTGAAACAGGACAGAATGTTTTCCCAAAACCCATGCTCTAGTCCAGACAGGAATTAATTTGGGGAACTCCTATGGCCTGGGGCATACAGGACATTGAACTAGATGAATCATCTTGGCCTTAGATTACATGAATCTGAATCTAGAGTCAGAGGTAACCAGTGGGGTAGATTTGAAGTCATTGGAATACAGTTAGTGGGAGGCAACATCTTTGTTAGATCTATCTGGGATCTACTCTTACATTACCATGGCCATCTGACCAAGGGTAGAAACATAAACCTTGCATCTTATTTAACATGCAGGTCCTGGCATTGTTGCAGACTTGGCGAAAGATGTGTCAGGAGGCTCCTTTACCTGTCCTGCAGATGGCACTGAGACAGAGTGATAATGCAGACATTTGCACTGAAATATTTGGCTTGAATTTCTGAAGGCATCCTGTGAATAGTGTGCAAACTGGAAAGGAACCAGATCAGCTAATTTCAAACAGCTGTGCAAACTCATGGTCCTTTTTCCTTGGACAAGCAAACATTTTTTAAAGGGAGCTATGTTTGAATTTGCTGGCTGAGCTTTTCAAAATTGCATATGGGATTTGAGTGTCCATGAGTTCTAGTGGGAACCTGCCATCCAAATCTCTTAGAGGGGTTTGAAATTGAGCACAGTCTTTATATGGCTAGGACAGAAGTTACACATAAAACAGAAGCTCAGTGGACATAAACCAGCTTCAAAATGGCTGAAACCAGTTTAAGATAAGTCTGATACTACATTCAACCAGGTTTAACTGATTTGGGTCAACCGGTTTATGAAGCTTCTGTCCCAGAACCCTTCCTGGTTCAAGTTAAATCACAGTCCCCTAGCATCCCAGCATGCTCTGCAGCCCTGGGCCAGGCCAGGCCAGGCCAGGCCATCTGCTCCAGGGAGCAGGGCTGGCCCCACCCCTCTACTCCCTAGCTGGAGCAGTGAGGGCTGGCTGACAAGGGGGGTGGGGCAAGGCTGGCTGGGGATGCAGCCCAGTTGGGGGGGGGGGCAGGCACTACTACAGGTGTGTGAAGCAGGCCCTATTCAAATTTGTATTTGGCTTGAATCAGGGACAGCAATTCAATTCGTTGATTGGGTCACTGTCCCCAATTCAATGCCGATTTGGAGAATCAGTGATTTGGACACAGACACAGTTAAGTGTTTTTCCTGCATTCCTCAAGGTACCAGCATGGCTTGCTAACACTGTGATGCTGGGACATATGGAGTATCCCACAGGAGTGGGAGTATCCATGTGCTCAGCAGTGAACCCAGAAGTGGACAGGAAATGCTTCCGGTCCACTTCCAGGTCTGCCAGAGAGCATAAGGGGAGGGCCCCCCCCAGATTAGCAATCAGCTGTGAGCAGACCCCAGGTGCCCCTCCCAGACCCAGGAGGCACCAGTCATCAAGCTGGGGGGTGCACATGGGGGGGGGTCCCCCAGTGCACTCCCTGGCAGACCTGGAAGTGGACAGGGAGTGCTTCTGGTTCACTTCTGGGTCTGCTACCAAGCGTGCTAGGGAGCCCCCCATACTTATGTGGGATGCTCCAAGCACCCCAGCATCACAGCATTCATGAGCCACCTGCTACCTAGAGTATGTAGAAAAAAAAACATTTAAAGCTGTATCTATGTCCAAATAGCCAAATCTTTCTGAATCTCTCCAAATCGATTTGAAGGTTCTGATTCAATTCAGAGAGATCAAAGGGTCCTCCAATTTGATTTGGATTTGGAGATTCAGCCACCAAATCAAATCAGGGACTGAAGCTTCGCACAGCCCTAGGGACTACCACCCAGGCAAACTCTGGCTGGGGTCTGGGGCCAGGGAGAGTGGTTAAACACCCTATTCCCTGCTTAAACTTACTGCTGGCTGCAACTGTGGACTACAAATCCCAGAGGCACCTGGAAGCAGGAAAAGCAAGTGATGAGCAGAGTCCTGATACTGTAATTCTGAATTATAAATCCCAGAGACTTCATGGACAACAGGAAGGGGAATTGAAAGCAGGGCCAGAAGGCCATGCTCTAGTGCCCCCCAGCTCTTGGCTCTAAGTCATGGCAGGCACACGGCAGCATTTCCTGTAAATGTTCACTTTTGCTTCAATTTAATCTGTGCTGTTTAGACTAACTTGCAAAGACTGAATCAATTCAGTCTCAGGCTTTTTGACTGTCTGTACCTAGCCATTAAATGTCAGTTTTCCATTTAAATAAAATCAGAGTAGTGTCATGCATTCTTTTCTATTCATATACTGAAAGAGTCAGTTTTACCAATGGCAATATATGCCCCATTTGATTTTCACAGTGCAGTTTGGTTCTTTATATAGTTTGAAATGTGAACCCTAAGCAGGAAAAATGCACCTGAAGCAACAGTAAATCTACTTCAGATTTGGGACCCTGTAGGCAACAGTGTACATTGTCCCTCACTAAAAAACTCTGCTTCATTTTCTTTCAGACACTATTACTATTACTTCAAGGTTTATTGAAGAGTCATATTTTTTGCTAAACTGCAAACTCATCTAGAAGTTTGAGAAGAGAAATAACACCCCTTCTATCCTGTTCTTCTTTATTCTCCTGCATAGCCTCAATGGATCTTGACTCATGTGGTTTGAGATAAGACAAATGCTGGGTAGATAGGTATGTGCAGTCAGTGGGTGGAGACACAGGCTGAGTTAAAATTTACCAGGCTAAGTAAGTCTCCTTTGTCATGGAGTCTGAGACTAGGAACAGACATTATACATAAGCCAGTTTAAGTGATCAGAAACTAGTTTAAACCTGTAACAGAACAGATGTTTGGTGCACATGAACCAGTTTGAAAATGGCTGAAACTGGTTCAAGATAAACCTGGTTAAATGTAGCATCAAACTTAACTGATTTGGGTCAAACTGGTTTATGCAATGTCTGCCCCAGACCCCTTCCTGGTTTAAATTAACCAGAGCCCCGCCAACATCCCAGATGCTTTGCAGCCCTGGGTGGGGTTCTGCTTCAGAGTAGGGCTGGCCCCACCCTTCTGCTCCCTGGCTGGAACTCCAGCAGAGACTGCAGGCACAGTGACATCTGCCTGGCTTCCTCCTGCTCCCCCACCCCACTCAACCAAGGATTCTCCCCACTCCCTCCCACAGCATGGATGTAGCCAATATGTGGTATGCTAGCTAATGCTGAGAGGGGTCTGCGTAAAGGCAGACGGGACAACGGCAGAGAGGACAGTAGCCACTTTGGGCTTTTTGGAGCTAAATCAACAGGTAGCTGGTAATGTCCCTCCACTCCTTCCTTGGAAAAAGTTGTTTAAGAAGAGCTTGAACTAATGAGAGAGGCTTTTGTTTTGGTTTGATGGGGTGCTAAATGCTGCATTACTCTCTGTGCAACTCCCTGCTGGCTCCCTCCCTGGTCAGGAGCGGCAAGTTGCAGGGAGGGAGGGCAGGTGGGGGAAGAGAGAGAGAGACCCTGGCCATGCCCTACCCCCTCAGCTCAGCACTGTAGAAGGGAAGGCTGCTCTAGCACCTCTCAGCTTCTAGCCTGAGCCACTGCAGATGTGTATCTGCATTTCTTTAGTCCAGAGGGGATGTCTGTGCAGTTATGGACTGGTTCAGGTTAGACTAACTGCAAAGATTGAATCAATTCAGGCTCAGGCTTTTAGAATGTCTGTCCCTAGCCTGAGAGGGAGTTGTCAGGTAAGTTTGCAGCTTATAGACTAACTAAATTGGAGAGAGATATATAGCATAAGCTTATGAGCCCAATTTTCCTCTTTTTTTATTTCAAAGGCCAAATCAGCTTCGAATTCTATCAGGCAAAACCCAGTAGTCAAGTTCCAACTTTTGACAGCAGAACTCAGTCGTTCAAGTTTATGCAATTCTACCGCTGGGCAAGTATCCTCTTTCCCAGACTTATCAGTCTGGGGCTTCAGATACTCCCAGAAATCTGTGATCATCAACATCCTACATGCAAGTCTAGGAACCCTGGGGTTCAGATACCCACTAGTCTCACTTTCTCGCCACCAAAACACCAGGGAGCAAGCCTGAAGCAGGAAAGTAGTCCCCCATTACCACAAAGTTGTATATAGTCAACTCTCCTGCGTTGTTCACTTCATCCGATGCTGACTGTAACAGGGAGCCTACTGGGGCCCATCTCCTTGCAGCTCACCCACCTGTTCTTGGGCTAACCACCTGCTTTCTCACCTGCCACAGCTTGATCTTAATTGATTAATAAGGATGTTAATAAAGCAGAAGGCTGCCCATTTTCTGCCCCACTGCTAGGGGGTGCTAGCTGCAGCTCCATTCCTCCCCTACACCTCAGCCCAAGCCTTGCAGACGACATCATGATGTTCTCATATGAGCCAGTCCCCCACAATGGGGCCCAGAATCCTACTGTAGGACCCCACCTGGGTTCCTCCCTTCAGGCAGACTCTGCTGCTGTCCTACAGGCCCACATATCTCCCTGCCATTGGCTCCCCTTTGGGTGTGGTCCCCTCACTGGGACCTTCAGCTCACACTAGCCCTGGCCCACCCAGACCCCAGGCTCTTGGACCCTCCTAGTCCTGGCCCCTGCCTGGGCCAGTCAGGGGAAGCTCTGGCAGGCCTTGATGTATGACCCATACTCCTTTCCCACAGTCCCCCTCTCTGGGTCCTCCTACACTGATGTGGGGAGCTGAGGTACCTCACACCACAACTGTGCCTCAGGGTCTCACAAAGGACTCACCCCACCCCAGGCAGCAGGTCATGGTGCTACTACCAGTGTACTCTTTGACCCACACTCTGCCTCCCAACAGTGGAGGACTTACTGGGGTCAGGACTCAGCTCTCGCTCTCTGACTGAGCCCCTATCCTGCTTTCACTGGGCTCCACATCACACTCTCTCTGGGGCTCCTACACACTGCCTCCCCTCACAGCTGGGGCTCAGATGTTGGGAGGCACAGTTTAGGTCAAATATAACAATCAGAGGACTTACTGGGGTCAGGACTCAGCTCTCTTACACTGGGGGCTTCTCACTGCTTATTATGCTCCCTTTAGTTGGGAGTCTCAGGGCTTCCCTCCTCAGGGGGGCTCAGGTGGCTGTAGCCATGCCTGGCCCCAACTCTCCAGCTCAGGGTCTCAAACCCCCAAGGGGCTCAGGCAGCCTCAGCCACACCTGGCCTCCAATTCTCCACTCTCCTCCTCAGGGCTTGCACCCCCACAATTACCTCCAGTGGAATGCAACCCCCACAACTACATCCAATGGAACACAAACCACCCAAAGGTGAGGGGTAGGGGTTAAGGCACCCTAACCCACCTTTCACCAGGGTAGTAACTGGCCTGGCATTTCCTGGGGACTCCTGCACCACTGGAAGCCCTATCAGGCCACCCACTCCCAGAAGGGTGTTTTAGGTCATACCCAGGACCAGGAGCCTCCTACCACCCCCTACAGCTCTACCCTTACCTCTGCAAGACAATGTTTTTGCCTAACCCCCAGGCAGCTGAGCTGCCTTGTTTATATAGGCAGCCCTGAACCTAAAATGGCTGCCCTCATTAGGCACCTGGAGGCTGCCCACTCCAGGGCCTTAAAGTGGCAGACGTACACAGTGCCCTGCCACACTGACCTTAAAACAAAGGATGCTGTGAAGGGACATGCACAGAGCACTGTATAAAATGGAGAGAGTGATTTGAGTACAAAAGGGAGAAAGGGAGGGAGGGATGGGAATTTGAACCAACTTGAATGGGAAACTGCAGAACAAGAAATCAGCAGCAGACTAGATTGTATTAAGAATGGGTTAAACAGGGACTATGGATTCTTATCCCATTACCTAGATTACTTTTTCTGACCCTTCTGTTCCTGTAGGCTTATTACTTGCTTGTTTGCCTCTCCCAGCACTACTTCTCCTCCCCTTCTTGCTTCTCCCCTCCTACCTTTTGTATTCAAATCACTCTTTCCATTTTATAAATTGCTCTGTGCTTGTCCTTTCACAGCATCTGAAGACATGATCTTGAACTGACAAAAGCTGTGGCGGGCCAGTAGGGGGTGCTATTGCATTGAACCACCCATCTCACTGTACCCGACCACCTTCCAGGCTCCGAGTGCCTCCCTGGGGGTGTCTCGCATCTGGTCGACTCCCTTCCTGGAGCACACCCGCTAGCCTGGGGGTAACACTGCCACTACCCAGGGATGGGCTTGCTTCTTATGCACCCTGGGAAACACAGGCCTAGTAGCCCTTGAGGGTATTTGATTCACTTCAAGAACTTGGGATGCTTCCCTCAGTTGGAAGCACAAGTAGTGGTCTCCCTTAGTCGGTCAAACCAAGGGGACCCCAAAGCATAATCTAGACCCACTCCCAATAAGTCTCCCACACTAGGTACAAAGGAGAACTTTATTGGTTACAAGGGGTAGAGTTGGAATAGGGTACAGGGTAGAGCAATATCAGAGAAATCTCATAGAGCAAACTGGCATGGCTGGGTAGCCTTTGATCATGCATCTGAGTTACTGCAAGCTATATATAAAGCTAGATCTCAGGTAGCTTACTCATGAGTATCATCCAGAGGCAGGTGGAGATTCCCTCTGGAGACAGGCAGTTCCTTGATTATGAGTTTTGAGAGAGAGAGCAAATTTCAGATGGTCCAGCTTTTCTCTCTCTGAGTCTTCCTCATGGCTGCTGCCCCCTTCTCCTGGGCAGTCTTTAACTAATATAGCCCTTATGATCTCATTTACCTGGACCAATGGAAGCCAGCACCTGTTGGCTGTCAGCCAACCAATTTGAAATGCATCACTAGCTGCTGGGCAGACTGACAGTTCCTAGCTCCCCAGTGTTGCAGAAATCTGCTATGGTTCGTTTCTCGGGAGGCAAAAAAAACTCTCAGTCACAGACACACTCCATTAGCAATACAAAAAGGTATATATTTGCAAATAGGGTCAGAGAGAGAGACAAAAGATCAAACACTCTGTCCGCGGGGAACACTTCTCAGCAGGCTTTTATCCCCTCTCTCCTGA
>NW_017728950.1:25143927-25200957 GCF_001723895.1 Crocodylus porosus
TAGCCTAAGAAATGTGGGAGCCATGAAAGAAAGTGTGATTTAGTGTAACAAAGAGATAGTAAATTTGCAGAACAAAGAGAGAGTGATACCTTAGTACAAAGAGCCCTTAGTAGCTTTCTTCCTTCAATCTCCAACCCCACCCTCTTCCACCAAGGAGACAAGGAGAGCGAACAGCTGTGCTTTTCTAACAACACCATTGATAATGCATTTTTAATAATATTTCTAACACCAGGGAGCCCAAGCCCCTCACCCAGGTATGTGATGCCAGTCACGTAGGCAGAGAGAGCAGGTTTCCCCCTCCCTCAGGAATGTATCCAGCTCAGGTTACCTAAAGAGATAGGGTAAGGTGTGTACCCTCTGCAGGACCCATCTTAACCAAACTGTCATAGAGCAGAGTTTTTCGGGAGAAACAGAAGTGGCCTTCTGCCACACTTCCCCCATTCTCCCCTTTAAAAGCTTGGACACATGGCTTTACAGAGCTATGAGTACAAGTGTGTTTTGTTTGGAACTGTCACCTTTCACACCTAAAGAGAGATTACACAACACATAAGACTGGTCATAACAATAATACACCTAGAACATGAAAGCACACTGGGGAGCTCCCATGCTCTCTCAGGTGGGCCTAAGTCCATCTGTCCCACTACCCAGAGTCTTTTCGTGACAGAGCCTCTGCTATCACATTCTGGCTTCCTTTGTTGGGTACAACAGTGAAGCTGAACTCCTGAAGCTGCCAGGCCCATTGTTGAAGCTTGGCATTGGTGTTTTGCATTGTCTAAAACCATTACAGTGGGGCATGGTCCAATAGGACGGTGAACTGCTACCCCCACAAATAGAGCCTCAGGTTGTTCAGTGCCCAAATGATTGCCAAACACTCCTTCTCAATAGAAGACAAGTTCTGCTCCTGAGGGATTAACTTCCGGCTTAGGTACACCACGGGGTGCTGTGTCTCTTGGTGCTCTTGTAAGAGTACAGCTGCTAGTCCTGAGTCGGAGGCATCATTGGCTACATAGAAGGGTTTATCGTGGACTGGTGCCTTCAGAATCAGTTGTTCAATCAGGGAAGCCTTTAGGGTGTCAAATGCTTCTTGGCACCCCTGCTTCCAGACCGCTGAATCAGCGCTGCCCTTCTTGGTTAGCTCATGTAGGATAGCTGCTGTCACTCCAAATCTAGGGACAAACTGCCTGTAATATCCAGCCAGGCCAAGGAAGGCTCTAACTTGCTTCTTGGTTTGTGAAGGCAGCCAGTCTCTAATGACCTCGATCTTGTCCTATAAGGGAGCAATATGACCTCCACCCACATGATGTCCCAAATATACCACTTCAGATAGTGCCCACTGGTACTTTTTGGCTTTCCCAGTAATACCAGCTTGCTTGATCTTGCCTAGCAGTGGTCAGATGAATCAGGTGCGATTCAAAGTCCTGACTGAAGATGGTGATTTCATCAGTGTAAGCCCTGGCAAACTGCTCACATCCTTGTAACAGGTTATTAATCAGTCTTTGAAAAGATGCGGGAGAGTTACGCATACTGAGCAGTAAAACTGTAAACTCATATAGTCCCACAGGGGTGGTAAAGACAGACTTGGCTATGTCATCCGGATCCAGTGCCATTTGCCAGAATCCTTTGGACACATTGAGAGTAGAGATAACCTTGGCCGGGCCCAGGTGATCAAGTAAAGAGTCTGTCCAGGGCATAGGGTAAGCATCAAGGGTGGTAATAGCATTCAGCTTCTGGTAGTCCACACAGAACCGGATGGACTCATCCTGCTTCTGGACAAGTACCATCGGGCTGGCCCAGGGACTCACTGAAAGCCGGATTCACCCTAACCCTTTTATCTCTGTGATCTCTTGCATTATTTCTTGCTTCTCCTTCTCGTTAACTGGGTAAAGTCTGGATTGGATAGGTCAATGGCTGCCCATGTCTATAGAGTATACTGCCAGGTCTGTTTTACCTGGTTTGTTGGAGAACATTGTCTCAAAGTCTTTGAGTGCTGCAAGCAGCTTGTCCTTGGCCTGGGAGGGCAGATGGCCCAGCAGGCGGAGTTCCTCTATTCCTGCCTCTCCATCTCAGTCACCATACATGACCGGCTCCTCTGGGTCCTCAGGTGATCCTTCTTCTGAGGAAATCCAGAATACCGCATCACTTCTATTAAAGTATGGTTTAAGCATGTTGACATGAACTGTCTTAGGCTTTTCCCCACTCCTGGCCACAACATAGGTTGCATTGTCCAGGATGACATGGGGACCTTCCCAAGCTGCTTGCAGCTTGTTTGTTTTTAGTGGCAGGAAAACCATGACCTTATCACCTCATTCAAAGGCGAGCCTTTTCATCATACTAGGCACTTTGCTTCTCCTGGGCCTGGGCCAGGGAGTCTCATGCCACCTTCATCATGTCAGTTAGCGTCTGACAACAGCTGAGCATGTATTCTACCATGGAGGTCTTAGTGGAAGAGATTTTCCCTTCCCACTCTTCTCTCACCAAATGGAGAGGACCCCTAACTTGCCTTCCGAACATGAACTCAAAGGGCGAGAACCCCGTGGACTCCTGGGGCACCTCCCAGTAAGCAAAGAGCAAATGCGGAAATTTCTTATCCCAGTCACTGGGGTTAGAGTCCACATAGGCCTTTAGCATACCTTTCAAGGCCCCATTAAACCTTTCTATAAGCCCATTTGTCTGAGGGTAGTAGGCTGTGGTCTCGAGGTGTTCCACCCCACAGCAATCCCATGGGCACTTCAGCACCTCTGCCAAGAAGTTTCCACCCCTGTCAGTCAGGATCTCAGAGGGAAAACCCAGCTGAAAGATCTTGGTTAGGGCATCAGCAACTACAGGTGCTTTGGTGGAGGTCAAGGCAATTGCCTCTGGGTACCGAGTTGCAACAGCCACTAGAGTCAGGGTGTATTTCTTTCCTCTATGAGTCTTATGCCTCAGAGGGCCCACAATGTCTATACATCCTTTGGAAGGGTTGATCAATGATAGGGAGGGGCTGTAGGGGAGCCTTTCTCTTGTCCCCATTTTTGCCTGTTCGCTGGCACTTCTCACAAGATCTACAGTAGTCTGTCACATTCCGGGCAATTCTGGGCCAATAAAAGTTTGCCTGCAGCCGCTGGCGTGTCTGTTCCCTGCCCATGTGACCAGCACACGGTAAATCATGAGCCATGGAAAGCAATTGTTCAAACTTACGAGGTACTATGAGCTGGCGATGGGGTTCCCAGGTCTCAGCATGGTTCTTTGGTACCCACAACCGATAGAGAAGTCCCTTATCCCAGACCACCTGTTCCCTCTTATCTGGGGTGAACTCGCTCTCTTGCTCCTGAACCATCTGCCGGAGGTCCTCCCCTTGCCCAGCTAAACAATCAGCAGGGTGCTCCTGCAGGGAGTGCACCTACACCCTCGGGGATGTCCTTTAACTTCTCCGCAAGAGTCTCCATTTCCTCTGCCACTGACTTACCAGATTCCTCCCTGAGACTGTCACTTAATCCAACCTTGAGGTCACTGGTTTCCTCAATGGCCGGGGGCTGGTTGCAGTCAGAGGGAGTCTGAGTCTCTCCTTCCTCCCCCTTTGCCTTAATAGCCAGTTGGGTGACCAGACCCTGCAAAGTTTCCACTCCTCCCACCTTAGCCTTTCTGCCCTGTTGACGAGTCACCACATTAACACGGTAGGACTCTAGTTCTAGGAGGTGGCCCTCCTCCTTTTGCAGGTATTCTAGCTCCAAAACATCACGTGCCACCAGGATGGGGACAGGAGCCCCTTCCAGCACACCCAGTTCTATACACTCGATAGGGAGATGGGTTACTGGTACCTCTAATGGCTGGAACCCTACCTCTTGAATGGTAAGGGTCCTCCCCAGGACTATATCCACAGATGAAACAAGGTTGGCATTGATTAATGACACACTGGCCCCTGTGTCCAGTTCCCTGATAAGGGTTCTCCCATTTACCATTATCTTAGTCTGGTGGAAGGCTGTCACCTCCTCTGGGTTTGTAATCCTGTAGCAACATGCATGCCCCTCAGAGGGCTCAGGTCTTCCCCCTCACTGCTTACAGCTGTTGCATGTCTGACTGGCTTGGGTTTGTTGCTTAGCTTTGGGCAGTTGGGCCTGATGTGGCCCAGCTCCCCGCAGTTATAGCACCCCCTCTTTTCCGAACTGAGTGGTGTGTCTGAATCTGGGGCTGCCTTGCGCTCAACAGGAGGTGGCTCTCTTTCCCCTTTTGGGCCTGGCCCTCCCTTCTCCCCTTTTTGAAACCCTTTCTGTTCCTTCCCAAAGTAGGGAGGCTTCATGTCCAGCCCCTCATGATTTAGCGACAGCTGGTCCGCAATCTCAGCGGCCTCTTGGATGGTTTTGGGGGCCCTGTCTTTGACTAGGGTTTTAATCTCCTTCAGACAGCAGTGATAAAATTGGTCCAGTGCTATGAGTTTTAGTGCCCTCTCTCTATTGTCAGCCTTGTCTCCGTCTGTCCACTTAAAAAGTAAGTCTCAGACCTGGACCACAAAATCGACCATTATCTTCCCCAGTTGTGGGATGGTATTCTGGAATTTTTTTTGGAAATAATCTGGTCCTAACCTGAACCTTGAATACACATCATTTTTAAAGGCATCACAGTTATCTGCTGATTCTGAGGGTAGGCTGTTCAGGACCACAGACATGTCACCCTCTACCAGAGCAACCATGCGTTTCATGAACTCTTCTTTTGGCAACTTCCATTGGCGCGCTTGGCTTTCCAAGTTGCTTAGGAACACTTCGGGATCCTCCCCGTCTTTGTAGCAAGAGAAGACTGCGGTGTTCAGTCTGGGGGATGCAGCTAGTGCTGTCTGGGCGCCCACAGTTTCTGCATTTGTCTGCATCTGGAGTACTGCAAGCTCATGCTCACATTGGCACCGAGCCTCTCTAGCTTCATGCTTACACTGTTCCTTCTCGTGCTGGTGTTGGGCCTCCAGCTCAATCCTTTTCAACTCTAGCTCATGCTTGAATTTGCACTGTCACTCCTCAGCTTCCAGCTGCAGCTGGAATTTCCAGATCTCCCACTCAGAGGACAACCCCTCAGTGTCCCCCATGGGTTCTGTATGGACAGCTGGCGGTGATCTTGCGGCCTGGTCATTATCACACAGAATCTTAATCAGGTCTTCTCTCTTTTGTTCCTTCTTCACTTGAAGTACTGTCTCTTTCATCAGCTCTCTCAAGTCAGCCACCATCATGTGGTCATACTCGTCAGCCATCGTAGCTATCCACACTGTCCAGTTGACCCGATGCCAAATTAGAAATTATTTGCTCAAGAGTTTTCAGTGATCTATTCCCTTCCCCAGATTATACCTTCAATACAGCAGGTTGTCAAATCGCACCATTGCCACCACATGTGGCGGGCCAGTAGGGAGTGTTCCTGCATTGAGCCACCCACCTCACTGCACCCGACCACCTTCCAGGCTCCGAGTGCCTCCCTGGGGGTGTCTCACATCTGGCCGACTCCCTTTCTGGAGCACACCGGCTAGCCTGGAAGTAACATTGCCACTACCCAGGGATGGGCTTGATTCTGGCTCTGCGCACCCTGGGAAACACAGGCCTAGTAGCCCTTGAGGGTATTTGATTCACTTCAAAAACTTGGGATGCTTCCCTCAGTCAGAAGCACAAGTAGTGGTTTCCCTTAGTCAGCCGAACCAAGGGGACCCCAAGGCATAATCTAGACCCACTCCCAATAAGTCTCCCATGCTAGGTACAAAGGAGAACTTTATTGGTTACAAGGGGTAGGGTTGGAATAGGGTACAGGGTACAGCAATATCAGAGAAATCCCATAGAGCAAACTGGCATGGCTGGCTGGCCTTTGATCACACATCAAAAGCTACCCAGCAAGCTGGGTATACTGAAAGCTATGTATCTAGTTAGCTCTCAGGTAGTTTACTCCTGAGTATCATCCAGAGGCAGGTGGAGATTCCCTCTGGAGACAGGCAGTTCCTTGATCATGAGTTTGAGAGAGAGCAGGTTTCAGATGGTTCAGCTCTTCTCTCTCTGAGTCTTCCTCATGGCTGCTGCCCCCTTCTCCTGGACAGTCCTTAACTTATACAGCCCTTAAGATCTCATTTACCCGGACCAATGGAAGCCAGCACCTGTTGGCTGTCAGCCAACCAGTTTGAAATACATCACTAGCTGCTGGGCACACTGGCAGTTCCTAGCTCCCCAGGGAGCCCAAGCCCCTCACCCAGGTATGTGATGCCAGTCATGTAGGCAGAGGGAGCAGGTTTCCCCCCTCCCTCAGGAATGTATCCAGCTCAGGTTACCTAAAGAGATAGGTAAGGCATGTACCCTCTGCAGGACCCATCTTAACCAAACTGTCACAGAGCAGAGTTTTTGAAAGAAACAGAGGTGGCCTTCTGCCACAAAACCTATGTTATATATCTCTCTGATTTAGTCAGTCTATAGGTGCAAATCTACCCTGCCTTCTGCCTGACTTCAGACTGACATGGCTAACTGTCTCTAAAAGTAACCCTCTATTGCTCCCTAAATAAGCTTAGGTGTGCTCCATGTGCTCCCAGGCCTGCAAGACAGGTGGAGAAAATGGCTCAGGAGTCAGCCTGAACAGCTAGGAGTGGTCTTGAGGGTATGCCTCAGCACTGTGCTCAGCCTCTCCATATCAGGAGGGGGTGTAATGGCTTATTTCAAGCAGTGGGCTGAAATCAAATGGTTGTCCCACTCTCAGACCAGGTCTGGGTCTACAGTTCCCTGGTACTAATCATAATATTCCCAGAAATACTGACCTGGGGTCAGTGGTGGCAGTTCATTTTCCTCTGGGAGCCAGTGACCAAACAGCCATGTAAAAGCAAAGTATTTTATTTAGGACTTCACAGAAAAAAAGACCTTAAAAACAATAAGCAGACTATATGCATGCCCAGCTTTCCAGATGTCCATCCGCTTTCTACATGAAGATCCAGACATACTGAAGTTTCCAAAAAAACCCTTGAGACTGCAAGGCTCTGATTGGTATAACTTGCTCACACACTTCAGTCTCTCAGCTTTGGAGGGCATGACTTTCAATCCTGCTCAGATTTTTCATTGCTTTTTTCTGCAGTCCAAATCAAACCTATGATCTATTCACTGCCAGCAAAACAGGACTTGCAACTTTGTTGGAGATGGGGTGGCTGGTGGTCTTGCGAATACATGTTGAGAAGTTCTTACCTGGGGAACTGTTTTCTTCCTGGCAACAGCCACCACTGAATTAAAGCTATATCGCCATATCATAAGCACACTCCTAACCCAAAATAGCCATACCGACTATCTCAGTGACTAGGTAATATACAATATTCATAGAATTGCTATGTACTAAAATGTTCGCCACATGCTCAGCCTAAGTATTGATCTCCTCCTGGGAAGGGAATATATCAGTGGTAGATGACTGAGTTCTGGAACAAGGTGGGATCTAGGAGAGAATCATGGATCCCTCAGGCATGTTTCCTTGGGCTCATCCTAGGACTTGCTATCCCACACTGCACTGAAACCCTACACAAGTTCCAAAGCTGAAATTACTGTAATTTGCTTTGCAGTAGCCTTCCTTTTGAACCTGGTTTGGAAAAAAGTAAGGACCTTTCCTCGAAGGGCCTTCCATTGAAGTCATCAGTTTTAATGGTTTGCACAACTTCATCCTTGCAAGACGTATTGCTTTGGGTACAAGTAACTGTGGCACAGCACTGACATTCATGAGCCAACTCCTTCCTCTCTGCTGAGAGGAACAAGACTGTAGCTCTCTGGCTGAGTGCATAAAGCATTACCTCCCACTCCCAGAGCAGAATACTCTTCTTTCTGCTGCATTTACCCAGCCTTGCTCAACTAGCTGATGATGTTTCTGCTGCTCTGGATAAGTTTAACTGGAGGGCCAGGGGGCGAAATTCGCTTCTGTGCAGTGGTGGTGGTAAATCATTATGTAGGACTTCACTGTAAAACAGACCTGTGCTGATGCCATGCATTAGGGTGAGATTTGTTCGGGATGTATACAGCTAATGCTGTGACTCTATTATAATGCAATAGCCCTCTCCAGGTAGAAATAGGGCTTTCAATCTTCATCTGTCCAAATTACTCTGTGTGTGTGTGTGTGTGTGTGTGTGTGATGAATTCACTCTTTAGCAGAAATCCTTTACAAGTGCATCAGTGACTAAAGACTGCTTTCTTGATGGAGAAAGGGTTTAGGTTGGAAATACCAATGGGGAAAAATACCAGTGAAATTTAAACTAATTTTATTTCCAATTGGTAATGCTTGTGGTCACAAAACCAATGAACCAGAGCTCTAGTAAATCCATTGCTATGAAAAGCACTGACTGCACCCATGGAGCCTGCAGCAACTATAGCTGGCATGCAAAACTAGAGAGCTTTCACACAGAGCTAAGCAGTGCAAGTAAAGAAGATTCTTGATGTCTGGCAGTAGATGTTTTTCAGCTTCTGTCCAGAAAACTGTGCTGCCTGGGACATTACCAGCAGGTCAATATAACATCAGATGCCCCACAATGCCTAGCTTATATAAACAAAACCCACATGCCCTGAAACTTGTTACTTTTCCATGTGAGATTGCCCAGTGCTGTCTTCATGCCCTGCAGAACCACTGCTATAGTGTGTAGTGTTTCAGATTGTCATTGGAGTGTTTTTCGTCTCCAGGTAGGGGTCATTAAATGTTCACAGTATTGGGCTGAATTAACCCAGCTCAGGCCTTGTTGGTGGACAGTTGATGGAAGTGGCCTTGCCTAGGTGGTCCAAACATGACATCATTAGAAAGTAATTTGGATGAACTCCTTGTCCACCTCTGCCTGCTTAAATCTAGGCCAGAATGGACTGATGTGATCACCCAATCTGAACCTCTACACAAACACAGACCCTTGTTCTGTGGTTCTGGTTCTCCAAGCACTCCCTACTCAACCAAGTGCTTACTGGTAAGTATGTGCTTGAGTCTCACTGACTACCACGTGAAACCTTTATATACTCATGAGTGCTTTGCTGAATCAGGGCCTTACTTTAGTGGAGTGATTATCCAGCAAGATGGAAACTGAAGACTGGAGATATTTTTCTCCATGAGAATCTGTTACAGCTTCTACTTCTTTGCCACCTTGGCAGTATTGTTTCCCTCTCAGATCCACACATTGCATCTGGGCTCCTCTGTCATTTGGTGCCAGGAAACCCCAGGGAGCTGAGAAGAGATATTGCCTTTTCTGTTGCAATCTGAGACCAGCCAGCTTTCCTGAGACAGAGAATGCATTTTTCAAAAACAATACAGGTTCCTAAAAAGGAAAAACAACTTACAGCAATGCCTTTTATACAAAGCTAACATTGATACTGTTCAAAAAGCAATTGATATGAAGCACAAATGAGTTTTAAGGAAAGCAAAGTTGCTTAGCATAGGGATTTACACTAATGGAATTTGACTCCTGTTGAAAACTAACAAAGCACCCATGGAAACCTCTCTGTCTCTCTCTCTCTCTGTGTCTCACTCTCTCATTATCTCTCTCACACACATACACACACAGCCTCTTCATTTCTAACATAATGTTAAGGGTTGTAGCATCTCTTTCACTGTAATATTAGTGCAAAGGTGTATATCAGTTTTATTTCTCTGGGATAGCATTTATTTTCCTGAAGTTAGATGACGTTTTGCTTTCATTAGTTTTGCAGTAGTAGACAGTCTGGTCTCCTTTCCTCTGAATCATTTGCCATGCCTCCTGTTAGAGAGCTGACTCCGTTTGGCGGCTCAGCACTTGGGATCTTTGCCTCTGTTTCCAACTGGAGGTTTGGTTTTCTAGTGGAGATTACAAGCAGTTGGTCTCCATAAATTGATTCTTGCTTTCTGACACCAGGTGGCACTCCAGTGCTGGACAAATGTTGCCTTAACCAGGTTCCAAAGCAGGGTATTCTTTTGAACTCATGTGCTACTTCTTTCATATCAGCTTTGCTGCCTAAAGTAGCACTTCTGATTCCTTCTGGCAAAGTCCCTTCTTCTGGAATATCGTGTGGACCTGCCATGTGATTCTCAGGATCTGGTCCAGCATCTCTCCCGTTGTATTGATTTATTCCGAAGATTTGGGCAAACACACTGTTTCCATCTCCCCTTGTATTACTTTCAAAGTAAAGTGGATTTCTAGTTGGGTCTGGCCCCTTTTGCGGGCTTCCTTGTTTCTTATTCTGGCCCAATACATTTTTTGAGCATGGCATATCCCTTTCCTGATCTTGTGTTCCATCTTCAAAGTTTTCTGCATTTTCTTCTGGGCTTTTCTCAAGCCGCAGTGAACAGTTTTTTTGACCAGACTGAATAGCAGCTGGGTATGTAACATGCCTGGCATGCTTTGAGTGACTGCCTTCAGGAGGCTTGTGTTCCCATGTGGAAGGTCTCAACTGCAAAGAGTAATCCAGTGATGCCAAGGGGTCTTCCTTTGGCGCTGGAGAACTCCCAGCACAGCACAAGCGGCTGGAGGAAGGGAATGCTGTAATCCCTCTAAAGTTTGGTGGGTATCCCTTGGAGTAGGGGGTACGTTCTGTCTGTGCTGGTGACCCCACTTCTGGATCCTGAGGACTTCTTGTTAAAAACTGTGATCTGCCTGGGTGAGGTGGAGGGTTGAAGTTCTGTAGCAAGGGATTTGTTTCCTGGTCCCATGGGATGCTCCCTCTAGGACCAAACTCTCTTTTTAAATGATACGGGATGTTTTCTGTTTGCCTTGGGGGCTCTACTTTATAGAGAGGGTAATTATCTTCTGGGGCCCAGGGGCTGATTTCATCGTAAGGGAAATATCTCCCCTGGTCTTTAGAGTACTGGAAATAAACCTCCTGCTCTGCTGGATTGCTTGGAGGGTATTGTGGGTTTCCATATTGCCCGGCTGGACTGCCCTCTGCCTCAGGCAATGGCTGCTCCTGGTCCCATGTCCTTTGTCTAGGGTAAGAGTCAGGTCTTAGCTGATCAAAGGGATCATTTTCATAATGGGGATTTCCCTCCCTTTGACTTGCATCAGGAGGATACAGGGAATTTCCACGTTGTCCTTCTGGGCTCACAGGAGAGTTTTCCCATGCACTGTCCTGAGAGAAATGGGGAATTCCCTTCTGATTAAAGGAATTGTACTCAGGGTAGGAAACACTTCCCCTTTGGCCAAACAAGGCACCTGGTGGATATGTTGAGGATTCACGCTGCCCTGCTTCAAAAGGTGGGGAATTCTGCTGGTGCCTCCACGTCTTGCTTCCTGATAAAGGAAAGTGTTCTCTTTCAGGATATGAAGGGTTAACTGCCTGTTTCTCCCAGTCCTGCTGGCTGGCTTCTGGTGTAGATGGATGTCTCCTTGCATCCAGGAATACTCCCTTCGGAGTGGGTTGGCTGGTCAGCTGCAGCCCAGAAGCAGGGATTCTATTAGCATCTTCCTGTGGATGATGTGTGTGCTCATTTGTTCCTATGGTGTTAAAGGTAGGAGCCAGAGGCTTGCTGTCAGGAAGGATGGTACCTTGCTTGTAGCCAGCTCTGTTATTGCTATAAGAGGGTGCATTTTGCCACTGGTTCAAGGGACGTGTGTCAGGGAAATGTGGTCTCTGTCTTTGGCCTGCTGGCCTCTTCCCAGGCTGTTGGAATTCAGGTCCTGATGGACCATGTTTTGGGTTTAGTGCTGGGTAATTGCTGGGTTTGCTCTGGAGGTTTCCTCTTCGATTGGCTTGAATCAAGGACTTGTCTGGAGGGCCTTTACGATACAATGAGTTTTCTGAAGGAGTGGAGGGATTAACCATGAAGGCAGATGCTCTGTGCCTGGCAGCACCTTGATCCGGAGAGCTCCTGTATCCCTGGGAATACTCTCTATGGCCAAAAGAACCATGCCCAAACATTTGTTGCCGGTTTGCAGGAAAACGTTGAATAATGTCAAGAGTTGGAGTACTCCTCCCAGCATTTGGCTGCTCAGGCCCATTCTGCGGCACTCCCTCATTGCCTGGCTCCTGTGGGCTGGAGATATTAACTGTAGGAGAAGGTGTGGTCCCATTCTCAACAGCTGGCTTGTTCTCGGGGTTTTGGGAAGGGGTCCCGCTCCCCCCAGCGCTGACCCCAGGGTGGGTTGCATTCCCTCCTCGGTCCCCTCCTTGGCTGGGGGGACTGGGTGTGGTCGTGCTAACAACTGGGACAGTGGCATTTGGGACAGGGGCTGCTGCAGGGCTCTCTTCTTTGGGGGCTTCTTTCTCAGGTTTGGGTTTGTCGTACTCGTGTTCAAACATTTCCTCTGAGTAATAGGGGGGTCTCTGTCCAAGCCCTTGAAAGAAGTATCCATAGTAAGGATTCTGAGGGGAGAAAAGGAAAATTGATTGATTTTAAAAACAATGAGTGTCCACTGGTTAAAAATAGGTCTTTTTTGCTCTCATGCATATACGCTTCATCTGCAGGCTTAAGTGGTTGATTGCTCAAACAGTCAATGACCTGCTCCCTGCTGTCTGGTGGTAAAGTGCAGTAATAGCGGTCTGGATTTTGAGTTGTCCTAGGATAAGCTGCCCATCTGTTTATTACATTTGCTGGTGTGATTTATATTGGTGTACAAATCATGCAAAGCAAATAAACCCCCTCAGAAACTGTCCCTTGGGTAATCCCCCCCTAAAGTTAAGAAGGCTTTAACTCTGCAGCTTCCCGCAGCCTTTCTAAATGGGGACATGCTAGTGGTTTGTTATATTTACCCCTCCTTCTTCATTGCTGATAGGTGGCTGTCCAAACCCTGGAGGCATTTGCTGGGAAAATACAAAAGCAAAATAGTTTCCCTTACATTTTATCAGCATAGACCAATTAGCAAAGCCAACAAATATATCTGGGGGTGAATGACTCCCAGATCAGAAGATCATAAAAATCTAATAAATGGAGATCTCCCACACAAAATACAACAGCTCCTAATGTTTGTCTACTGTCTCACAACCCTGACATTGACAGCGTGCTGGACTGGAGGTCTCAAATCGCTATGGAGCTTTTGCAGTCCTACCCAGCCGTAACATTTTCAGAAGGAAAATAGGACCGGAGAAAACTATTCACATGGCATAGTGCACAACAGGGGGACACTGCAGGGTTAATCACTTACATTTCAGCAGCATCAAGCAAGAAGCTCTATAACTTACTTCAGCACTAATGGCTTGATGGGTGGGGGAGCTACTTGGCATAATTGGATAGAGAGCCTTCTGCCTTGAGAGCGGGTTGCTGTGATCAGAATTCATTACTCTGTGACAGCTGCTAGGCAGCTGTGTGCCCATCTCCCAGTGAAAAATTAGTCATGCCACCACAAGTGATCCTCCCTCTCAGCAAAGTAGATAGGTCAGACTAAATGGGCCTAAAGAGCAAAGCATACCCTGGCCCTTAGATGACTTCCTTTAAAAAATAAAATAAAAGACAGTTTAGCAGTACTAGAAATGCCCTTAAATAAAACATCTTACTCTGTGTTGTGGGTTTAGCTGTGGTAAGAAGCCTCCCTGGTTGTAAATCTGCCGACAGAAGGAAAATAGACACATCAGCCTAATGAAAGACCATTGCTTGGGGGGGCTGTGTTGGTAGAAACAAAGATACCAGAGAACATTTCCAAATCTTGGTATTAACACCCTGGCCACCAATTTTTATAAGAATAAGCAAGCTATTTACATTGTGCAGCTTTTGTTAACTAGATGTCACAGTGGATTGATGGGAACAGTGCACTGTGTGGGTATGTCCCCAGTCTATGAAGAACAGAGAATTAGAACTCACCTGTGGGATGTGCCAAGGCTGCTGCTGATAGGGAAAATGTGCATTACTATAGGGAAAATACACCTGGCAGGGAGAGAAAGGAAGTGAAGAAGCATCTTAAAGTATATTTCAAATGAAACAAAAAAGCAGACTTCTAGTGGGCATAGGTGCCAACTTTTATTTTTGGCAGGGGAGCTAAAATGAAGCCCCTGCCCCCACAGCTAAAGCAGACCTGAAAGGAGCCCAGTGGGGGGTGGGGAAAGATGCAGGCTCCCACCCTGCTGCCCTCCCCACAGGAGTCCTGTGCCGGCTGTGCCACCATGGTGAGGCACCCTCTGACCACCTGGCAGCAGTGGGGGCACAACTCCGTGCCACCACTCCTGCTGCTACTGGACAGGCACAGTGTGCCACATCTATCTCCACCCCACACACAAACCTGGGGGCCTCATGCCCCTCCATTGTCCCCTCCCCAGAAGTGCACACAGCAGCAGAGAGCTTCCCCTCCACCCTGCCCTCTGGACCAGCCACCTGTGGCTCTGCTCCACTCCCCACCCTAGCCCCAGGCCCCATGCACTGCCCTGGCTGGGCAGCATCCCTAACCCTAGTCCCTGCCGCATTCCCTCCCTCCTTCAATCTGTTCCCCTACATAGACTTACCTGGGGGAGCAGCTCTCCACCACTGCCTGGGGCTGTATTCCTGGCCAGGTGCATACACATGCACATGATGCCCCCTGCCTCCCGCTCCCCACAGCCCCTTGCAGGCTGGAACTCTGCCAGCCTGCAAGGGGAAACCCACCATTTCCAACATTTTTCTGCCATGAATGGAAAACCCAGATCCCTGCATGATGAATCCGGAACAAATGCTGTCATGTAGCCTGGGACCAGGACTTGATGTTCTCATTTCAGGACTGCCCCACCCAATTAGAGACGGGTGGTCACCCTACCCTCTTCCTGAGGGGAACCGGGGCTTTTGGGCCCCCACATACTTGGTGCCTGTGCTAGCAGGGCTTGTGTTCCTGGTCCCGGAGAGGCCAGCGCTGCATGGAAGTGCTATTCAGGCTAAAAGCATCTATGTTACATTGTTTGTGAGTGGTCATGGGCAGAGACCATCTTTTAGCTTTGTGTCTGCATGAAACAGTGGGACCCTTATCCATGACACAGGCTTCTTGGTGCTACAGCAGCTGGAAAACTTAGCTTTGTTTTCCATTAAAATGTCAGCACAAAAATTTCAGGGTTAGTCATTTTGTTTGTGTTAAGGGCATGTAAACCAGAACCCAAAATTCAGAATAACTTGTGGGAATTCTGCTGCATGCACAACATAACTGAATTCATCCAACCCATTATTTTTTGCAGCAGTGGGAGTAAAAATGTGGCATTTAGCTCCTGCAGAGATACAGACACCAGCTTCTCCCCTTAGGGAAACAACACCTTTTTGATCACTGAAGCCAAAGATTGTGGGTCTGAATACTATTTATAGTCTTATCTTTTTCCCCACCATGGCAAGGTGAGAGGAATTCATTTGTGCCTGCTAAGGCCTATCATGGAGTCAGATCTTGGTGAAAAGCACTTTCTGCTAAGTACATAGAGGTAGAAGAGAAGGAGGCGGTCTCACCTGACACCTACATCAGGTCAGCTTTGTGTTTTAAGCACAGCCCTGAGCTGCACCACCCCAGGGCAGTGGGAGGAGGCCATATCTCAGAGGCATGCCTTGAGTCACAACTCCTTCCTTGCCTCAGGCAACAACTTAACACCCTGCCTCTGCCATATTAGCTGTGCTTGCTGGTGTGTTGGATAGGTTGGGACAAGGCTTCAATGCTCCCAGCTTGGTCCATCCCCTGACTCTTGCTTCAGCAATGCAAGCAGCAGCCTTGCAGAAAGCCCTGTGAGCTCACCCCCAGGTCATGTTCCCCCAGCGGCACATGAGCCCAGCTCCAGTGCCCTGCATCATTCTAAACACTTTGGAGAAAAGCCGATTGATCGGTGTCACGTGTTCTCCTGCTCCTCTTTTCTGACTCCCAGAAGAGCAGCGAGCTACACAAAACACGCTAGGCGCTACTGAAATCCTTCACCAAAGAATGAGACTAAGAGTGGGTGCCCCACTTCCCATCCTCCCCTTTCCTCATGAGGCTGTGCACTCACTACAAAGCAAGTCCATTAATAGCCTTGATAGCACTGACAAGCATGTGCCTGCTCCTGGCCGCTTTTCAGCTCTGAGTACTTACCTGGGGCGATAGCTGTTTTTCCTCATTGCGGGGCTGTGCTGGGGGCTGAGGACGAGAAGGATGTGCTGGCTGAGTTGGGGGGGGCAGCTTTTGTGGCTTTTGCGGCTTTGGCTTTGCTGGCTGCTGGGACGGCTGTGGCTGGGGTTGTGGCCGAGGCTGTGGCTGGGGCTGAGGCCTGCTGGGCTGTGGGGAACGTTGAGCTTGTCGAGGTTTTTGCTGGGGCTGAATTGCAGGGGGTTGTACTGGTTTCTGTTGCTGCCACAAGTAGAGCTGCTGAGGCCATACTGGCTGCTGCTGGAAGACCTGTGGGTAGCTGGAGCCATAGCCATAAAAGGGATTCATCTATAAAAGAGTTTTGAAGGCTGCATTCAGTGGGCAGTGCTCTGAGACAGTCCTGCTGTGAGGCGCACACAAGCCATGTGGACACTACAGGCATCTTTCTGTCCCTCTGTCTAACAGTTTAGACCACTCCCCAGCTTGTGAGATAACTTGCTGGGAACCTGTTTCCCCATTCAACACACATCTGAGATTTCAAAAATGTCCCTGTCCTAAGGTGAGGAAGATTTTTAAACTAAAAAAACAAACAGACCCCCTCCTCCCCAAAAATAAGACCCACCCCAGAATAGCCAGTTGCCCAGTGGTCAGTTTGTTCTCTTGGGGTAGGGTAGATGAAGTTTCAAGTCTGCTCTACATAAAGTAGATCTGAACCTATGCCCATCCCACAGAGGTATCCTAAGTACTGCGTTGCTTTTGTTTTTGGTGGGGGAGTGAGGGTGATGATTTTCTTTCTCCCTTGGCTTTGGCCACACATTCTATTATGGACACAATAAATGTTTCCCAATGAAAGTCTGGTTGAATCATGCACATTTCCATCTAACTTGCAGCTATTAGTCAAACTTCTTGACTCCAATTTTCCGTTTGCTTCGGAAAATGTGGTCTCCTTGCCAGGTTCCTGGAGTTACATGTGACGTAAGGAGAGAAAGTTATTTATATATGTACTTGTGTGTGTGTGTATGTATGTTTATATAAATACACACACACATGCACATATTTACACATATCTATATCTATATCTACATCTACACACACATAAGAAAGTTTCTCTTCTTATATCACATGAGAAACCAGGAGCTGGGGCTCTAGGTAGAAAACTGTACCTTAATGTGCACTTGGAAAGGAACCTGAGTTTACAAATGACAGAAGCAAAGGAAGGTCCAAGTCTTGAAGTCTGATATAAGAGCTGCACATTTAGACCTTGTGAGCTACCCCAAATACAGGAAAGGGTGAGCAGGAGAAGCATCGGGGCTGATAGATGCTGCATAGAACCCTCAAAACCCAGCAAAGAAGAAACTTACAGCGGGCGAGTTCATGTAGGCATATTGGCCATACTGCATCATCTGTAAGCAAACAAATCCTACATTATTCTGTGTAGAACTGAGATTTCCACCAACAAAATGAGAACCCAACACCAAAATGTAACATTTCGCTTGGTAAGTTGGGGCCAAATCCTTCCCACTTTGGGATGCCCTCAGCCTGCCAGAAGCCAAAAAGAGGTGGTCTAGAAGGAGAGGGAGGGCCCTGTCCAAGGGGGCTTCCACCAAACTTCTTGTTCCTCTTGCATGTCCAGTATCTGTATGATCTTCCTATTAACCCCACCTCCACCACTGCTCTGCCTGAGAGGTGGACACTCTGTGTCCCATACCTGCCAAGATCCTCATCCATAAGGATCCATCAATATTGTGTCTCCATTCCTGGTGTCCTCACCATGTCTGAGCTCATTGAACAGGCATGGTTATACTTGAAGGATGCTCAGAACAGTGTTTCTATTTCAAATGACCTCTGCACCACCCTTTCCATCAAACAATTCTACTAACTCTCCTTTCCATTTAGGACCAATTCCAGCTTTGTACCGGTACATTTCAGGCAGTAGATCTGATTCCCCCTCCCCCCCACCCCAACCCCGCATTATCTAAAATAGCTTATTGAGAATTACTCTGGGAGGGAGAGGCTTTTCTAGTCACTTTGACTTTCTTTTAGAACATTTGGATAGCAAATGAAATTTAAATATACAAACAAATAATTTAAAATATTTTGATTAAGGGATTTTCAAAAGCACCAAATGACTTTCCATCGTGCAAATTCCACACTAAAAAAAATAACCAGTAATATTTTTTAATCACCCCTGCTTAGGAAAAGAAAGGCTGCAGTCATCTTTCCTATCTTACACCAGGGATGTGGTCTTACCATGTTGTTTCATTTTCCAGAACCCTTCATGAAAAATCACCAGACAGCCTCATGAGCTGAACTCACTAAGTGGGATCCATGTCTAAGCAGCCTAGTGGAGCCCAGAGCAACTACCACAGCTGACATCTCTGCAGTTTACCTTGACCAAAACATCAGAGAAAATCAGTGCTTCCTGATCCCAGTACTTGCTTTTCTACAATCTAAAGCCAAGTGTAAGCTGATTTTAACAGTATTTGCCTAACTCTCTGTGGGCGCATCTACATGTTCATTAATATGCAGTAATTATGGTGTATTAGGTTTAGTACCGGTAATGACAGGTACAAATTTAATGTGCCATAGTCAGTGTTACTGTGCATTAGCACAGATGAATGCTCTTTAAGTGATGTTAATGTGCATTAAATTAAACCTACTGCACATTAGCATGGTTTTTGCCAGCCACGCTAATGCACAGTAGAATTAGTCTTCTGTGCATTAAGCATCTTGTGTAGACGTGCCCTGTAAGTAGATACAAACTATGTCCCCAGAATGTACCTGCAGCAGTTGTAATGAGAAACATATTTACCTCTTCACTCTTGCTTCCAAATCCGGCCTTACGGGGCAAGCGCATCTGTGATGAAGAAGATGAAGATATAAAAAAATTAATCAGTGTTCACTTATGATAACTTAAAGAAATCAGGGGAGCTGCTTGGAAAAAGGCCAATATATTTTGTAAAAAAAATTCAAAAGAAATGCAAATTGTTTATTCCATATGATAGCCTTTCCTCATTTTTTCATCTTTAGCCAAAATAATTTAAAAAAATAAAAAATCAGTGTACTTGTACTGTTTTGTTTTGTGGGGTATAGACCCCTTCCTCCTGCTAGGCATTTATTTATTTATTTTACTTTTGCTTTTTTCCATTGAAAGAAAAAGGGAGAGAACAGAATAGACATTTAAACAATATGAACAAAATAGTTCTCCTTCCCTATCCCCTCCATTTGAAACCAACAGTATTTTCTAAAGATTTATGGCATTTTTCATTGTCAAAATTTGCAGGAAGAAATCCATAGCAATCATGGAAAGTGTGGCTGGAAAGAACCTCAAGAGATTATGTAACCTAACCCTGTTCCCCACTGGTATACACAAACTCTCCTGAAAAGATTTTTGTTCAACTTGCTCTTAAAAACCTCCAGTAATGGAGACCGCAGCATTTCCTTTGACAAGAATCTTTCTTTTCACCCTGACCATTCTCCTGCTTTCTGAAAGACATTTTTTGTCCATCAAAAAAAAAAAAAAATTCCAAGCAGCTCTAAAAATCAAAAATAAATGATGATTGTAATGCTCACCGGCACTGCTATAGACATGCCAAAGAGGCACAGGAACTGGAGGAACATCTTCACCTATATACCTAAAAGGAAATGACAGTAGTAAACAATTCATGGCCCTTAGGCAAGCTGCAATGCTCTCTGCCCCCTGCTAGCGGCTAGCCTGCATAAGACCTTTGTGCATTCCTCAAAGGAATGTAGAAGAAAAGTGGAAAACTAGGGCTAACAGAGGGACTAAAATTGAGGCAGGTTAAATGACCATTTACACATATCAACTCACCTGGTTATGCTTAGGCAATTTAGGTAACCGGTCAATGGGGGGTGTCAGTTTTACATGGGGAAAATTTACATTCCACCAGAATTCAGAAGTGAAAGAAATGGACTTTGTGGTGTGGTATCAGCAAAGTGCTTCTGTTTTGGAAGGATGTAGAAACAACTGAATGGACTGACAGTTTCTCTAAAAAGCAAAAAAAGTATAAGGCAAGCAAGCGCATAAAATATTTCGAAGTCTTTAAGAAGTCTTTAAAGAATAATTTAACCCAGCGTTTTTAGCACGAGTAATCTGAAATTTCAAAAGAGGGAGCACAGGACACGGTTCATTTGTGGATCCAATATTACAGCTGTGAGCTTGGGATATATTATTCACATCTTAAGTCCACTTTCACTACATATTTTTAATGACCATAGAAATATCTAACAAGGAATAATGTTTCATTGTTTAATGAACAATGAAATATCTAACTATAACAAAGATATTTGCTTTTCAAAACATGTCTGCTTCTCTACAGCCAAAATTAACAAATGTCAGCCGATTCCAGAATTGTTATTTGGTATTAAAACTCTCAGCCCTACTGAGAGTGAATTAAAATGAATATCATCTCTTAAATGACATTCTGTTGTAAACCTTAGTAATTCAAGGTAGACTATATAATTTCATAGACATTACGGCTGGAAGGGACCTCATAAGATCATTGGATCCAGCCCCTTGCCCGAGAGGCAGGAAGTCAGCAAGGGTCAAAGGGCCAGCAAGAAAAAAATCCAAATGTTAATGCATTCATTTTAGTCATTTTGTAATTTTTTATTTTTTTTTTGTTCTTGAATATACAGGCTTCCAAATTTTAAAAGTTTGAAGGAATTGTTAAAAAAAGAAATGAATTACCTTTGAATCGTAGATGGATCTCGTGTGACCTTAGCTGGGAGGTGGGGGAATGAATACCCCAGATCTTAAAATCCAGATCATTTCCTCTCTGTTCAAAACCTATTGGCAAGGCTACATTTAAACACTAGTCCAAATTTGCAGGGACCAATCAACAGCCAGGAAGATGTTTCAGACATCACTCTAGGTTTTAGGCTAACATCTGATACAGTGTATGATTTAGAATGTGTTATTATGTGAGTTATCAAATCGAAGTCTCTTATTATGTTTAATAACAAGTCCCAAAAATCAGCTTAGAGCAGTAACATTCAAAAGATGCAGGTCCTCCTAAAAGCTGTAACAATGTAAAGCACTCTGATGTAAAATGCCTTTATTTGTCAGTAAAATAAAAAGACATGTAATAGTGTTGCATACAAACACAGACATTTCTGAGTAAGCTGGGTAGATCAGGGTGGGCAAGATATGACATGCAGGCTGGATCTGGCCCACCAAGGGATTTTGTCTGGCCCACAGCAGGTCCCTCAGTCCCAGGAGCAGGGGGCAGCCTGGGCCATGGCAGGTGAGGCCAGTCCTGCCACCCCTGGGTGTGCAGCAGGGCTGGGACAGTGCAGTGGCTGGACTCATTTCCTGGCAGGCCCAGTGGCCCTGGGCCCCACTCCACAGGCACCCCAGTGTGTTTGCCCTGCATCCACTACCAGGTGTAAGACCCATATGCGCAGGGCACATGGCCAGGCAGCTGGGATGAGACTGCAGGCAGGCAGGGTTTGGTGTTTGGAGAAGGACGGGGCAGCAAGTTTGGGATCAAAGATGGGATCATGGGGCGGTGACAGCATGGCCGGGGCCTAGGCCAGAGCTGCAATCCCCTGCCCGCATGGCCCAGATATGGGTGCTGGTTCTGCAGGCAAGGCATTGCAGGGAATGGATTGTGCCTCTGCTCTGGACCCTGGCCCTGTGTTGTCACTGCCCCAACATCCTAGACCTGGCCCCAGGCACAGCTCCGTGCCTGCCTGCACCCCTATCCTGTCTGCCTGGCCATGCACCCTGCCCACCCATGTCCCAGCCAGTCTTTATGGAGACCCCAGGATCACTGAGCAGTGACAGCCTGAGGCCAGGGGCCAGGGCAGAGCTGCAATCTGTTCCCTACACACCCCTACCTGCAGAACCGACACCATTGCAGGAGCATATGGGCAGCAGATTATGGCTCTGGCCTGGGCCCTGGCCCTGCACTGTTACTGTCGTGTGAGCCCAGCCCCAGCCCTGCCTGCCTGTCCCACTCCCGGATGCCTCTTAAAGGATTGCTTCAAATCAGGTCAGTGCATGAAGCCTAGTTGCTGATCCTCAACTTTCCCTGGTATCATGGAGAACAGTATTTCCTGGCAAGGCAGGAATTGCAGTGGGATAGTCTCTGGTCTGCATTAGGCCCCTCTGGCAGTAGCTAAAAGCCTTCCTTCAAGCTGAAAACTGGTCTGCAAGTCTTGGGAGAGTAAATCTACTGGTGGAATTTCTCCTCCTTTTCACTTGTAGCTGGACCAGATGCATGGCTGTTATCCCAATTTGCTTGTGCCAGTGCTCAAATATAGCCAGCCTTTGGGTTCACAGTGGTCCACCCTATGGCACAGACAGCTCTCTGCCACATAGGAGCCCAATGTCACCTCCATCCCTCCCCACCCCAACTCAGTTCCCTTTGTGCTGTCCCAGTGGGATGGAGCCCAGCTGTAACACATCGTCACAGACATTCATCTGAGTCAGGGCACATTCCAGCCAGGAGGCAAAGAACAGCAGAATAGTTCAGGCTGTGGTTTGCACCTCCCAGCCATCAGAAAGTAGTAGGAAGCAGCAGGGCTGATAGGGCCCCTCTACCAATCAACGATGGGGCATGGGGGGGCACCATGGGGGCAACTCCAAGATTAAAGGAGCTGCCTCACAGCGCACTTCGAGTGCAAATTCCAGCAGTCCCTAACAATTGAGCTAGTGAGCACCATGCTCCAGTGAGCCCACTGAGGAAGCATATACAACACCCATATGCACAACTGGGACCAGAAACTAGGTGCTCATAGGCTCAAGCTTCCCAGGGCCTCAGTCTAGTAGATATTCTCCTAGCAGGCCCAGCGCACACTGATACATACAGATTTCTCACAAAATGCAGTTGCACTTCCTCCTTTTCTGGGGATGAAGGCAATGTTAGTGGTCCCCATTTACATAATAGTCTAATGGTTCAGACACACTCTCAGGGTGTGAAAGACCCAAGTACAAATTACCTCCTTGGTCTGAGAAGGGTTCAAACCCATGTGTTTGAGTGCCTAAACCATTAAGTCAGGAGGAAAGTGTCATGCAGGGATCTTCAGGGTTCCTGTTAACCCTCTTGCTAAGGCCCTTTGCTAGAAGTTCAAGACATGAAGTGAGATGCAGAAGGGCCATGCTCACTGTTGCCCTATAGGAGAATGAGGAACATGCAGGAATGACTGTAGAGCCTACCCCAGACAGGCACTGCTACTCCAGCATGTTATTTTGGCTTATCCACTCATGTAAAAAAAAACAACATTATATAACAGCAAACTTTTGCCTAGGAAGTAAATCCAAGTACACTGCATAAAACCGTAACCAGTTTCCTAGAATGGGCTCCCTCCAACTTGTTGATCAGTTGTTACAGTCAAAAATTAAATTACCTGTCTAAGAGCCCCAGGAGCTGAAAGGTGCTGAACTGATGATTAAAATGTAAATGTGAAAACATCAGCAAAATGTGTTTAACCATCATGTGCTATAATGATCGCTCCTTTTCAACTGAGAGGCCTTTTTATCCTATTTACCTAGGTCTGACTTCTGCATTTCTTTTCTTTCCTTTCCCCCCTCCACTGTCTTTGTTTACAGGTAGGAAAATCTGCCACAGCACTCACTTGTTTGGGTGTATAGTTCGGTGTAGTTCGTCTGTGGGGCTTTGCAGACCTCTATCACAGGGGAAAACAAGGGTCACATGCTGTCTCAGGAGGCGAATTCTGAAGGGCTTGGCAATTCTGAAAGAGAGAATAACAGCTTATACCAAATGACGGTGCTTTTAGTTGAAACTGATGCTTCTGAAAGGCTGGTGAAAATTGGCCTGCAGATACATTGTATTGTGATTTTTCAGTGATGTACAATACAGAATGATGGTTGTGTGGTTTTGAGTCACTGGCTTCCAGACTTCCAGGCTGAATAAGAATAAGAACTGATTTAACTCACACAACTGTTATGTATAGACAAAGCCTCAGTCCAGGGCAGTGAATGGCCACTAATGAAATTCATTTTGCAGGGGTAAGACCTGTTAGATCTGCTGCTCCAGAGGCCTTCTGGTAATGGGTGGATAAAAAACTAGAGAGAAAGGATGGCCCATGGGTTAGCGTATTCCTTGCTTTGCCACAGATTTTCTGGGTGTCCCTAGTCAAGTCACTTAGGTCATGTTTGCACTATGGCTACTGAACAGAAGTTGCTCTTGTCCCAGGAGGAAACATTTTCTCCTAGGATAAAGTATGATTGTTCAGCTGTCCTTGTTGCTTGTTGCTGGACAGAGCTACAAAAAGGTGTGCAGGAAAGAAATCCGAACAGCTGTCCCAGGACATCATCCTGGGACAAGCAGGCCAAGCTGTGCTCTAGGCTTCCCACAATGCACCACTTCAGCCCCAATCCCCACCCCTCCTGAACTCAGTGTGATCACTCTGGCCCTGACCGCAGAAGTCTACTGTTCAGAGGTGACAGGCCCCAGGTGGCCACCTCCACCTATTCATTGCCCTGCGTGGTGACTTGCCAGCCATTTCATACTTGCCACCCATTTGGGATCTGCATTGGAGCCTGCATTCAGTGAATCAGTCACAAACACCACAACCGCTGGGGACCGCAAACACCACCAACCACTGGGGACCTTCATTCAGCTGCCAGGGAGGTCATCAGACCCATCCACCACCCACCAAGGAAAGTTCAGACTTTTGTATCCCCACACATCCATCCATCATCCCTCTATCATGGCCCCTCAGTCCAGGTGCACAGCAGCTGGACGGGGGAGGAGGTTATGAATGTCATTGACATCTGGAATGAGATCAAGATTGAGCCAATGTTCCCATCAAACCACCAAAATAAGGCAGCCTACAAATGGATTGTGAAAGAAATGGTGGCCTGGGGGCATAACTGTGACTGGGCCCAGTGTCAGTTCAAGGGCAAAATACCGAGGCGGCAGTTTGCAAGGACTTGGGACAGCAACAGTGTGTCAGGGTCATGAGTGTCAGGGTCATGAGCACCCATGATGAGAAACTGTCCCATATCTTCACAGTCAGTGACATGGTCATGTCTGAAAATGAGGAGACACAGTGGTCTGTGTCTGCCAGGAAAGCAACAAGGACTCCAGTGCAGCCATGGTTGAAGACAGGCTGCCCTTGCAGGCCAGCACACCAATCTCGGCAATGAGCCAGACTGCAGATTCCTTGGTCATCTGCAAAAGCCACATGGTCTGCATTAGGACTCCGAAATGGACCCAGACTTGAACAAAGGGACCTGGAATTTCTCCCAGTTTCTCCCATTGCCTTTCACGAGAGACAAGCTGTACTCCATACCCCCCTTGCTTTGCACACACTGCAATCTTTGCAAGACTGTTTTCAAAACAAATTATTTGTTGTTTTGTTTTCTGGATATTCTTGGCAAACATCATCTGCCAGCAGCAGGCAATATGGAGTATCCTACCCTGATCTTCAGCATCCCAGCCATCCCTAGCCCACAGGGAACCAGTGCCCCAGAAGACCCAACCCACAACAGGACAAATCTCACTTTCCAAGGATGGTAAGTAGCAGCCCATGCAGCCTCCTTTTGTCCTCCTCCCCCCTGCAGTTTGGATCTGTGCTGGAACCACAGGACTGTGTTTGGGGATTGCCTGCTATGACCCCTCCACTCATCTGCCCTTGAAGTGAAGTGTGCTAATAGGTACATAAAACTATACTACCACAAAGGGTGTACAAGAAAGGAAAATTGCCTCCCACCCTGAGTGAAATAAGCTAAATCAGGACAGTCCACTCTTAGGACTTCTGTTGGTGCAGCTCTGTGAGTAAGGGATGATTCCTCCTGCCACAGCTCTGCTGTAGCATGGACCCCGCCACACTGCTGTAGCGTGGATGCAGCCTGTCTCTACCTAAATCTTCCATGTATAACATGTTGATCTTGACACTTCTCTGTCTCATAAAGGAGTTGTGAGGACAAAAGCATTAAGAACAAGGACAGTGAGGTACTTGTGTAGTAATGGGGTCATGTGAATACCCCAAGCAGCTAAACCATTTTCCAGACCACCAGAAAAAGCATAGTCATTTGACAGCTGAATATCAATGGGGATGGTTAACAAGAACTCCTCTGGGGGAATAGTTGTCCACTTCTGCTGTAGGGCATGACTGAGTAAACAAGTAGGTGTAAATACAGCTTCTGTTGGATCCACTTTATAAACAACTTTTCCTTTACAAATCATATCATTTAATATCCTACTGGGCGAAGGGTGGGAAGGAACCTCTTGCAATTAGTGCCAATGAGCCTGTAAATTCCAGAGGCTTCAAGAAATTAAACTGTTGTCAAATAACAAGAGACCAAAAGGAAGAAAAGGCCCAGGGTCCCTCACCATGGCAGGCAACTCACTGTACTTGTTACGTCTAGATGGTCCTAGAAAACAATCCCTGCTGGAATGTCAAAACCCCTAGAGGTTTCCACTGTATTCTGAGGGGGTAAATTGCTTTCCAAGTCCACATATAGCAACCTGGCTAATCTTCTGTATATGGCAAAACCAAAATAGCTGACTGCTTCCTACCTGCCTGCACCAATCACAGTGACTCTCATATTCTACCTGTCCTGGGTACTTCTCAAAGGGCATATCTACATATGCAAATAAGTATGACTAAATTTAATGTACATTAAGCTAATTAGCATTAAGTGTTTTTTGGCAGGTGTCTACACATGCAGGCACTTGGGACTCAAGTTAGTCCCAAATCCCTCCAATCCTGCTACATGTCCCTGTGGTCACTGGGGGGAGCTACAGTCTCCAGCCACATGGCCAGCAGTTGGGACTAACTTTAGTCCCAAGTTGAAGCCAGAGTCAGCTGCCAGCATTTGGGACTAACTTTAGTCTCACATTGAAGCCAGGAGAGGTGGCCAGCCCTGGAGCTGGGCTCAGGTAGGCCCCATAGTGGCTGGGCAGACCTGGTACTAAAGTTAGTAGTGCCAGGTCATGTCTATACATGTGTTAATGTGTTTTAACTAATCACACCTGCATTTGCAGGTATCAAATTTAGCCACAATTAGCTTAAGTTAATGCGCATTAAGGGCTTGCATGTGTAGCTGTGTACCCAAAATGCTCATTTACTTATGCTAATGTGCATTAACACGTCATGTAGATGTGCCCAAAAGAATATAAGTGTAACAGCATTGCTTCAGAGTTCTTCCAGGCCTTCGGTGTGCCTTCCCCATCCTGCACTCAAGCAGCTCATATGCATGAGGCAGTCATGGAAGTGGTTTCTGAGAGCAGACAAAGCTCTTAGGTACCTTTTAAAATCTCATCTTTAAATCATAAAAACATGGATTAGGAACAGCTGAGCCATTATTTTACTGTTTGTAGAAAAAAATTGTGGAGAATCTGGGGAATTTCTGGAATTATGTGTGACTCAATTTACCTGCTCCCCGCTCTCAGAGGATAATTTCTTTCCATAGATACTTACTGGGTGTGTCTACATGAGATGCTTTACTGCTCAATAGAGCAGTTTACTGCTCAGTAAGTGTGCATGTCTATGGGTATGTCTATACATCACACTATGGCAATGTAGCGACATGCTACATCACTGTACAGTGCGCTGTGGTGATGCAGTGATCACATGGGTCTACACATGATTGCCAGCTATGTTGCAGTAGCAGCATACTCCCTGGTTATAGCACACTGCTACAGTGACATAGCAGTGAAATCTAACTGCGCGCCATGCACATGGCACAGTAACTACCCATACTGTGCCATGCTTTAGTACTTCCAAAAGGAAATACTAAAATATGGTGCTCTAGCAACATCACTGTACAGCAATGTGTAGACATGCCCTACATGTGCACACGCTTATGGCACAGTATATTTGCTACCTGTAAATGCAAGTAGCAGATTTACTTGTGATTAGTTACTGCACAGTAGCACTCCTGTAGATACCTGACTAGGAGGAAATTTGCTCCCAGACAGCAGGGGAAGGGAGATTGCTCCCTGCCCCCAAGAGCTGCCTGCTGCCAGGGCAAGCTCTGTCACAGAAGCCCGGATGGGGACTATGTCTCCCTGACCCAGCAGCAGGAAGTTCCCAGCCCCCTGCTCTGAGAGCACAATTGGGAAGTGGGAGGGTAGGGGATCCTTACCTCCCAGCATCAGCTCCATGGTCCTGGGGCCAGCACTGGGAGGTGGTAAACTCCCAGCCCCCACTGCCCCATCATGGCGCGGGGACTGGGAGTTCCCTGCTGGTTGGGGCTGCAGAGTCTGTTCCCTGCCCAGCTCCATGATTGTGACCCAGCCCTATGCCCTGATCAGCCAGTCAAAGTGCATGTTGCAGTTAAAAGTGGATTTTTAAGCCTACTACAGTTAAGAATTGACAGGGCACCTCATCTGATCAATAGCAGAAAGGCTTTAATAACAATACCACAAACAAGCTATAAAACTAAATGACAGAAAAAGACTCTTTCCCAATATAAAATGAGCTATCACAGAATGTCCTAGTACGTATTTAGCTACAGGCATGTTTCTCTCACCAGTACAGGCAGAAACCTGGTCCAGTCTTCTTGCAGCCTTCACCAAGCAGGATCCTTCACCTTAGTGCTAGCTAGGTGGAGAAAAATGATTCCTCTGTCTTTCGCCTGGACTTCACACCTTGCTGGCAAATCTGTTTTTCTCTTATACTGTTTAACTGTATAGCTTCAAAGCATTTTTTCTTGATGGTTGGTGAATTAAAGTCCAAACAAAACAGGGAGGAGTGGGGCATGAGTGACTGGTGCCTCCTGAATTTGGGGGGGCTCCTGCAGAAGTCACCAACCCTGTTGGGGGGCACCAGCCCTACCAACAGCATCAGTGTCGGGCATCAGGGGGGCACCGGCCCCTTTGAGGGGAATGTACACCCCTGTGCACCCCATACCAGTCACCTATGGAGGTGGGAATTATGACATTACACTTGTTAACTGCTTAGATCCTGTTTTTGGATTTGTTCAGGTGTGAAAACTTATTCTCCTGGCAGTTTCTGACCAGTCTGGAAGTTGTAAGTCAATCAAATATGATGAGTCTTGATTAGCTAAACAAGATACCTAGAGGCATTCATTACTGGACTTGTCTTTGGGTCTTTGTTTAACAATAGAGCAAATTTGCAATAGCCCATACCAGTGACGGTCCACTTAGAAAACTCCAGACAGATATTGAATGATTGAGACATTTGGAACACTTCAGGCATTCCATAGATTTCATAGAGGTTAGGGCTGGAAGGGACCTCGAAGATCATCGAGTCCAGCCTCTGCCCCAAGGGCAGGAAGTCAGCTAGGGTCCAAAGATCCCAGCAAGATAAGCATCCGAATGCTTCTTAAAGGAGTCCAGAGTAGGTGCTTGCACCACCTCTGGAGGGGGTCTATTCCAGGCCTTGGGGGCTCAGACAGTAAAAAAGTTTTTCCTTATGTCCAGCCTAAAACAGTCTTCCATGAGTTTGTGACCATTGGTCCTTGTTTTTCCTTGGGGCGCTCTGGTGAACAGGTGTTCCCCCAGATCCTGATGCACACCCCTTATATACCTATAGACAGCCACCAGGTCCCCCCTGAACCTACACTTTTCCAGGCTGAAGAGTCCCATGGCTCTCAGCCTCTCTTCATAAGGCCTGTTCTCTTGCCCTCTGATCATGCACATGGCTCTCCTCTGGACTAATTAAATACATGTTTTGAGAAATATGAGGATGTCTTTAGCAAGGCACATTTTGTCACGTACAGGACATCTTTCCTGTATTCAATGCTCCTTTTACAGGTTGTGCTTGAAATGTATATTTAGTCTTTAGTTTTCTTTAGTTACTAGCTGAATTGAAATGTATATGTCATTTCCTTGCCTTCTCTCGTTACACCAGCTCAGCCTCTTTTTCTTGCTCTTGTAGCTTGACAAACACATGTGATGAGTGTGGCAGGTCTCTGCCAACAATTTTCCTTTTAGAGGAATGATCACTTTTACTTTTAGGCACGGGTGTGGTAGAGGATTGAGACCTATCTAACTCAATGTCTAGTGGGTTGCAACCACTAGTGGAGCACCTGTTTGTTCTCTTGACAGTGCTCTCACTATCCCCATCCACTCTTGCCCTGGCCATCATTATGACTGTTATCATCTTATGGCATGGGTCTAGTATTGGGTGTTGCAAGCTGTACTTTTCTATGCCTAATGGGTTGCAACCATTAGTGGAGACTAATTTTCCTTGTGGCAGTCTTGTCACCACAGTCCATTTTTGCCCTAGCCACTGTCTTTTGTGCAGGAGGGTGTCTTTCCTAGCTTTTAAAAATTATAAACACTATGATGATTTGGCATAATCTAGCACAGAGAATAAAATGAATTGGGTTTGCTTTATTTTGCATGGTCCAAGCTGCCACCTTGCATTTTTCTGCAAGATGCACTGTTATTTCAATGTGATTATAGTATGTGTAGGTCTGGCCAAGCTGTCACAGCTTTCACTGTCATCAGTGCGGGGTTTTGAAAGAGCTGCAGGGAATCCCTACTCAGCCAGGGGCTCACTGCTAGCTGCCCCCACTGGCAGATCAAGGCAGGGGTTGGGACCTGTCCCTCCTCTGCAGGTCTTTTCAAGTCCCCTGACCCCGAGTGGGGAGCCAGGGCAAGGAGCTCCTATTAGCAGGCAGCCCCCTGGGGGCAGGGAGCAACCTCTTGGACCCATGCTTCTTGCTAGCAACCTGGGCTACCACCCAGGGGGAGCTTAGAGTTACCCCTGGCTGCTGCAGGGGGCAGGTGAAAGGCCAGTGTGGGAGGGAGCAGATTGCTTCCATGAGCAGCAAATCTTCACCCAAGTACCTGCATGTGTAGACACCTGCCTGAGTAGTTTACTCGTGATAAACTGCTCCCAGATCAAATGCATGTGTTGATACACCCACTGGGAGTGAGAAATAGTGGCCTAGTGACCACTGGGTTGGGTAGATAGATTATTAAAACTCACTGAATTTTGAATAGGTGTCATTGGAAATGCAATGAATGCATGAAAGAAAGCAACCAAACCCATAATACTAGTTATGCCAAATGTCTGAGTAACCAAGCAGCGCATCTCCTTATGTGGTCAGCTGATGAAGCTGATCAGGTATTCCCCTGACAAAGGGTCTCTCACCATCTGTGTGATAGGAAATGTGGGTGAAGTTACATGTTGAACCTAGAACATATTAAGGGCATTTTAAATGTGAGCATCCACATGTTAAAGTTCATTAACTTGTGCTATGTACCCTCAGAGTGTCTCAAAGTTACACCATTTCAGGTTAGGGTTAGGGTTAATTCTGGCCCATGCTATCTAGCTTGTGTTGTTCAGTCTGCTCCATGGAGATAAAATGAGCAACTTGCAGCCCTCCAGGATCCCATGGTGCATCAGTCCCAGCCACCCTCATTTCCACTGATCCTACCCAGAGCAGGGATAGAGTCCTTGGCTAAGTACAGGCATTCAAGAAAGTCTGAGGCACAAGTGCTCTAACTTCTGAGCTTTACTCTAAGCACCCAAGGTTAGGTCTGGAGCAAGCAGAACAAATATTAGCCCTTTGGTGGGGTGAAGTTTAGAGCCTGCCTGCATAGGCCAAGCCCAGCAGGTAGGGGGAGCTCTTGCACCCCTCCCAGCATGCCCCATGGGCTACCTGGGCTGCTGAAGACTCCTGAACAGAGCCAAATGGACAGCCTACCCCTGATTGGCTGCTGGGCATGGATCATCAAGCCCCCAATCCCCTGCCATCATCGTGACATGCTCATGCCTTCATTTCCTGGCCAGCACACCCAAGCAAGGAGAGCCAGGAACTGCAGCAGGTATGTGCGCTTATGGCCATGAACCACCAGCTGGCCATCCTGTGCATGGCCACCCAGCTTACCCTGTGCCCAATAAGTGTGCGTGTATGTGTGTCCTGCATGCCTGGATTCTGTGTATGAGTGTATGCGTGTGCCTACACACACACAGGCATCCAGGGCCCAGGCCACCAGCTTTCACACATCCAGTGAGGATAATGACTGCATCTTGCACATCTTTCTTTCCCCAGGCTGATGGAGAGTGGGTGCTACACTCCTAGGGTCCCTAATCTTATCATCAGTGATGTCATTGACCCCCTCCCCCCCCAGTCCTTGTCAAGGGGCTAACCTATCCCTGCCTGCCCTGGTTCACGAGGGGCAGCTAGACTGCTGGAAACAGTAGTTCAACTACAGACCAGGCCTGGCACCATGAGCACAGGGATGGGGAGAAGGGGCCCTGGTCCTACATAGAGGCAGGCTATCCAGATCTGCAAAGGCCTGGCTAACTACCTCCTCACCCTAGTGGGAGCCATCCCTGAAAGATGGCTGGAGGGCTTCAAGTACCTATACCCTGGCACTGGGCCAGGGGTCTCCTGCCCTAGGCTCCACTGGCCCCTTGTCACAGGCAGTGTTGGCAACAACTGAGGCTACCCAGGCACATTCCCCTTCCCTTCTCTCTTCCCAGCGTCCCTCAGGGGCCTACATGGGTGTGGGGGAATATGAGGCAAGGAAGAGACATGCCTCAGTTTAAAATGTTCTGGTTGCCAAACTTTTCCTGTGTTTAATAAAGAAACTCTGTTGATCGCTGCCCATGTTTCAGCTTGGTCCCTCCTCCCAATTAACACAAAACATCAAACCTTTGGCGGCAGTGGGGTGGGGAAGGGGTTGAGAATGGGGTGACAGAACCTGGAAGGGGGGTTAGGTCAGCAGAAATGCCATAGGTCCCTATCTCAACAAAGACAAAACCTTGATGAGGAGGCATGGAATAAGGGGGGCTTTTGACCTGGCACCCTACTTACATCTTCAATGACTGCCTTTCTTGCATGTGTACCAGCCTCTGGCTTCTTTATATGGGTGTGTGAAGCAGGCCCTATTTGATTTGGATTCAGCCCAAATCAGGGACGATGATTTGATTCATTGATTTGGATCACTGTCCCTCATTCGATTCAACCAAAGCTGAATCTGAAGATTCGATGCTGATTCAGAGAATCAGCAATTTGGACATAGACACAGCTTTAAATGCTTTTGCTACATACCTTGAGGTACCAGCACGGCTTGTGAATGCTGCAATGCTGGGGCATATGGAGCGTCCCACAGGAGCATGGGGGGGCCCTCCACATGCTCGTCAGTGAACCCGGAAGTGCTTTACACCATGCTCCCCAGCATCCATAAATTTCATAGACATTAGGGGCTAGAAGGGACCTCATGAGATCACTGGGAAGTCAGCTGGGATCATGTGACCCCAGCAAGAGAAAAGCATGACTCCATCAGGACTTGAGCCCTGAACCTTTGAATCCCTTCAGCCTCTAAAAGCCCAATGCACTATGCATTGTGCCATAAAGCCACCTACTAGCTAGAGCCCCCTACTACCTGGAGGTATGTAGAAAAAACATTTAAAGCTGTGTCTATGTCTGAATCTTTCTGAATCTCTCTGAATTGATTCAGAGGGCTCCAATTCGATTCAGAGAAATTAAAGTGTTCTCTGATTTGATTCAGATTCAAAGATTTGGCCACCAAATCGGGCTGAGTCTCTGCCGAATCAAATCAGGGACTGAAGCTTCACACAGCCCTACTTCTTTACTATTCATTCCTTCCAGGAAGATCACACACCAACTGCAGATGCTTCCTCAGCCTGACAAAGGGTTTTTAAACCCGAAAGCTTGCTAAGAAACATATTTCCAATGATTTAAGTTGGTCTAATAAAAGATACCATATTCACCCAGAGAAACTTGTTGTCCAAGGAATTGGTAGGCACCCATCCACTGGCCAGACGAAATTGCTTGGTGGACTGGATCCAGCCTGCAGGCTGCATTTTGCCCACCCCTGGCTTGGGTATAAGCATATGATCCAGCATGTCTAGGTTCAAGTCCCTTCTTTGTTATAGGCAGTTTGTGTGTACTTGTGCAAGTTTATCTGTGCCTTATTTGTATGCTTATATTAAGGGGGAAGAGCACTGCACTGCACTATTTCCGTGGGAAGATGAACATACCAAAAAGAGATGTTCCATGGTACTGAGGGCCACTTCAGGGCCTAAGATAAACAAGAGCACACAGCATGATTGGAAGGTGAACTGCAATGTGTGTTTTACATCTGTCTAAATCAAGTTCAAACAGGTTATTAGAATTTCCAGTTGAGAAAGTTCCTGCGTAGCTACAATGTCTGCTACAACTGCCCCAGTCCATGACTTTTGAATGACCTGTGTATTGCAGACAACATGCGTGATGCTGCCATCTGGCATGTGCTCATATTTTATTTATATTCTGTTAAGGGCCAACTACATTCCCACCCCTGCCCCTTGGGTGAAGAGGGTTTCACACTTGTACCACTGATGGCATGCAGCTTCATTAGTAAGGGTGACAAGAGAAAGCCCCTTCAAATAAAGGGCCCAATCCATGCCCAGTCTATCCTCTATATGGCTTATCTCTGCTTATGTAGCTCGGACCACTCAGTGAGGAATATTTCATAGTTATTATGCAATGGTCTTTAGAGGTGGTATGCAATACATAGAAAGAGGCAAGTGATAAATGACTTATGAGTGGACTATCGAAATGGTGAAGTGACATGACTGCAGTCTTCCAGAAGGCCTCGGCATAGTCACCAAGTCACCTGGTTCCCAACGCAACATATGGTTCACAGGCTCACGCAACTGTCCTGGCTGCTTTATTTTAGTTCAGTTTCTGGTGCCAATGCCATGCCCATGACAGTTGCTCTTGGCACCTGTCTAGTCTGAGCAAATCCTCATCTATCAGTAAATGCACTGACAAGGTGGAGGTGTCTTGTGAGGATTCTTACAAACTCCCTAACAGGGTCAGCCTTTGAGTACCAGGAAGAACTTCAGCTTTCACTTTTAAGGAGCAGTTGTGTTTAACTCTGCTTGCTTGCAAAGTTAACCATGACAATGCAACTTGATATTAGCAGGTGTAAACCAGCTGTTTGAGGCTCAGAGGAGCAATCTGCCTGGCTCTGCTTCTGGGGTCGTAGCAGATCACAAATTCCACATGAGTAGCAGTGCTATGAAATCTAAAGAACACACATTCTTATTGCGTTGGTGAAATGTGGTTTGTGTCCCAAAAACTCATCCCGCTGTCTCTTCCCCTAAATACATAGCCTTCTGGGCCTCTGTATCACAATGTAATCATGAGATGGAGGAGACAAAGACAGAGGAATGGGTACAAGGAGAAAGGGGAAGAAAAAATTCACAGATGCACTGCTAAACTGATAAAGTTGGCTTTGCTTTTTAACTTTTCCAGTGGTTTAGTGTGGATGCTGTTCCTTCAAGTGACACCAGAAAGATTGCTTTTTCATTGGGTGTATGGAAGAATTGACGGTGTCCAGGAGAGGAGGCGGGGAAGAGTTGATGAATTGGAAGAGTGTGGGGAAGGGGAACATCCCAATGGAACTATTGTGTGCCACCAACCTTAAGGAGGAAACCCTTGTTCATCCACAGTGCAACTGTGAGTGAGCTGCGTATCAGATTTGAAACTCTTTTCAGGTAAGCTTTTCGTCTTTTCTGTCAGGAACATCTGCTTTCTGTCTCAAATGCATGAACTCCTATGCATCTGCAAATACAGCAAGGGCTGGAATCTCTATCTCCCTGGATCTTGTCCAGGATTTTTCCAACTCCTCCTTTTCCATAGGTATTCACTTTATCTTTCACCTCACTTCTTTATCACTTGATTTTTCTCACTTCATATTTTCCCTCATGTTACTTTATATTTGCCTCTTCAGGTGAGGTATCAAAGAAGAATGTGTCTTGGGCAGGACCAGTCTCTGATAGAGCAGCTCCCTAGTCAGAGGGGACTCTTGCTAGGTTGGCACAGTCCTTTCCCTTAAATAATGCCTGAACTGTATGAAAGAGCTGCTAACAATGTACCGGGCTTCACAGTAGCCAGGCAGCAGAGAATGCAACAATCCTGAGGACGCAGAGTAGAGATATACTACCTGAAATGGGGGAAAACGGGATGAGAAATTAGTTGGGGCTCTTTTGGAGCAGAAGCAGTAGATCAGAGGCCACCACCTTGAGTAGGGTGGTCATCATAGAGGACAGTCCAGTTGTCCTCTGTCCTCTATTGATACGAAACCCAATGCTTTTATGTCTTCTGTTTTTCTCTTGAAGAGAGAAATAGAGGACATAAATGCATTGGGTTTCGTATCAACAGAAGACAGAGCAGCAGAAAACCGGACTGCCCTCTGTGATGGCCACCCTAACCTTGAGACCTGACCTGTGACATGCCTTTACCTGGCCGGAGGCCAGCAGAAGCCACATGAGGCACACCCAAGTCTGGGGCTTGCAGGAAAGAAACTGGTGTGGAGGGGTCCCAAAGAGTCCTGTCCCATGACCTGTTCCAGATGGTCATTAAAGCTAGATTAGGAACTATGGCTCTCTGTATTGTAATTTAAAGCCATCGTGTCAAGGGACATTGCACTCTTTATTTCTTGTGGGGCACTGGCTTTGGCATGAGGCAGGTGGAATTGGCTTGTCGGGATGTACATTAGTCCTTCAGTTGGTGGGTTGTGCTCATATTAAGCGAGATGTTATGACTAGAATTCAGATGATGAATTGAGCAGACCCCTTGGTTCTGAATGATGTCTGAATACAACGTTTCTGGCATCTCTACTCCCAGCAGTGGGGTTTGTTATGGGTATAAATGCTTATGGGTATGGGCCCAAAAAATTGTACTTCTCCCCCCACAAATTGTTGTTGTATTTTCATGTCAGTGAAGTTTTGAATGTCCAGTTTTTGCCAAAAATCTGCCCTTGAGAGACTCCGAGTCATTTCACAAACTTCATTGTGTGACCGCAGCAAAATGCTTGAGAAGTTAGGCCATTTTTTTTAGTGTGTGTGTGTGTGTGTCCCAAGTTGTTTTAGACATTAATCAAATTCATAAAATTAAAGCTGTGCGCACCAGCCACAGCCTAAGCAGCACACCTTGGCCCATGAATAATCACATGGCAGAATCTGGTATAATTTTTTTTCTCTGAGCTAGGAATCTACTCACATTTTCACTGATGCCTTTTTTTGTGAAAGGCAAAACTTGGCTGTGTATGCATTTTGGATGACATAAAGCACTCTCCGCATATAATCCCTTTCTCCAGTTAGAAAATATGCTTGCTTTTTGTTTTAAAAACAACAAGAAACATTGCAATTGTTATATAGAAGTTTATTATATACTAACTAACCCTCAAGTGAATTAGACTAACATGTTTAACAAAGCCAGGGGTTTGGGCCATAAACACCAGCTAACTGATTGAATGAAACAATGTGTCTATCAGAATGCATCTCAGTTCTCTAAAGGCAAAGTTTTAAAAAGAAATAATTGTTATACGTCATCTTGGTTTTATTCTCAGGGACACTCCACAAACACCTGGAATTTTACTGATTTCTAGGGGGGAGGGGGAAACTGATGGTAATTAACTGCAGGATTTAGTTGAACTATTAATCACTTGAATGTGAAGAGAGCTTTTTTCTTTCTCATTTGGGAAAGAGACAAAATAAAGTTGCACCAGCATTTCCACAGCTGCATAAACACATTTAAATGTTTTATTGCTAATGCCATAGAAGCAGATAAATAGATCCATTGGCCAGTGCATCAGGCATAGGGTATACATGAACGATATGAGTATGTTTCCAAAATATGCTCAGGGCTCTTGGAAATGCCAGGCATCTTGCATAACCTGTGGCTGTTCAGCCCCATTTCCTGCCATGAGCGTACGCTGAGATTCTGGGAACATGGTAGGGTCCACGGTCACTTCTTTCTGTATACCCAGAGGTACTGTGCCCTCAGCACCAAAGGGCATAAAGCTGTCAGGGATACCCTGTGTTAATTCTGGGGCTGCAGCAGTTGGAGTCACCCCTAGAGTTCCTCTCTGACCAACAGGATTGACCTCTTGGCCTGGCATATCGTTAATGTTTGGCAAAAAACCCTCCTGTCCTGCTGGGGTCCCCTCTGGAAAAAGTATGGCACTTCCATGGCCTGCAGGATTCAGGGCTGGAAATCGGGAGCCCCTTGAGGGGCCCTGGTTGGCCCCTCCTTGGAAGGCTGGATTATGTGCTGTAGCAGGGTTATCATCTTCCGTTGTGAAATCTCCCTGGAGGGCTGGGTCCTGAGGCATCCCTCTGAATCCAGGAATCATGGCACCATAGGCAGGTGCCCCACCTCTACCTCCCTGGGGGGAAAAAAAGGTGAGGAACTGTTATTCCATGGCATTGCTATCACAGTGGCTAGTCTGAGAGTAGGCCAGACAGAACTGGTGCGGGTTTTGTGCCATCACTAAAAGGCAGCCTATCAGAACAGCCATAGGGCAGGCTGAAGTGATCGACTTTTGTCCCCAGGAAGCACAGCTATTTATATTCCGGGCTACACAGTCACACTAATCTCTTCTAGCTTTTTTCACAAAAAATGGACCAAATCCTGTTCCAACCTGCATCTACGTTTTGTAAGACTCAATCATCTTTGCCTTCAGATGTTTTTCAGGGATTGAGGAGGGTCAAATATGATCACCTGTAGGACCACATCCAGACAAGTGCAGCCGTACAGAATGTGGCACTGCAGACACGTCAGTGGCATCACATACTGCACGTTCAGTTGTTCTCCACACTCCAGGGCAGCAGCATGGAGGATATTCAGGGGTCAAAAAAACTCATGGGAGAAAAAAAGCAGAGCAGTGCACTTGGTGGCAGCATGCACCACCCAAAGCTGGAGCCTGGCTGGCCAGAGCCACGTTCCACTGCCAGCCAAACTTCATGTGGCAGGAGCAACATGGCTGCAGCCCTGGGAGGCCCCCAGGACCCAGGTAAGGCTGCTGGGGCCAGCCCAGTGCTGACTGCAGCCTCCCCTGCCCCACTGGGGTAAGTTGCCATGTGCCAGGGTGCACATGGCACAGGTGTTTCCAGGGATAATTATCAGCAGCACAAGGTGCACTGCTGCTGGTTGCCCCTGGGGAACCAAATGTCCATGCATGTCTGGATGCAGCCTAGGTAGCTAATAGTGGAATAGAAACTGGCATTTAATTTTTAAAACTTCAAAGGAAAATGCTTATCTATGGATATTTTATCAAGAGATCTAGAAAGTTTAGTTGCTTTACTATATGGAAGACACAAGCTGTATCTGGGGCTTTTTGTATCATGTTTCTCCAGAACAAAATACAGCGTACATTTGCAGTTCAAGGACTCAGGGCCTTCAGGTCACTGCATTTGATTGCACCTGTAAGGATTGATTCTTTTTTACAGTAAGATCCCTTTACCCCACTTTGGAGTTTAGTGAATATAAATTACAAAGAATTCAAAGTGTATTTAGCTTAAAGCAAGCTCTGTATATATTTCACTCTAGGAACACAAGTGTTTTAGCACAAGAGCCTTCACTTGGCAGTGCCTTAAAGAGAAATGTGGGAAAGTAACATTATTCTCTGGAAATACATAAAAATGCCTTTTAAAAATCCAAGGTGACTTTCCGAGCTTGTGTTGGTCAACCTATTAACAGTATATAAACATTGCAAAAGTGACAAAAGTTCTGGGAGAGAGTCCTCTTTCCTTTACATATTAGAGGAGGACTATAACAGCTGTTGGTGATCATATGTTTGCAGTGGAGAACATGTTTATAACACAAAGCAAATCCATGAAGTCACGTACCAGCATTTCTTCTGAACTCACTATGCCAAGCCTAGCAGGAGCACCCTAAAGAAAATAGAGCCAAGTACAAATCAGTCTAGCCACATGCAAATGTGACTTTGTTTTGCTGAACTCTGGGTTTTAAAAGAGACCTTATATTAAAATTTGGTTAAGATCTCGAAAGTCATCTGAGCAAATTAAAACCCACTTCCCAATAAAAACTTGTGGGAGTTGGACATTCAAATTGCTCCCATGGCACTGAACATTTCAGGCTTTCACTTTATATTGTGTTGCAATGGTAACAACTCACTTGGAGTATTAGATAACTTTTTTTAGGTAGAAAATAAACAATAGACTTACTCCTTGGTTTGCTCCATAGGACATGTAAAACAGGGCAGGATGCAACTAGACATCAAGAAAGTGATAGTTAAAAAAAGTAGAAAAAGGGAAAACTTTAAAATGACATGAGTGTACAAAAGGCAAAGAGGAACTGGGGGGTGGAAATGGGAAGGTACTTACTGCTGGTTGCTGTTGTGGTTGCATTGGACCTTGGTGGACTAACTGATGGACAATTGGGTACATCTTCACCAAAAGAAATAAGCAGAATATTTCAGTGCAACACAAGACAATATAGCAAATAACACAATTGCTTTGAAAGGGCAAGATAGATATTCATAGTCACGTTCATGTGTCTTAGATACCCTAGCAATAAAAAAGGCACACACACACACAAAATATTCTGAGTTTTCCAATAAAAAACTCAACTCAGCCAACCAAGAACAGCAAAAGTAATAGAAGCAGAAAGCTTTGTAGCAGAGAGAGAGGAATTTATGTCCTGTACTGTAAACTATTTTTTCAAATATGTTTTTTAATGTAATTTTTATATTTTAGAAGTCTATTACACAGGGGAATTTCTTGGTTGGTTTAAGCAATCTTAGCTTCTTGTGCAGAAATGACAGATTACACTGCCTGAGACCCTGAAATCTTTGGTAACATGTTCCTGTTAATAGGAAAGATACATAAAAAAGACTGCACTTACCACCTGACCCAAATGCCCTGAATATTCCAGTGCTGGTAACTGCATTAGAAAACAAAACTGCACAGTAAGTAAAATGGATTTGAAATGTTAAGATTCAATAACAACAAACTGACACGCAATAAAAAAGGAGAGAAACTTTGCTGTACTAGCCAAATAAGTCTGGCCTGCTAGCGAGCACTTTTTCCATATAGGGACAGGAATTTTGCTCTCTGACCTCCTTTCAAACCATGAGTTCCTGCCATCTTTTTTCAAGTAATCATCACCTGTAAGTCCAGTTGTTTCAAGAAATTTAGCACAATAAAAGATAATTGTGTGGTGACGCCGTATAATTAATGTAAATACATTCAAACATTAGTGTAGGCTTGACAAATTAGCCACTGCACAGGCCTTATCCAAAGTCTGCTCACACCAGTGGCAGCTCACTCACTGATTTCCATGGGCTTTGATTTAATCCACCTTGGCCTTCAATAGCTACCTGTAGCTGCTTGTCTGCTGGTATCAGTTGTTGAATCCCAGGCAGTTCTCCTTGCTGCAGTGGTGGCTGTCCCACTTGGATGGGTGGCAACACGTCGTTCTGCTGTATTTGACCTTGCTTTGAGGGCAGCATTGAGTGCAGGGAAGGATTCTGAGCCTGTAATCTTGGTTGCTGTGGCTGAAGTGGGGTCTGCTGTGATGGCAGAGGTGGTGGATGTACAGGCATTGCATATTCATACTGTGACAAGAAGAGGTGCAGCCAGGAGAAAAAGGATAGGAGAGTGGTAGTTAATTATATCAAAGAAATTTAACTTAGAGAACTGAATCACTCAGCCTACTGAAAAATGAGGCCAGCATTGCTGTCTCAACCCTCTGAAGCCTCTTTGGGCCCCAGCATTGAAAACCCATGCTTCATTGCATTGAATTGCCTTGTCTTTTATCTATATTATTTGCAAGTAATTCCTAATCCAGTATGTTACAGTGCAGACTTTACAGTTGTCATAACATTTTTTCTTATGCAATGTGATGAAAACAGATTGTTTTCTACAACTGTGTTTACATCTAGGTCCACAGTCCCCTCTAATCACCTGGAAGAGGACAGAATCTCAAGGTGTACTCAGTATTACCTTTCCAACATCCTGACTGTAAGTGTTAAGGGTGCATAATTAACATACGCTATTTACACAATGCCATTTTTTCCAAACTAAATTTAAAAGAAGAGTCTTGATTTCTCTCACTTAGAGGCCTCTATCCATCTTAGGAATCTCTATACCCCTTCCTGCTTAAACCATACCATTTATCTTCCCAATGCACCTGTGAGGCAAGGTACTATCTACTTTATAGATGGGGTACTGAGATGCAGAGAGACTTGCAGCCAGATTCCAGAACTTAATAGCACTGACTATTGCTGTGCCTAAAAATCAGGCTGTGGGGCCAGAACTTGAAATTCCCAACACTTTAAATGGGGAACTCTTGATGCCTAGGATCGGAAGGGAACACATAAAGCAGCCAATAGGAAATGCCAAAGGGATGGGGTCTCTGAAATACTATCTCTCTCTGGAACTGAGGCATCTGCCTACAACTCTGAATTAGGTGCCTATGTGAGATTAGGTGTCGTGGCCTAGCTCCCCAAGGGTACACTAGGTATCTCGGATGGAGCAGGGAACTGAATTTGAGTATTCCAAATCAGAGATTTGCAATCTAGGTATTCCAGATCAGGTATTAAGCTCTCTTAGCTACCAGACCATCTTGCCCCATAGAAGCAGCTGGTTTTTTTAAAGATGCTCAGAAAATTTTGCCTGGTTCAATGGATTTAGGCTATCTGATTCCCTTAAGATTTTGTTGCTGATCATGATCACTAAATGACGTTCTTTCATCTGTTTCCTTGGGGTGACTGAGTGACATTCATAGGAAAACAGAACTTTCAGAACCAAGACAGACATTTTGTCAGTGTGTCTGCTACAAATGGCCTACAGTAGGTCTTCACAAATGGCTAACTTCTGCTGCTCATAGGCAGGTGCATTTCCAGAGTGCTTCTGACTTGCATGAGCCTTTACTGATTTCCTGAACACAGTTTCTGGAGTCCTGGCAAGTAGACAATGCCGAGAAAATGCTCACCTGTTGGGTCTCATGTTCCTGTGGTCTTCGCTGTAACCATGGAAATGAAGAGTGTGGTGGTAGAAGACCATGCAGCCAGACTGAATTAAATGGTTCACCGTAGTCGTATCGACCATACTAAGAGATTGGGGAAAGCAGAGGGAGACATTTTCAGGCTGCTTTTATGCCAATTTTTATTATACCCATGTACTGGACAAGACTTGGTGAGCACCATCCTACCATCATATTTCATGCCCTCGTTAAAACTTGAGGGAGACACAGTTCAGTTTTGCAGATGCAAAAACTTTGTTAATATTTTAAGGGTGTGAAGGCCACTGGGGATTGATTACAAGACAACAATCATTGGGGATTTTTACAGCTATTTTAACCTTTTCCCAATCACAGTGATTAGATGCTTTTTTGATTATGTGCCTCTTCAGTTCTGATTCACATTCATGATCCAGCTAAATGGTCTTTACATTGTAAGCTGGGATAGAGGCAGCATACAAGCTTTGTCAGAAAGTTCCTGGACTCCATAAGTTATGGGTTTTATGATGTCAGCTGTTACTGATGTATGTCATAGACATACACAAGGGCTAGGTACAGACATTCAGAAAGCCCAAGGTGGAATCAGTCTAAGTTACGCAGTTTTTTCTGTAAGTGGTATAGTTTAGATCAGCAGCAAACAGAACACACATTCACACTTTGGTCAGGGCGGTGGGCATCTTAGATTGGGTTCTTCCATTTTAAAATCAGTTTATGTGTGCTGAATTTCTGTTTTGTTATGGGTATAGTCCAGTTTTGTGTGGCAAATTTCTGTTCTGTTATGGGTATAGATCTGTTTCCAATCACTTATACCAGTAAAAGTATAATGTCTGGACCTGGCCTAATTGTAGACTGGTGAGAGTAGAGGGCCAAGTTAAGCCTGCCTAATTTTTCTAACATTTGACCTCATCACTGTTTTAGCACTGGACACATTAGCAAAATGGAAAGTGCTGAGTATTTGAAAGCAAGGGCTAAAAATCATCCCTGAATGCTGATAACAATTTTCAAGGAGAATTACTTGATGAAGTCCCAGTGCTGTGTGTCTGAACATCTCACAGTCCTGCAAATTTATCCTCATCTCTCCCCTGTGATGAAGTCAAGTATCACTATCTCTGTTTTACAGAGAGGAGACTAAGATTGCTGGCGGATGTTAAAGACATTTTTAAAGATCTGGAATGCAGTGAGCCTGACATTGGGGAGCCTTTCACTGATGCTGAGTTCACACTGCCCCAGACCTTTAGAAGGCAGGCGTGCAGCTGGGTGCCCCATCTGAAGGCCTGCCTGACTGCCTTCTTATGTTCCTGGGTGCTAAAAGCTCAACATCAGAGAGAGGCTCCCTGATGTCAAGCTCCCAATGCCCCCCATGGTGTAGTGAGGGATGAGGAAACTCCCCCACCCCACACTACACTTGCCAATTTGAAGAGGCACCCATGCAAGCTCCCTCATCCCCAGCTCCCATTTAAATGGGTGAATACAGCTGGGGATGGAGGAGCTTTCCCCATCCCCTGCTGCACATGTTGGACACCCCTTAAAATGATGTGTCCAGTAGGGGATGGGAGGCATTTCTCCATCTCCAGGTGCTCCTGCTGGATGCCTTTTTAAAGAGGTAAGTGTGGCTGAGGATGGGGAAAGTTCCCCCATGCCCAGATGCTCTTGCCCATTTAAAGAGCAGTCCCACGATAGCAGCTGGGATTAAGGAACTTTTGCCACCTCCTGCTGCTTGCATAGGTGCATCTTTAAACTGGCATGTGCCGCTGCACACCCCCATCCCCAGCTGCATGCCTGGCATCCCCCAGGATTAAAGCAGCTGGGTTCAGAACCTGGAACTGCCCCCACGCCAATCCCACTAATTGTGCAGGGGTGGCTTTGTCCTGGCCCCCTTGGTTGCCTTGTGCCAGACCCTGATGCTCAGCTCAGCACCAGGATTTGGCACCAAGCAGCCCTGTCCCAGCTCAGACCCAGGCTTTCCCCTTCCTGATCCGAGAGGCTGTGTCCCAGACCCCAGAGCTGCCCCATGCCCTGAGGCTCACTAGGATCTTGCACCTTAAAGGGCCTTTTGGAGACTGCAGGGCAAGGCTTTTTAAGGTGCTGAGTTCTGGTGAATTCACATCCCAGTGCTGACAATCAGCTGACTGTCAGCATTGGAGCCAGAGCAGTCCCCAGCCAGGTTCCAGACCTGGGGCTGTCGGGATCCTAATGCTGACAGTTGGCTGATTGCTGGCATCAGGATGATAGTATGCTACACATTCAGTGTATGGCACCATACAAACCAGCCACAAAAATGAAACCTCTTCAAAATTCTGGGAGGTTTTTTCATAATTTGTATTCAAAGAATAAGCTTTATTTCAGTCTGGGTATATGCAACAGAACTGTTTCTGCATATGATCCCTAATGACCACACACATTTGAGTTTTCTAGGTAGAAAGGGGTATTAAGTGTTTAATTTGATGCTTAGTCACTAAAACCTAGAGTTATCATCATTCCTATGAAGCTGTCTTTAGGCTGAAATGCCAATAATTTCAGTGTCCACAGCCACTAATACCACTTTGCTACCTATTTATTGCTACTATAGAAAAGAAATTGACAAATAGAACAGTATTGTGAAATGTGTATATAAAGTAACGTACCTTTCCAAAATATTCACAAATTTCTCAAAATAATAAGTGTTTTAAAATAAATAGGTACCTGTGGAAGCATGTTCATGTTTTGTCGACCATATTGTCTCATCTTCTGACGAACAAACAGAAAAATCTTTTACTAATGACATCCTCACCGTTCATCTAAATGCTAATACAAACTATTATCTACTGTTGAGTGATTATGAGAAATCCTTCCTTAGAAGCAGAACAATCAACTACACAGTATCTCTAATACCTCTTTATGAAGCATGGAATGACCGTCATATTATGCTTAGTATAATACAAACCATACTGAATCTATACCAACTAACAGGTAACGGCAGCTCATCATTATGCTGGAGTGTTTTATATATGAAATAAGGAAAGAAGATGCACCTGAGAAGCTTGACAAATATGAAAATTATATGTAAAAATATTGTTAGAAACATCCTGTGAAGCTTGAATTTTGAAAGTTTGGGACATTATTCAGGACCAAACTCGGCAAAGCACTTATAGATATGTTAATTTTATTCACATCACATTACCTTCAATCAGTGGTGTCTTTAACTGGACTGCTTGTGCGTTTAAATTTTACCATATTATGCTGGAGTGCAGCTGCATTACTTGCAGAGCTTTTGCACTAAGTTAAAAAAAATCATTACAATACTGTAATATTTCTTCAATACTTCACTTAGTATTTGTGGCATTAGTGAAGTGGTAAAATAGAATAGTCTTTTTATTCCATCATTTGCTCCTTGTCATGGCTGAATCATGGCATATAACCAACGGACTTTCTGATCCCTTTGTGCAGATTCACTGAACTCAGTACTAAGGTTGGTATTTTCAAAAGCATGCAGTGTTTGCTTAACTCTACTCCCATAGGAGTCAGTCAGGAGTTTTACCATTAAGTTTGACCAGAGTAGAGGGAAGCCAAGGGGAATTATACCATTGCCTCTTAATGGGAGCTGTTTAGCGAGCTTTGAGAGTTCATGAAAATTCCAGTTTCCACCCATACACATACACTCACATTAGCTAAGTTGAAGCCAAAGCTATATAAAAGATGCTGGTTCCAATGAAGTAAAACTGAACAGTAAACTTGTGCTTCACTTATTTGTTCTCTGTTTAAAATGGGAGTTCTTAAAGACAGGGGCTTATCTTTGTAAAGTAACTTATACATGCTAGGTCATAGTAACCACCACCACCCTCTCCTAACACTGTAACTGAGGAGATGCCTACATCTTGTCTGAAATCTTTCTTTTCTTTTTAGTGTTCTTTGTCACTGTGACTTTTGTTTTGAAGCCACTCTGAAACAGTCTCATTTCCCTGAAGCCAGAAAGTACTAGAAAACTCATGATAGACTCTGTTCATACAATTCCAGAGCAGTAAAGTTTGGCTAGGCATTAGCTTCCAGGGTAGGGATTTTCAAAGGAACCTAAGGAAATTAAATATGCGATTTACTTTATATTTCAACTGGATTTGAGTGTCTAACTCCCTTAGGCATTTTTTACTGACTTGAAGTTTGCCCATCACTAGTGTACATATTAATGAGCTGATACAGCATTGATTTCTTCAAGCTGGAAAGCATTATCTTACCCAAAAGGTGGGAGATTGAGGCAACAAAGTTAATATTTGGGGACAATTGATTTTGTTTTGTTGAAAATCTCACTCAGGAATATTTTTGCATTTAGGTAAAATAAATTGGCAATTAACAAGGTGTATGTTTTTGCAGAAGTAGCAAGGATTGATTCAAACATAGAAGTTAAGGAGTTAGGTTACACTGTCCATATTACTCAGATGACATAAAGAGACCATCAAGGGGTTGGCAGAAAACTATTAATATTGTTCTCTTGAGGAAAAAAGCCAGCAGGTATTAGCTTCTTTTAGACAACTTCCCAAGAACCAAGCCAAGAGGGTAGGGGGCTGATCTGCTCGAAAGGATTGTTAAAGGAGTGAACTCTTCTGAATGCATCAAAAAGGAGACCTAACTGTAAAACCAAACCATGACAAGCTTTTCTGGTATGGGAGTTAGTTTTATTTTCCCTAATTTGGGGATTTCAAAAAGATATTTGGTTATTGTTAAAAGTTAAATCTGCTCTCTCTATATATAGATGCAGGCACTGGAAAAAGAAATTGCAAAATTCTCATGAAATTTAGCAGGAGGGGGAGCCACATGCCATCTTTAACCAGGTCTACTTTGGAATATTTTACTCAGTTAATTAGCCAGGGGAGGGGGGCCCTCTTTAGCTGTGAGAAGTCATTTTTCTGGATAGTGAAATCCTGAGTTGCTTGTTCTTCCTCCTGCTTCATCTCACCCACGCTGTACTAGTTACAACAAGGGTTTTAAGTAAATGGTTGCCATATACACAACAATGGAAAAACATATACCTCAAAGCTCATACTAGCCATTCCACGTGTCCCAGTATGCTGAGGGTACATCTACAAGCAAACAGAACAGCTATTAGCACCCGGCTTTGAGAGGTTATATATTCCTCACCTGGGCCTACGGAGGTGTGAAGGTAAAGATATTAGGGAGAAGTCAGTGTTCTGTAGCTAGGGATGATGCTATGGATTCACATAATAGAAGATTAACAAACATAAAAAATTATCACAGCAGTTGGACCTCTACAGTTGTGCATGTCCCCACTTTATTACTATTTATATTATTATATTAACATTATGGTAGGATCCATAGATCCCAATTAAAAGGCAGGGACAAAAGAAAGAGTCCCTGCCACAAAGCTTCACAACTGAGGTTAATCAGAAATGTCCTGCCAAACCTTTTTTCCGTTTTGACAAGAACAGGTGTACAAGTTGTGACCAAAACTAGAAAGAGACCAGTGATGACAGTGTTCATTGAGGGAGGAAAAGGGACTAGGTTGAGGCCTACATCGATAATCAGAATTAACAGGGCAAGAACTTGAACTTCAATCTCTCACTTCCCCATAGAGGTGTCCCAGCCATGAAGCTATTGGCTGTGCTGAAAGAGAGATCACTCTGTCCTACTTGAGCTTCTCTGTTTTGAATGAATGCATAGTTAATGGACCAAAAAAGTGTGAAAGGTCCATCCTGAGCCTAGCAACCCATCAGGCTAGTGTGATTAAGACATGCCAGTTTCTGTAGCCAGTGGTACACAATGGAGTGATGTGGCCAGCTCCAAGTTCAGTTGCCTTTGACTCCCCAGCCTGAATGACCAGTTACCATGTATGGCTGGATTGTACTAGGGATTTTGGCACAGATCCAGATGAAAACTCAAACTTGCACGGCTAGAGCCATAGTAATACCCCCTTACCTGCTCTGCCACTGTGCCCTAATATAAAACAGACTGAATAATGTCATTCAATGCAGTGATCCCTATGGACCTACTTGCAGCTAATTACAAGTCAAACAAGTGTAAGTATACAGAATTGAGGGCTTAAGTATAAGACAAAAGACTAGAGGGAGCAAAATCACATCCTCCTTTCTCCTGCAGGTCCAGAAGTAATATTTGGAAGCTTAGTTTTTCTTTCACAAAAGATTGTGTTAAATTACACTGCGGACTTTGGGACCTTCCTTCCAAGAGGTGGCTCTTTGCATACACATACCCTGGCGTTGTTCAAAGCATCCAAAGAATTGTGTTAATTTTAAAATCGGTAAAAAGAGACAAATCATGCAAAACTTTTAATAAATATGTTTTGGGTTTTTCAACCAGCTTCACCATATATGCATTTTGTGAGAAGAAGAGGATTTAAAAAACCTACTTAACGGTAGCCTATCTCTCCTTTCCCTGAAGTCAATAGCAGAACTCCTGTTGGCTTAGCTTTGATCCTTTGGCCAACATCTCATTGATTTTAATGGAAGCCAAATCAAGGTCAACACCGAGCACTTCTGAAAACTGTACCTTTTGTTTAGAATGCTGAACACTTTCTGTTCAGTCTGATTCCTGGGAATTTTTACAAGTCTAATTCTGGTTTTCTAATTCTCCCTCTCTGCATTTCTTCAACAGATTTGTAGAGATGGGGAAAAATAATACTAGAATAAACAAACAAAGTGGTAAAAACGACAACCTATTGTAGGACTCTCTTGTGAACTTTATGACTTGCCTAGAGGATCTTAAATGTGTCTTGAAATGCAAAAGATAGAAATATATTTTTCAAATGAGCATATTTTAACAGGGAACAAACTGCTATGCTAGCTGTAAAATCTGGAGTTTCCTTGAGTGCTGAATTCTCATGCATGGAGGATCTGTATATTAGAGAAGTGAAATCCCAATGGAGCAGGTTTTCCAAACACTTCAACACCCAGCATCTCCCTTGAGAACAACAGGAACTACAAAATGCTGAACATTTGGAAAATGTTCTCCTAGAAGTTGATTTTCAAGAGCTGTTCTCTTGTCAGTATACTCCCCGCTGTACAATTTGTGTTGCCAAATCATATTCATCTATACATGGAATTAAAGCCAAGAGGCAAATTGGTAGGTATTTTCCCCTAACAAACAACCTAGAATTTGATATATAAGCATATGACTTACTGGCAAAGCAAACCCTGTGCCTAGGAGGCATAACGTCAGCATCCAGACATTCATATTTCAGAGCTCTACCTGGAACAGAATTGTTGTGGGAATTTTAGATTAGTTTTAGCTCCTGGAAATTAAATAGTGCACTGAACAAACCGTATCATTATCAATACAAGTACATTATTACATGAAAATCCCATTCATTTTCAATCATTAAATCTGGGGACTGCTGAATTCCCATAACCAGTTCATGCTAAGATTATAGGCTGTAAGGTATCTCGTGTGGGAATACTAGTATGAATTGTTTGGGATTTGAAAAATCAAATAACAAATTGTATAGTAAAATTAAATGCCACTAATATTTCATTCTGAATGCTATACAGACTTGGTATGGTATGTGCAACATTACTATTATCGTTAAAACTCTATTCTGCCTGCTCTGCTTTCATACACTAAAGTATCTTGGAAGATGCAGGCTAGTTAAATGATATCCTCCTTATCCTGCAGGCCTGACATTGTCCAGCTAAACAAAATATCTATTTGCCCATGATAATCCTTTTCATAATTACATCCCTTCACATAGAAAATTCACAGTTCAGTCCCACCAATTTCATTACTCCAAATTGTGGATAATCATTGATCTTCTGTCACAAGCTGGGAAGTTGACAGCAAAAGTACTTTTCAGCTAAGTGTACCAAAATGTTTGATGGAAGTAGCCCTAACCCTAAGGATCCCCTACACAACAAATATCTAGCCTTATCCACAACAGACCAGTACAATTAGCATTACCTTGATTTGCTGGCTTGAGTTGCTTTTTTAGAACCTGCAGATCCAAGTCTCAAAAACCTTCACAAGATGAAGTCTTGTTTTGTATGGCAATCATTTGTGAATTTCCCTTTCTCAGGCTAGCCATGAACCTTATTTAAATGACTAATTAGCCAATCAAAATGGAGAGAGAGATGTAGGCATGACCTACCAGTAATTACTTCCCAACTTTCCATCACACACAAAGTGGTAGGCCCTACGTTCTCATTAATTTTAATTGCATACCGCAGCCTATATTTGGGGAGGCATTTTCTTCATATAACAGAGTGCACACAAAGAGCATGCGGCCTAACTCTGCTCCCAGTTACACCAGGTGTAAATTGAGATTCCATCAAATTGTGAGTATTAGTCCCAGGGTTACATTGGAAGCAGAATTTTTCCATTAGATTTAGAGCCTGGTGGGTCATTGTTTTGGGTAGGGGAATGTCTGGTAGCAAACTACACCCCATATCTTATGGAGCTCTTCAATGGACAATGGAATATAGTGAGTATTGACTCTAAATGGCATTCTCTATTCAGCTGTGTGATAGGCAGGGCTAACTGCATAGAGACCATCGTTGTGTTTACAGCTAGGTTGGGTTTGCTAAAGATTTTCTTGCCATACAGCTCTGACTATTACCGGAAGCTGTAAAATAAGACCGCATTCTACACCTGGCCCATTGTGAAACAATATAAGAAAGGATGCTGAATTTGTTCACGTGCCCTGCTAAGTATATGGTTGTTTCAGAAGTGTTGTTAAGAGCAGTACCTGTATCATAGTTTGAACTGCAGCATTAACTAAGAATCACAGCTTTCCAAGCAGCCTGAGTGAGAAACATGGATTCCTCTTCCAGGAGCATGAGTGCTTAGAGAAGTATGATATGAGCATTAAAGTAAGAATATACGCATTAGAGAACTGGGCCTCTGGTGGAGAATGGTGTTAGCTGGGATTTGGTGCTTCTGTTCACAGGAGAATTGACCACCCTGAGTCATCCTAATACCTCATCATCCAAACACATAATGATGGAGCCAGTACTCCACACCCAGAAAGCCAACCTGATCCCATAAGGAAACACTTATTAAGTAGGGCTGTGTGAAGCGTCAGTCCCTGATTCGATTCAGTGGAGATTTGGCCTGATTCCATGGCCAAATCTCTGAATCAAATCAGAGGACCTTTTAATCTCTCTGAATCCATTCAGACAGATTCGGTGTTTCAGATGTAGACACAGCTTTAAATGTTTTTTCTACATACCTCTAGGTAGCAGGGGCTCTCATCACTGCAGTGCTGGGGCAGATGCAGCATGCCACAAAAGCATGGCAGGCTCCCCAGCGCGCTCAGCAGCAGATCTGGAAGTGGACCAGAAGCCCTTCTGGTCCACTTCCAGGTCCACTGGGGAGTGTGCTGCCGGGCCCACCTTGCTCCCCCAGCTCAGCAACCAGTGCCTCCTGGGTCTGGGGGGCACCCGGGGTCCCTTCTGCAGCTAATTGCTGGGCAGGGGGGGCACAGGGTGGGGGGGCCCTAGCGCACTCCCCAACAGGCCAAATCGTCAGATTCGGAATTGGCCAAATCGAATCAGGGACAGTGATCCGAATTGACGAATCAAATCACTGTCCCTGATCTAGGCCGAATCCGAATCAAATAGGGCCTGTTTTGCATGCCCCTATTATTAAGCAATTTCGTCCTCCTCTTGCCTCAATAAGACCTTGAAAACAATGGAGGCTGGTATTTTCAAAAGAGCCGTAATGAGTCAGGTGCCGTTAAGCTTCAGTGGGCCTGGAAGGAGAGAAAGGACCAGCTTTCTTTCCCATTGATTGCTTTTTATCTTAGATCCTGTTCATTTTCACAAGAACTAGTTGTTTCTATCACCATTTTGCTCCTTCCATTGTTCAGTATCACCTCCATTTTCTTTTGTCTCAAAGTTGTCCCGTTACATTTTTACTACTTTCCTATCCCCTTCTTTTTGCTTGCTCTCTACAGCAATGGATGGCTGCAGCCTAGGGCTTACTTTGCATAGATGTAGCCCTGGGTTCAGTCACTACCCCCGCCACTTCAATTGACCAGTGGTGCCTTTTTAGATGCAAGGCACCCCTCAGAAAATGCCAACTCTTAGCTTTCACTAATTTCTTGACAGGGGAACAGAATTCTTCTGTTGCAAAGAACTCAGACCACAACAGGCCAGAGTTTCTTTGACACCATGTATTCCTATTTAAAGTCTCTGTGCACTTCCCCACATGCAGGGGCATGTGTTTGCTGTGGCAAAAATAGCACTGGCACAAATTTGTGCTGCTGCACATGCCCCTGCACATGGGGTTTGGGGACAGGCAAATTGTCCTGGGTGGGATAGGGGAGCCCGGGAGACCATTACCTGAGGTCCTGGGGGCCTCCTGGGGCAGCAGCAGTGCCGATCTAGACACTTGGAGCCTGGCTGGCAGCCAGAATGTGGCTCTGGCCAGCCAGGCTCCACTTCTGGTGGCGTATGTTGCTGCCATGTATGCTACACCACTTTTTTCCCACAGCTTTTTTGACACTGGGATCTCCCAGTGTCATATTTTGGTGCCACGCTGCTAATTTGGAGTGCAGCAAATGCTTGCAGGTATGCCGTGTGAAGTTTGCGATACGTCAAACAGCTTTGAGGTGCTACAGACCATATGTGCGCGCTCATCTGGACATACCCCCTGAGTGCAACAAGCTTGGAGGTCAGGGCTAGAGGTACTACTGCTCTTTTTACAATAAAAAGAGAGACCTGAAGGCTAAAAGATTGTCTGAGTTTCAAAGAAGTTTAATGACCAGAAAATTGCAAAGCACCCTCTGCTTGTGAAAGTCTAATCTCTGTTATCAGAGCTAGTAAAAAATTCTCTATCAAATGTACTTTTTAGTTTTCTTAAACAAATGTTTATTTTTATGGTTTTCAGGTTTTCTTTAATGTGAAAAAGCATAGGCCAAGAAAAAATAGTTTTTGGTTTTCACAAAAACAATAATAAAGCCTTTTTCTTTTCTTCCCTATGTTTCTCTCTCTTTTGCTATGGGTAAATGGGCCCAAGTGCATAAATCTTGGCAGACTCAGAAACTAATGCAGACATCTCTAATAAAATACAGTATTAAGCAAATTAATTAAATGTCTCAGAGCCTCCCTACTTCCAATTTAAGTTTACATTACAATCCTGCCAAGGAATAGGCCTTTTAGTAACAAAGATATTTTTGCTAGATATTAAAATATTCAAAATGGTCTATATAGAATCTACTTCAATTTTTTATGACATTTCTGATTTTATCCTCAGCAAAGTGGCCCCATCTCTATTAATTACTTGATTGAAAAAATTAGCAAAACATAGCTCAGAAGCTCATGCTATGTAGCAAATTCATAGTTTCATAGTAGCTTCATAGTGTTTCAAATGAAATTGATAACAACACTCTCATTTTATAAAATTCCAGATGGTCAAATGGTGGAGGGAATCCCACTGTGCATCTGCATGTTAATGCTGATAAAATAACTCTTTTAAGACCAGTATCGATTGCAGTTTTTTATTCAAGTAATAGTGACCATTTCTCTGTCATTTTTTATCCAGGTCTATAAATGACAGAATAAGACTTGCCAAAATTTAATTTCAATGCCCCCAATTCACTGGAGAAGAATTTATTCAAAACCAATGTTAGTCTTACTCAACTAATTCTGATGGATTGAAAGAGATGTCATAAAGAAAAATGTCTCCCATGAAATATTTTACAGCTGCATGATTATAGTCTGGTAAAAAGCAAAGAGCATCTAACTATCCATTACTAGAGATGCTAAAATTCTTGTTTCCCACCTCCATTAGGTCATTGTTGTTAGTGATTTTATAATTGTGCATGGAAGATTTGCTTACAGGCATTTGACTGGATTTGACCCATTAGTGGAATGGCTCCAGCAGGTTGTTACTAATCCTAGTTTAAACACAGTCAACAATCTTTCCATTACAGTATTTTAGTAAAAAAAACACCTAGATAATAAAGCTACTCAGGACTCTTCCTGGTTTCTGGGTTGAAAAAGTTATTTTAAAAAATGGATATTTCTGTGGTGGAAAATTTAGGGATTTTTTTCAATTTCTTTCAGAAAAACTGAAAAGAAACTTGTTTCAGATGGCCATTCATCCCTGCCGCCACCTGATCCAACCATCACCCAGGGGAGTTATAGGTTGAAATGCCATTCCCTGGCCTGGCCTGGGCTTCCTGGCTGGACTTCTGCTTCTGTGATTCCCAATTTGTAAAATGTCAAAAGGATTGAGTCAAAGGAAGACTCAAGAAAATCCATCCAAATTAACTAAATGAAAGATGCGTCTGTAAGTAGTTTAGTTTAATCCCTTTGTGGACACTGCTGTTCAGAACTAAAGTGCCCTTAATTCAATCTAGGGTAATTCATTTTGGAAGAGAAGTATTTTCAATGAATTTGAACCAATCCACGTTTAAATCTCCTTCAAACTGATTTTTTTCAATGTTCTCATATAGACAACCCCACAGCAGCAGATTGTTCTACAGGCATTTTGCTTTCTCTGTCAGTTCTGCTCAGAAGGCCCCCGGCCTTTCTGTATGTTACTCTTTTGAGCTCCTAACATCTTGCAGATTAGGAAGAGATTGCTCCCTCTCATAGTGACATAGCACCCAGGCAGCAATGGTCCTTTCTTAATGAACAACTTACAAGTGATTTTGCCCTAGGTATAGAAATGAGTCCTGCAGTTCTTAAAACCTCCTTTCTCTACCTCCCAGTTGATTTTCAGGGGAACCGAGGTTCTGGTTTCATTATGTGGGCAGTAACAAACCATTTCTGAAGGGGAGCAGGGCACAGGGATGGGAGGTATCCTCCTTCCCAACAGTGGGGACATCAGGAATTTCTTTATGAGCCCCTACTACCATTGAATTATGTTATCATGCTCTGGCTATACTCCCACCTAGTGCACTCTGGCATCTGAAGCATGATGTTAACCTTGAGGCTGCTCCAGGCTGTACTGGACCAGGGGGTGTAAGGATGAATAAAAGTAACTGTTAGTCCTTCCCTCTTATACCAAGGTGAACATTGAGTCCAGTGTCCCTTTAAAACAGGGGTGAGAAATTATTTTGGCTAGTGGGCCACTTAACGAGTTTTAGTGAGCTGTCGAGGCCTGCATACATAAAATCCTTCAGAAGATATCATTTTAACAAATTATACATAAAAATTCATATACTAAAAATCAAACATCTACTATAACATTTTAATTTTATTTCAAAAAATTATTTTCATCCTAATCTATGCTTTGAGCAGTGTATATAGAAGTAATTGCAAAACAGCTCAATAAAAAGGCCTGCTCTTGTAAACTGTGGAGTGGGGGAGCTGGGGTTGTGTGGGTGGGGCTGGAGGAGTGCGGGGGTATATGTGGGGCACCAGGTAGCATGGAGAAGCAGCAGCGGGTGTGGGAATGTGTGCTGAGCATCACATGCCCAGCCAGATGTGGAAGAAGCTGCAGCTGGGCACTCCAGTTCCCAGCTGCCTTCCACCCACTTGGCTGCCTACAGATTGCTGTTTATTATACCCGGTGGTTGAGTGGATAGAAAGTGGCTGGGTGCTAGAGCTGGATCCCCATGAGCTGGGGCAGGAGCTGCCCAGCTGTAGCTTTCTCTCTGCCTGGCTGGGCATGTGGTGCTTAGAACATGTCGCCATGGGTGCTGCTACTTCCCTAATGCCCAAAGCAGTGCAGCAGGGGCAGGAAGAAGAGGAAAAGGAGTTGCTGGAGGAAAAGGGAATTGAGCAGTACCCAGGCAACTGCAGCAGTAGTGGGATCAGCCCCACTGGGAGGCGTTTATGCTGGCCCAAGCCAAGGCAGTACCATTGACAAGTGCAGGGTGGGTGCAGGCCGAAGTGTGGTATGAGCTGCTTCGGGTAGAAGCTGGTGGGGCTCAGCCCCATGAGAAGCACTGTGGTGGAAACCATAGGCCAGATACAATCAATTGGTGGGCTGGATCTGGCCCATGGGCCATATTTTGCCCATCCCTGCTTTAAAAACATCATATTGTACTAAGGTAATCAACTGGATCACAATATCTATCATCTCATAGCACAAGGCCTGCTGCATAGAAATACCTAAGCTAGATGAGAATACTGGAAGCAGCACAGCAGCAATCTGTCCCAAGGGATGACAAGGTCGAACAGGTACAAACTCCTCCATGACTGTTTCAGGCTGGACATAAGAAAGAACTTCTTTACTGTCCAAGCCCCCAAGGTTTGGAATAGACTGCTGCCGGGGGTGGTTCAAGCACCTATTTTGAACACCTTTAAGAGACAGAAGAAAAAGAAAGGCCTGCAAAGGATGGAGGATGGGATTCACCTCCAAGGAGGATTATTCTGCACTGGTCAGCCCTGCAGGGAGCAAACCAGGAAAGCCAAGGCTGCAACTGAATTCCAATTAGCTTCGAGCATCAATCATAGAATCATAGAAGTTGGGTCGGAAGGGACCTTGTAGATCTTCAAGTCCGACCCCCCGCCTGGGCAGGAGAAAAGACTGGACTCAAATGAGTCCAGCC
>NW_017728950.1:25200968-25213148 GCF_001723895.1 Crocodylus porosus
AGGCTGAGAGCCATGGGGCTCTTTAGCCTGGAAAAGCGTAGGCTCAGGGGTGATCTGATGGCCACCTATAAGTTTAACAGGGGTGCTCACCAGTATCTGGGGGAACGTTTGTTCACCAGAGTGCCCAAGGGATGACGAGGTCGAATGGTCATAAACTACTACAAGACCATTTCAGGCTGGACATAAGGAAGAATTTCTTTACTGGCCGAGCCCCCAAGGTCTAGAACAGCCTGCCATTGGAGGTGGTCCAAGCACCTACATTGAACACCTTTAAGAGCAAAATGGATGCTTATGTTGCTGGGATCCTATGACCCCAGCTGACTTCCTGCCCTTTGAGCAGGCGGCTGGACTCAATGATCTTCTGAGCTCCCTTCCAGCCCTAATGTCTATGAAATCTATGAAATCTACGACATTTGCATGTTTATCTTGCTGGGATCCTATGATCCCTACTGACTTCCTGCCCCTGAGGCAGGGGGCTGGACTCAATGATCTTTCGAGGTCCCTTCCAGCCCTGGTGTCTATGAATCTATGAATCTATGAATCTAATATAGCTCTACTGCTTCCAGCTGGTTTTGGTGTCTGTACAGCATCTCATTGTGCCATGTGGACTTACCCATAGCTCTAGAAGTGAACTTCCTACTATCATAAGGTGGGCAAGCTCTTTAAAAGTGCAGAGTTGAACACACCTGTACCCTGTGTGTTGCCTCCTAAGGTAGTGGGTTTTGAAACAGAAAAAGGAGCCTCTTAGGTTACTTGGAAAGTTTTTGGGAAAGGGTTTCAAGACTGTGCGCTGCACTGGATGGGGCTGAGGGAGACTGCTAGAGACAGGCCACAGTGGGAAGTGAAGCAAGCAGTCAGTATAGGTACAACTCTTTGCTTAATGTATGCTTGGCTTATCCTTAGAGTAAAACCCAGAGCAGAAGAAAGGCCTGACCTCCCCTGTGTAACTGACTGCTGAGCAAGGTGTGTTAAAAGTTTCTCAGTTTAGAGTTGGAAGGATGCCCTGGGCCTGGAGGTTGGCTGCAAAACCAGCATGGTGGGAGTTTACCTTTGTAGCTCCTACTTCCAACTCCCCTCTTGGTGTTGATATGTAAAAGCTTCCTAAAGCTTACTGGAGGTAGGACTTTCCCCATGGACACTCCCATGATGTGATCAGCCACAAACACTCAGCTCTATCAGATGTAGTTGTCTTGACCAGCAGACACCTGTCCAGCCCCAGATTTAGGACCATACTTTCAAAGGTATTTAGGTATCCAAAAGCACCTGGTGGGGCTTTCAGAAATACCCAGGGCCCTAACTTGGGAGTAAAAAAAGCACCACTTAAGGCTGGAAGGAGCCTTGAGACCTACAGAGGAACTCTCCCTAGCACAGGAGGGACACCAGGGTTCAATGAGCACCAAGGACTGGTATAAAAGACCCTGTTTGGGACTAAGGGATCATCTCAGGAAGCCCTCATCCCCATCTCTAGGCTGCATTTGACCCTGTTCCTTATAGAAGCGATAAGCACACATGCTTCTTCCTCTGTGTATAGATGTGAGTCTCTGTTATAGCCAATCACTCAGCTGTTTGCTGTAGAGCATATGATTCGCCTCTCTCTCTGCTGGATGGACATTTCTCTTCTGCAGTGCAGGGTGGGGCTGGGTTATTGGTGCTTGAGAAGAAGCCAAGAAAGGTAAGGGGATTGTCACACCTGATCATGGGTGTCTTTCCTTAGGCCTAAACTTGGATGTCTCATGACCTCTTCCTGACTCTAGGTGGCTGAGGACTCTATATCCAGTATGAAGCAATTTATGCTTAAAAACTGCAGCAGTCTTTAATTACAAGGAGGTTGTAGTGTTACTATTGTTGAAGTGTTGGAATCCAACCCATATCCTACTTAAATATTTGGTTAAAACACCACAATCAGTAGTCACTGCCATAATTATCTTCTCTGGGGATCCTACATGTGCTGACCCTGCCAGGTGATGTAAGTAGCATAATGGGAGGATGGAAAAAGGATGTATGCTAAGATTGTGCAGTGCTGAGAAATCTTGCAGCCTGACAAACACTTGTGGGGGAAAGGTCTGCCTTTCAGAGTAAAACTGGCCATCAACATTAGTCTTAATGCTAGCTTTCATAATCACCTTATTTCCAAGCTCCATACTAATCTCAGTCATGAGGTATTTTTGTCTTTGCTCTCCAAACCAGTTACCTATGAAAACAGGTGAATACTAAGGTTTGGAAACCTTGAGTACTTTGTCAGGCTAAGACTTTTCAAAATATCTCTGCATCAGTGTATTTCCAGTCGTGCTGATGGCAACAGGATAGATCCTATTCCATCTGCTTGGGCATGTCTACACATGCATTAATGCACAATAACCAGCACTACTATGCATTAGCACCCATGCATGAATTTTAGGTGACACTACTGCACGGTAGATTAATTCAACTGTGCATTAGCACATTATCATGGGTTTTGCCCACTGTGCTAACGCACTGTAGAATTAGTCTACTGCACTTAAAGCATCTTGTGTAGACACGCCACTTGGTGCCTAAATTTAATCCTACTTTGATTTGCAGAAATTTATGAAAACCATTAAGCTATGAGGGTGTCCTCCTCCTGGCTGCTTTTTGTGTTGTATTCTTCTACTGAATGTGGAAGAATGTTACAAAACAAGTTATTAATGACTTTTCAGGGACTTAAGCAGGGTAGATTAGGATCACATTGAGATTCCTAACAAGTAGAACAGTATCTGACCCAGCAAGGACAATAATCTACAGAAGCCAGCTTGGTTTGGAGGCTGAGTTGACTGAGTGACTTTGGAGCTTGGATGGTAGGAGAAGTGTTGGTCTTGTGCTATTTCTTGGCTTCAGACAGACCTGAAAATACAAAACGGGTAATTCTTTTGCGGTCCTTTCCCTATCCCACCTCCTATAAAAAATAGTACATTGCTCAAAAATCTGGAAGTGGATTTGCTATGTAGGACTAGGCACAGATCTAGGACTTATCTGATCAGAACTAGTTTGCCTTTCCTCTTACAGAACCCAATCAAGATGTGAAAACAAGTAATTGCCCTTATAAAAGGGAAGGGTATGTGTGTGCACACATTTGCACCTGACTGTTTCTGTCTGTGTGTGTAAAGGCCCAGTAAAGCTATAGCATTCCACAGTTAATAATGTAACAAAAGGTAAAATGAGAGAGAGGGAGATCTGAGACTTTTTAGAAAACTTAAAAACAGAGAGGTGGGGCTGAAGGGAGTGTACAGCTGATGCTCATTTTCCCTTCCCTGGCCAAACACTTCAGCTGCTGAGGTTGCTGAAAAATAACTGTTTTCAGGCAGGAGACATGTAAATATGGGCCAGTGCTTGCTTGCTGTCTTTGCTGTGCTGTGCTGTCTTTCCAAAAGATGCTGTCTCTTGAATTAATTTGAACAATGACTCAAATTAGGCTGAGATGGGCCATTTGCAGCCCTCCTGTTATCTTGCAAAAGAGCCTACAATTAGGAGAGGAACAGACAGGGCGGAGAGTGGAATTGCTTGTAATTGATGGTGAGTGGCTGGCTGAGACAAACTAGTCTGATTTGTGGTTAAAATAAGAAATGGCTGTGTCTGGGATCCTGCTGGCCTGGGGGAGCTCAGCTAGTAAGGAGTGATGCTGTAGGTCTTCTACTACCTACAACTAGTGGCATGGGCTTCTGCATACCTGGCTCCTGGAAACTGAGTGATGCAGGGGCTGCTGCAAGTGGAGGCAAAAGCTTTCCTGAAAAGGTCAAAGCAATACTAACACTGGGCTCCAACATAGTCTAGCCCAGCAGGATAGATTCATCTACCATTGCAATGCGTGAATATTCAGGGTGAAATCAACTGACTCACTGAAATTGGTGCCAGTGCCTCCATTCATGTCAGTGAGGAAGGAATCTACCTATAGACTCTGTCATTTTAAACCATTTGTTAGTGGCTTCAGTAATTAGATCTGACAACCTACAGCCACTGAAGACCATCTGTCTGTATGTATGTAGATTTTGTTACACCCAGATTGGGGCAGTGATCCATAGATTCCCCAAGAAGCCACGTCATGACAGTGGTATACAAGCTGTCTCTGGTACAAGGGACAAAAGTTATTAAAAGAGGTTGGGGGCTACAATCAATTCTGCCCTAGATCCAGACACATGCTTAAACCCCTAATTTGATTTCCCCAGGGATCCTGCAGCCCAGCAGGGCAGAGGCAGCCAGAGAAAGTGCATTATGAGAGGACCTGTCGGTCTCCCTGGGCATTTAGGATTGGGACAGACATTACACATAAACCGATTTAAGTGATCAGAAACTGGTTTAATCCTGTAACAGAACATCAGTTCAGTGCACATAAACCAGTTTGAAAATGGCTGAAACTGGTTTGAGATAAACCTGGTTGAATGTAGTATCAGGCTTAACTGATATGGGTCAAACCAGTCAATGCAATGTCTGTCCCAGACCCCTTCCTAGTTTAAGTTAAACCAGAGTCCCTTAGCATCCCAGATGCTTTGCAGCCCTGGGCTGGGCTGAACTGTGTCATCTCCTCCAGAAAATGGGGCTGGCCCTGCCCCTCTACTCCCTATCCAGAGCTTTGGCCTGCAGGCACAACAGGGTCTGCCTGGCTCCCCCTACCTCACCTCCCCCTCACCACTTGTTGCTCAAGCAGGGAACCCCTGACCTCTCCCTCCATCCTATCTCCCAGAGCATGGGCCCTAGTCCCACAGACCCTAGGTATGTGGTATGCTAGCTAATGCTGAGAGGTGTCTGTGTCTGTGTGCGTCTCCAATTTCACTGGGACAGGCAGACAAAACAGGGCTTTTTGGAGCTAATCAACAGGTCAGCTGGTAATATCCCTCTGTTCCTTCCTTGGAAAAAGCTGTATAAGAAGAGCTTTAACCAATGAGAGAGGCTTTTGTTTTGCTGATGGGCTGATAAATGCTGTTTTATCATCTCCCTGCCAGCTCTCTTGCCTGTCAGGTTTGCAGACAGTATGAAGAAGCAGGGAGAGGAAATTGTAAAAGCTCAGTATCATCAACAGATGCATGCACTTCACATCCCCCCTTTGCCTCACAGTGCTAGCTGGAGGCTTGAGCAGCGAGCAGGGAAAATGTTGGGATTATACAGATAGGGTGGGGGTTTAGAGCATGCCCCCTCAGCTCAGCCCTGTAAAAGAGAAGGGAGGGCTGCTCTAGCACCCCACCTCCAGCTTCTATCCTGAGCCACTGCAGGCATGTGCTGGCTTTTCTTCAGTCCAGAGGGGATATCTGTGCAGTTGCAAACTAATTCAATCTAGGCAGGATAGACTAACCTGCCAAGATTTAAACAATTTAGGCTCAGGTGTTCTGAATGTCTGTCCCTAGCTCTAGAGAAATAAAGCCCTTCCCTCCTCTCTGTAGTCCTACGACTAATCCAAGCACTCAAGCTTTGGCTCAGAAATGCATGTTTACTATTCATAATTGCATATATATCATATTAACTCACCTGTGATAGCCACAGGTTTGGACACTGACTATCAGCAGGTCTCATCACACCCGGAGGAAGGTCTTGGCATGACCATGCCTAAGGGTGTGTGTGTGTAGACAAAACGGGGGCCCTAAATTGAAGCAGTGGGTTTTTTAAAGAAACAGCTTTAATTTAGGTCTGATTAAACCCCCGTGTCATGCACACACCCAATTTACCTGCCTCCCCAGTGGCAGGGAAAGAAGGGCAAGCTGCCGGTGGGCAGAGCAGTCCCTGGGCTGAGGTGGGGCACAGTGTTTCCATTCACAGCAGTGGCAGCAACCCCCCCAGAAGCACCCACCCACAGGCACCTGGCTCGGGGTCCCAAGGGGCACCACATCTGCAAAGGGAAGCACCAGGCCCCTGCGCAACTCAGGCAGGCTCTGGGGGGAGGTGGGGTGGGATGAGGCTTGCTGCTTTTCTTGGGCGGAGCCTGATTTCCCAGTCTGCTGCCAAGCTGCCTGCAGGGCTTTCTGCAGAGCCACAAACTGCACAGAGTCTGGTGCTTCAGTCTGAGGCTATAGGAGCGCAAACAAACTCCTCAGAGGAGCCTTAGTTTGCTGCATCCCAAGTCATTTATAGCACATTACGCTGACAAATTTTCTATAATGGCTAGACTTAATGCGCAATATGCTGCCGAGGCATGGAAACACCAAAATCATTAAAGCAGCGTAAAAGCATTTAGCCTGTTTTAAAGTGTCATGTGCATACGCTCCTCGTTTTGCCTATACACAGCCTAATAATATGTCAGTTGGTTCCTAACCTGCAAGTGGACACTAGAATCATATTTGGCATAGCACAGAGTGAGGCTGAGGAGGATTTCATTGTGAAAATTTTACCTCTTTGCTAGCAGTCTTTTCCTGTGCTGGCTGCAACACTTGATTTTATTCCCAAACTCCTAGGTCCAAATTGGTCATCAGTCCCCAGTATAGAGCCTCGTCTCAGCATTGGTAGTGTGGTCTAATAGTACTTAGAAATGCATGGAGCAGTGGGTAGCTTGGCTAGGGCTTCAGTATACAAAACCCAATGACTTTTCTACACCAAGCAGAATTTCCAACATGTCCCACCCCTACCTTGCTCTTTGACCATAAGATTTCCAGAAGGGGCAAATCAAAAAAAGGGGCCCCTCAGTGCCCTGACATCAGTCCAATCCCCAAGGTCAATCAGATGCCCTGAATGTGGCTGTTGTGTATCAGTAGACTTTGCATCTTTGACATACAATCTTTCAGTTACTTTGCTATAATATCTTTCTTTGCCAAACACAGCTGCTTCCTTCCTTTGTTTTTGTCTGTAAGGGATTATCTACAGTAGGCAAGTTGAAGAAGTTATTGCAGTGCTCTTACATCAGTGTACAGGACCCAGTAGGATCAACTGTACTAGCATAACCCCACACTATACAGAGTGAGAGGCCTAACCTCACCATCTGAAGCAGCTGGCTAAAATCTTCCTAATGTAGATCGTCCTCTTTTTCTTTAAATGCAAAGACATTTTACCAGACTCTCCCATTCATTGTCCCTCTCCACAAGAAGCTGACAGGATTTTATGCTTTTAGGAGCCCCTTGGGTAGAACCACAGTAATACATCACTGTCCTGGTATGTGTCCCCACTATGGTCAGACCTCTGGGGTAATGCAAAGGCTGCATATTAAACACTGGGTCCGAGGAGTATCTCACCTGGCCTTATTCATTGTTATGGCTTTTCACTCCCCACTATGTTATGCAAATACAGAACACATCTGGATTTGGCTAGTAAAGGTCCTGTAACACCTTACACTGTGAGCTGCACAAATGTTGATCAGTATTAGTGCTAGCTTGGAGTGTGGAGCAGTCACATCCTTTGTTTAGCAACCTTTTCTGACTTCCCCACCTACACAGCTATGACTTGCCACCAAAGGCCTGGTGTCAGGGGCAGGTCTAGAAGCTGAAGCTGTGAGTTGCCACTAGAGAGCTGGTGAGTCAGGACAGGCTTTTACCCTTGCTTTCTGGGTGAAGGTGTGAGAGATCCTGGGAAACTGGAGGCCTTCCAGCTTGGGTGGCATAGCTGTGGGGGAATGGCCGCATGTTAATGGAAGAGGAGCTGGGTAGTGTGGCTCAGAGATAATCTTGCCCTGGAGTAGTGTGACTTTCAGTTGCCTCAACTTCCTCTGTGTAAAATGAAGTTTATTTTCTACCTAAGAGGACTTTTACAATCTTTCATTTCTCCTCAGCCTAAAGAAGGATGTATGTGCCAGAAAGTTTGTAAAGAAAGAACTTTTTTGCTATTTTTAGCTGGTCTAATAAAAGGTACCACCTCTGAACCCAGAGTTTTAGAGTTTTATGTTTTTCTTTGTCTCAGACCAACACGGGTACAAAATAGCTCCCTAAAACTGGGGATGCACCAATAGAGAATTTTTGGGCCAGTACTGATGGCCAATTTTTAATGACCCATATTGGCTGATACTGATGGGATTCTGATATGCAGCTGAGCAGCATGGAGAGCAGCATCCAGCTCTTAAGACTGTTGTGGGGGAAGGGGCTTGGGTGGGGCAGATCGAGGCCCTCATAGTGAGGGAGGGAGGAGTGGAGCTGGAACTGGGGCTGGGGCAGGCACTGCACAGCCATGGCAGAGTGTGGGGCAGAGCTGCAAGTGGAGAAAGAGCCACTGGAAAGAGCCTGGCGTCACTGAGATCTCAGCCCACAGTGGCAGCCCGCCCTTGCCCTGTGTACAGATCCAGGGCAAGTGCCCCCTGCCCTCTCAGCATATGCATAGCTGCAGGAGCCACCACCCCGTCCCCACACCCCCTGGATGAGCTACTCACAGCCCCATCCCATGCTCCACCCGGGCTGTTCAGTGCCAGCCCCTGCCCCAACCCCAGCCCCACTCCCTTCCTCACTGGGGGGGGCCTCAATCTGCCCCCCCATGCCCCTTCCCTCACAACAGACTTACCAGCTGGACCCTGCTCCTTTCCACACTGCTGGGCTGCACTCCTGGCTACCTGTGTGCTGCACTGTGGATGTGCGCATGCACAGGGCATTTATCGGCAACATTATCAGCCACATCAGTCAAAAAAAGCCAGTTGCCGATACAGTAAATTTTCCTTATATCAGTGCCAATCTCATATGGGACTGATGTATCAGTGCATCTCTATCCAGAGCCACTTTAAGGTGTTAATTTGCAGACAACCCAGGGGTTAAGAGCTCCAGAAGCCGCCCAAAATAACTGCATAACAAGGCCCTAAGTTAATGCCTGAGTACTGAGATTTTGAGCACTGAAGTGGGCTAATACTGCAATGAAACACATCAGACTTAAGTTAGAGGCCTTTTGACAGTCAGGAACCATGGTTTTGTGTTTGGGGGATTGAGAGGAGGAGGAGGAGCATGTCTATACCTGCCTTTGATGAACAAACAGTACCTGCTTTCTTAACTTCTTCTCTGAAGAAATGGCCAAAGGTAGAGTTACCATTAGAGGTGCATTGATACATCAGTCCCATATTGGATTGGCTCCGATATAAGGAAAATTGACAGTCTCAGCAATCAGCCTTTTTGGCTGACGTGGCCAATAATGTGGCCAATAAATTCCCTGTTCATATGCTCAGCCGCTGTACAGCATGCAGGCAGCCGGGAGTGAAACCCAGCAGCATGGACAGCAGTGTCTGGCTGGTAAGTCTGTTGTATGAGAAGGAGCGGGAGTGCAGCAGCTGTCCCAGCACCAGCCCCACTCCCTCCCTCACCACAGGTCCTCAATCTGCCCCCCGCACACCTTCCCTCCCTCCTCCCCCACAACAGACTTACCAGCTGGAAGCTGCTCTCCAAGCTGCCTGGCTGTCAGATTGGTTATCAGATTGGTATCGGCCAATCTGGCTCATTAAAAATGAACCATTGGTATCAGCCAAAAAAATGCTCTATCAGTGCACCCCTAGTTACCATATTTTCAGTTTCAAAATAGGACACCTGTGTGAGGGGGTATGACTGTGGGTGGGGGCAATGATATGCCCATACCCTACCTCTGCCCCTCACTTTCAAGCCACAGCCTCCCCAGCCCTGCTGCTGCCCTCACTCTCAACTTTCATCCCCTGGCCCTACCTGTGCCCCATGCTCCCAAGCCACAGCTCCCCACCCCCCTGATGCCCCTCACTTCTAAGCCACAGCCCCCTGCCCCCCCCAACTCTGCTGGTGCTCCTCACTCCATACCTGCAGTCCCCTGGACCCCCAAGCACTGCTGCCCATGCAACTCCCTGCTGCCCTCAAAGAACTCCTCCCACTCTCTCCCCCCACCTCCCCTGCCTCACCAGTGCCAACAGGCACCTGCCCCCCTTGCATGCTGATCCACAGACATACACAGAGACAGCCCCTGTAGTCCCCATCCCTGGCCCTCCAACACCCACCTCATACAGATTTACACGCCTGCAGCTGCCAGGGCATGTGCAAAGGCAAATGATGCCCTGGTGTCCAGTTGCCTTCCCCCACTCTTCCCAGCCCCAAGCAGCTGCTTGCTGGGTTAAGCCAGGAAGTGCCAGGAAGGCAGAGGCAGAGCAAAATCCTGGACATTTGCAGATATTTAAAAAAACCACCAGGACAGAGAAAGGAGAACTCAAAAAGAGGACATGTCTGGGAAAACCCAGATGTATGGTAACCCTAACCAAAGGAGTCTTATGTCTGCCACTTTGGGTCCCCCAAATGTCATAGTGATGCCAGCAGTGCTACCCAGTGTGCTCCAGCAAACAAGCGCTAAGGCAATGGGTTTTCCTGTGGTACCCATATACTCAATCGTGCTGACAGCACAGAAAGCAGATATGAAGTTGACAAAAGAGAAACCCAAGTGTTCTGACTGCACAGTTGGTACTGAGCTGCCGAAACAGGGAAACGTGGTTTCATAACATTGTCAAGATAATAAAACACCTGTGCTGCAGTGTGCTGCAAACCACAAAACGGTGTCAAAAGGTGAACCACTCGCCCAACAAGGCAGAAGCTCGAAGCCATTTGACAAACTTTTAACCACAACAGAATACAAAATGAACTTGGTAGCTCAATGCGGTCAAGGTCCGCTAACCACAGGTAGAATAGCCCCTTAGCCAATCATAGTAAAGGTTAATACAAATTTGGTTCTAAATTCTGCTTGAATGAAAATAAATTTGGGACAAAATTTGACCAAGGTGTGCGGATGACTTAAGAAGCTTTGCGGGTGCTGCAGAACCAATGACCCAGAGCCGGTCGCGGCTTAGCTGATCTGCTCCAGGCATCATCTGTAAGGGTGTCTTTAACAAATTGTGCATAAGAGGTAACAAGGCTTGAACATGCTATATTGGATTTTGTGAGTATACCCTAAGTTATTCTTTCTCTTTTAAATAAAACAAAAGCTTGCCTCAGAGATCTGTGTCTACTCTAAGTAACTCATCCACTCCACCCAATTACAGGTACATTTCCCCACTCTGCAGATCACTTACGATATTTTCTTGCATACAACACACAACTTTACTCCCCAAACCAGCCTCCTCTTCCCTCCTCCCCCTGCCCCAAATTGGGGGGTGTGTCTTAAGTGAGGAAGCTGTTTTTTAACTGGAATAGCACACCTGGAAACATCTGCATGGCATGCAGTTGTCAAGTTGGCTGCTGCTTATGCCTGGCTCAGCAAGCTGAAGGGGTAGAATCCTGTATTAACCTCTCACAGTTGTACCTATTGGCTGACTGCTATAGCTTGTGCCTGAAGCAACAAGTGAGCTGCTGGTAGTATCTTGATGAGACTTGTGATTTGAAAATACTTTATTTACAGGCAATATATCGAGAACTAAGTCTTGCTGCTACCCTAGCAAGGGTCTGGGGGCCTAACTGTGTATGACAGGAAATCTTTCTGGGAAGCAGGGTGCTGCTGACCTGCTGTCTGATCTCCATCACCTCTGGTCCATACTTTGTGTCAACTGCAATTTTGGGGGGCAAGGGCTGCCTGTCAATGAACTCACACACAATGCCTGTCTTGGCTGGAGACCCCAGCCAAAATAATACATACCTTCACTGATAGGATGGAAATACTTTTGCTTGAAGAGAATGGAGTGTTTACAAGGCTTCCCTATTGAAGTGGAATACCATTCAAACATTGGCGGATCCAGGATTTGGCAAAAGGCAGTTGGGAGCAGCAACCCATGCTGCAAGGGTGGGTGCACTCCTGTTCCCAGTCTCCTCCCCCCTCCACTGACAGGTCTGGGCCGACTGCATGGGAACCTCCAGAAACATTTTAAAGACCCCCAAAAGTAGGTAGGACTCCTCCCTCCCTTCCTCTCTATGCTCAGAGGCACATCCCCACCCCTCCACTTTCCTCCTTCCCCTACCTCAGCAGGGAAAGCAACAGCAGCAGGCACAGGAGGCAGGGAAAAGAAAGGAGGCAGAGAGGAGAAGGAAGAGGAGGATTCTCACCTGCTTTGGGGACTGTTTTTTTATATAGGTTCCTGTGGTCTGCTCCAGTCGAAAAAGGTGAATGCAGCAGTGCCACTGCACCCCCTCTGGATCCTCCCAGGCATTGAAATCTTCACCTGGACTCTTATTTAAAAATCAATCAGCCTCATATTGTGGGACAAGCTGGGGCTAGAACTGCTTTCACAAGAATGTACCAAAGAAGCACCTGCAACTTGATTTTCTGTTTTGTTGCGAGAGACTGCAAACCACAAGCTAACGGCTAGAAAGTCCCAAACTTTGCAACCAATTTCACAACTATGTAACC
>NW_017728950.1:25213159-25235710 GCF_001723895.1 Crocodylus porosus
TTTGATCTGAGTCTCATGACTCCAGGCTGACCTGCTTGCAAGCAATAAAGGCTTTGTCTCTGTGGCTTGTGGTGTGACTCACTTCTGGGGACCAAATTGGAACTTAGCCTCCAGGAGCTCAAACGGCCCCTTGTGCAACAATATGCCCTTTAAAGAATCTTTATTATGGCATCTTTTTCTGCTTTATTGCATCTGAGTACATAGCTTTATACTTCACTGCTCTTGCCTATGAAAAATATTCAGACATAAAAGTAATAACAACTCCCAAGAATCTGAAAATTCAGGTAGAGAAAGGAGAATTTATGGCCCATCAGACTGCTGAATGAAGTCCCATTTTATACTCTCACAGGAAAAGTGCCAAATCCTTAGCTACTATAAAAAGCGTAATTCCATTGAATGCCATCATGTTACACCAGTTTACACCAATATGGAATCGGGCTTATTGTGTTTAATAGACTTCTTACCCAGAAGACCTATCTGCATTGGCTGAGGTCCTCAAAGGTATCTAACTCCCAATAATTTTAATATAAAGGAGATGCCTCAGAGTGTCTGGGCTGTTATGCCTGACACATTTTACAAGGCTGTTTATGGGTTATGCCCCATGGAATTACTCTAACAGAGCACAGAATTAGCCCCTGTTACTGCCAATATTCTATGAGGGATGTGGACTTCACTCATGCATGCTGTGCTCCCAAAAGATAGTCGAGTCTGTGAGAGCAGCTTCACAAAATCAATTCCACTGTATTAGGAAATTTGCCTTTAACATCCTAGTCGATTCTTATAAGTAGGAGTGCCTTTTCTATGAAGCATGAAGTTGAATCAATAGCTATTTGTATACATAAACTCAAGTGCAGCCTTTAGGTATGTATTTCCCTGTTAATAAAATATATAGGGAAGCTGCCAACTATGGTCATCATCTGACCTTGCTGCATCTTAACCTCTTGTCTGTGTTACAATGGTTATTGGGTTTCAACTAGCACTAAGAATTACAGAAATGGGAACTTTTTTCTATATGATGAACACATGGATCGCATGGTATTAGACACTTCTACTCTTATACTCTCTCAGGGCTTTAACATCTATGTTAGCCAGTGGGAGGGCTCTGTCTCCTCTCACAGGGGATACACCTATCTTATTATCATAACCTTGCGTATGGAGATTAATAGAATGTATTGTTCCAGTCCCAGTGTCAGAAGTGGGTGGTGCCTGGATTTCATTTGCTTCCAAGTTCAGCAAGATGGCAGGTTCTGCAAAAATTGCATCTGTCACTTGTTCTGAATCCAGCTGTCTGAAGCCAGGTGGAGTGGTGTACACCCCACTGGCTGCCTCAGTGATGCTCTCAGGGGTTTGTGACCCCTTCTTGATGCCTGCAGGTAGAGTTGCACCAGGCACATCTGCTGTACCCTCAGGAGATGGTAGCTGACCTGGAGAGGCCTGATTCACATGCGTCTGTCCTGCTGGGAAAACTATATCCTGGCCCTCTGAGTTGACCACTGCCTGATTTGCTTGGAGAAGTCCTTGCAGTCCAAGTAAAATTAATCCAGTGAGGATCTGAGGATCTGTTTGCTGCACAGGGAAAAGAAAGATGTGGGTCCTCTGGGTAGTCAGGAGCAGTGGTCTAAATAGCTCTGGTAACCTCTGAAGCTTAGGGCTTTTCCTCCTCCCCAATTAAAGCCACTACCCAAGCAAAGCAAGCTTGCAGAAAATCATTTACAGATTTTTCCTTAGAAGAAATGGTATGGATAGAGCCAGCATCATCATGAAAAAAAATCTTGCCCTAGCATTCAGGTGGATTTGGTCATTGGAGAGAGGGTTGGCAGGAAGTGAAGTCCTGTGTTGGCACTGGATTGTTTTGTACATTGTTAATTCATGTAGTTTCACTAGTTTATGAGCTCATAAGAGACACAGAGAGGTTTCATTAGAAGGACTAATTGAGATGTCTAGGACTGCGTAGTTTTGACTACCAAAAGGTATATTGCAAGCAAACTAATAAACAACTGAGGGAGGCAAATACTGCTCTCATGTGTGTCTTAGATTCATCGATGCTAGGTTTGGAAGGGACCTCAACAAATCATTGAGTCCAACCCCCTGCCTAGGCAGGAAAGAGTGACCCCAGCCAGATGCCTATCCAGCCATCTCTTAAAGACCCCCAAAGCAGGGGAGAGCACCACCTTCCTTGGAAGCCCATTCCAGATTCTGGCCACCCTTACCATGAAGTTTTTCCTGATATCTAGCCTAAATCTGCTCTCTGTCAGTTTGTGACCATTGTTCCTTGCTCTTTTCTTATCACACAAGAGCATGAAGATTTAAATGAAACAGCAAGTTCCACAAGTTTTAATGTGTAGAAATAAGCATTTCTATTCATCAACTGTAAATTAATCACCTTTCAGTCTTAATACATCACTGAGACTGAGAACTTAGATGGATTAACAGACCCTTCTTACAAAAAAGAAAACAAAACCCCTATCCAATAAATAAAAAGAGTAAACATTTATGAAGCTAATGAAACATCTACCATTCTTTTAGAGGAAAGCATTCACTGAAAGGATAGAAACATGCCTTGGGATATAATCCAACCTCTACTGGACAAGACTGAGATACATTTTTATCTTTGATCATTCCCTAATTGTCTATTGTAGTGTTTATTGCAATTCTGAAATGCTTGATACAGGCCTGTGTGAGAGATGAGATAGGAAAACTGCTTATCTCACACCTCTAGCAGTTACTGAGTTTATTTATTAGCACATTTTATAAAATGAAAATAGAAAGGAATGAGTTATTTACCATTTCCTCTGAGCTCACACCTAGTCCCTGAAATCCAACCAAAAATATGAGAAATGAAGTTAGCACAAAGTAGGATCAAAGTGAAAGAGCTTTTTTTTTCATTTTAAACTAGATTTGATATGTTAGCAGTTTTCTTAGGAGAGAACAAGGGACTCTTCCTTTTCACCAGGAGAACCAGAAGCAGATACGCAAAATTGCAATCAGGATGTAAACTTAATTAGGAAAGCTGCATTAATTCAGCTAGACTAATTTGGAATTGATCTGCTTAAGCCAGCGTAGATTAAACCCTCTAATGCTGATGCACTCAAACTGGGTTAACTGTCTTAAATCAGTTAAGTTTAATTCTGTAATTACCCATACACAAGCCAAATGGATTTAGAAGAAGCAAAACCTGTTTAGGGTTTGCACTGATTAGTCATCACTGATTTTTTAAAGCAATTTAGGTAAAATAAAACTTTCCTAATATAGACAACTTTCCTCTATTGACCTCACAGCAACTGAATAGTCATGAACTTTCTTTTAGGTTAGTAGCCTTGGAATAAATGAGAGCTCCACTAGTTAGGTCCAAAATCAAGATTGTTTTGTGGGTAAGTGGGACCTCTTCACTACTGTGCATTTAACAGCCAGGCCAGCACCTAAAAAAGTGATTCACTCACTTGTTCCCTAACTTGGTGGACTGTATTTCCTTTTCTTGATTGCTGTTTGATAACTTAAGCCCAAATATTTCATGAACAAGTGTTTTGTTTATCCACGTATTTGGAGATTGGCTGCTGCTCTCTCATGTAAATAACATTATCTGGGATTATCAGAGAAAATTAGGGTTGGAAGGGACCTCAGGAGGTCATTTAGTCCAACCTTCTGCTCAAAGCAGGACCAGCCCCTACTAGATCATTCCAGCCAGGGCTTCATCAAGCCAGGCCTAAAAGCCTCCAAGGATGGAGATTACACCACCTCTCTGGGTAACCTGTTCCAGTGTTTCACCACCCTCCTAGTGAGAAAGTTATTCCTCATATCCACCCATAACTTCCCTTGCTGCAACTTGAGACCATTGCTGCTTGTTCTGTCATCTGCCATCACTGAGGACAGTCTAGCTCCATCCTCTTTCATACCACCCTTCAGGTAGTTGAAGGCTGCTATTAAATCCCCTCTCAGTCTTCTCTTCTACAGACTAAATAAACCCAGTTCCCTCAGCCTCTCATCAGAAGTCATGTGTCCCAGCCCCTGAATCATTTTTGGTGCTCTCCACTGGACTCTCTGCAACTTGCCTACATCCCAGCATGCTGTTAACCTTCTTGGCAACAAGGGCATACTATTGATTCATATTCAGCTTATTCACTGTAATCCCCAGTCCTTTTCTGCAAAGCTGCTGCCCAGCCAGTCAGTCCCCGGCCTGTACCGGTGCATGGGATTGTTCTGTCCTAAGTGCAGGACTTTGCACATGTCCTTGTTGAACCTCAGAGATCTCTTTTGGTCCAACCCTCCAATTTGTCCAGGGAACATACATGGGTACGTTTCCTGCTCTGCCTGTTTTGCAAATGGGGTGCTCATGCACAGGGCTAGCCTCAGAGGTGGGCGACACCTAGGGTGCCACGGTCAGGGGCGTGCAGCCCATGTTCACAGCTCACACGCATGAACAGCCCACATTCACAGCAGTACTCTTCCCCTGCCAAGGCTGATCATTTTCCCAAACAGGAGAAGTGATGCCCAAGCCAGCCTGACCCCATCTTCAACCACTGCTCAAGAGGAGCCAGGCCAGGCATGTCACTTGTTACCCACCTGCCTGATGTACCATGCCACTCTGCCTCCCTGCTGGACTGCACCCCACACACTTGCCCACCTGCCTCTGTGTGCAGCAGCACCACTGACTTGGTCAGGGTGGGAGGATGGAAGTTGCCTGGTTGTGGGGCTCAGCAATGATGAGGGCACCAACATACAAGTTCACCCAGAGCACTATTTTCCCTTAAGGTCAGCTCTGCTCATCTGATGTGTGTTCCCATGTGATTTTGCAGATAGTCGAGATCTGACTGTCATGGAAACCTGCATCCTGGAAGTCATACTACTTTGACCTCTCTCATCCTATGACCCCAGCTGGCTTCCTGCCCTTTGGGCGGGGGGCTGGACTCGATGATCTCCCGAGGTCCCTTCCAGCCCTGATGTCTACGAAATCTATGAAACCACCCCTGTTTCTTGGTAGGAACCATCCCATGCATGTTATAAGGGCCACCACAACATAGAGTAAGAACAGAAGTGCTCACTCATTGAGTCCTTTGATAACAGCAGTCATCTATAATAAATATTCCCTTTCATAAATTTATTGGATTTCCTAAAAGTAGTTAGGTTGTCTGTCTGTCTGTCTTCCTTTTTTTTACTCCTGTGCGGATGCTATTCCAGACCTTGATTGCCATGACAATTAGATACCTCTTGCTAATTTTCAGCTTAATTTTTTTTATAACCAGGTAATACTCATTTGTTCTTATGCCAATATCATCCTTTAGTTTTTGCAGTTTCCTCATCTCCTGGCTGGTTATTCCCCTGATCTGTTTATAGAATACAATTAATTCCCTTATCAGCCTTTGTTTTGTTTGGCTATATAATCCAAGCTCCTTTATTCTCTTCTAAAAAGATAAGCTCTCAATTTCCCTGATCATCTCCATAACCTTTTCTGTGCCTGTTCTCATTTGAATTCAGTTTTCTTGAACATGGGAAAACAAAACCATATTTAAAATTCCAGGTGATGTCTCACTAGGGCCATGTACAATGCCATTAATGTTTCCCTGTCACTGCAGTAAACATCTCGACTTACACAACCCAGGACCATGGTGGTGTTTTTTTCCAAAGATGCATCACATTGGTAGCTTATATTCATTTTGTGACTGACTGACAATGTCATGTACATCAATGTCTACAGTCATTGCCAATGAATAAGCTCCCAGGTTAGAGAAGATATTTTTGTCATAGGCATGCTTTTTGTACTGTTAAATTCTCCCTGTTTCTATTATTCCAATTCTCAAGATAAGGTCATGAAGTGATATTGCCTTCCTCCTCTGTAATGATGTCTGTTGACTTTGTGTCTTCAACAAATTGCATTAGCCCTTTCCAATTTTTGGTGCCAAGGCCATTACTAAAGATATTGAATCAAATCAAGCCTGGTGTTGATCCCTGAGAAAGTCCATGACTTGCCTCCCTTCAGCACAATCTGTTGTTGTGCCCCTGTTATAGTCTTCCTTACATGTTTTATGAAATTTGTACAAATCCCTAGCTTCTCCACCCTAACAAAATGTTATCCTTGTGGTTTTGCATCAAGTAAAGTTAGATAAATAAAGTCTACAGCATTTTCTTTGTCTAGAAAACCTTTTTAAAAGTCAATTATCTAATTCTTTAAAAAGGCAAGAAGTGCTGGTTAAGGTAAAAATGCCTATTTCCATTTTCAGAAGTACAAATGACTGAGAACCCCTGCTGAATAATGACCATATGGGATCTAAAGCATCTTCTTTTCTTACCTGTGGCCCCATTTGTCCTAGTATAAGTGGAAGCACCTGAAAAATATTATTAAATGGAAGCTGTTGAGAAATTCAGTATAAAAATATGATTGGACAGACAGTTTAGTGAGACAGACTACTTTACAATTATTTATACCAAAGACACAGTGCTGTAACAATAACCAGATGTCTGCTGTCCTTCCTCCATCTCTCAATATTCCTGCTCTTCCAGCTAAAGTAAGTGAGAAATGCAGGATCTCCTGTTTTTTAAATGCCAAACAGATTTCTCATTTACCTCAAAATCAGAGAGCACCACAAACACATATTTCCCTAGGTGTCTAAGAAGGCTGTGCTACCAGCAATACAGTTCCTCCCTGAGTTGGTCTTTCTCAGGATCGTTTGTATGCAGGAAGTGGCAGGGAGCCTTGTAAGCACACCATAACTATGATTCTAGACATAGGCAGAGATAATGTGAACAGATGCCTTTGCAAGGGTATCAGATAAATGTCTGCAGCAAAACTAAAGAAGGAACTCACTCCTTGTTGCGGCACCAGATGTTGTGTATTCACTCCACCTGCTCCTATTGGCAGTGTCTGTGTAATTGGCACCCCTCCTGCTGCACCATTCACCTGCATGATGGGAGAAGAGATGCTTGGTACTGTGAGCCAGAATCTGTTTTATCTGTTAGATGTGTAAAGTGGACCTAGGCACCTAAAGGTGATCCTACTGCACCTTGTGCAAGTCCCTAGAAAAGTTAATGCAAAAGGTGAAGCAAGGGAGGATCTTCCTCTTCCTCACTGCTTTTATGCAAAAGTAGATGCTTGAATGGAGTTTCATGGAACTCAACGGAGTGGGCTAAAGCTGCACTTAAGCATTAGTGCTGGTTGTACACACCACAGGGGTTTACTTCGGTTTAATTCTCCCTAAATTGAGGCGGTGGGTTTTTAAAAATACTGCTTCAGTTTAGGGCAAAGTAAACCCCCATGGTGTGTACACAAGAGTTGGGCCCAATCCTCACCTGCCTCACCAGTGGTGAGGGAGAGGACAATTTGCTAGTGGGCCAAGCAGTCTCTGAGCTGCGGGGGGAACCAGTGCTTCCCTCCACAGCAGCAGCAGCAACCCCGAGGCAGCACCTGTCCACAGGCACCCAACCCAGGCAGTCTCGGGGCCACTGCAGCTGCAGAGGGAATCACCAGCCCCCTCCCAGGCATGGAGGGAAGCAATGGGCCCCCGCACTGCTCAGGCAGGCAGGCACTGGGGAGAAAAAAAAAAGATCAGGCTCACCACATTTTTTTCCTTCCGTGTTGCCTACCTGCACAGGCTGCTGTCGGGCTGCACAGCCTCTGAGCTGCACAGGGCCTAGTGCTTCCCTCCGTGGCTATAAAGTAGCAAACTAAAACACTTGAGACGTTTTATTTTGCTGCATCCAGAAGTTATTTACCACGCAATATGCTGCTGACAATGTAAATAGTCGCACCATTAAAGCAGTACAATAGGGCATTTAAGCCACTGTAAAGGCCAATTTTGTAGTATGTACAAAAGCCCTAAATCCCCTTAGATCAGTGGTGCTCAACCTTTTGGTCGCATAGGCCATATGAGTGGCACAGGGCTAGTCTGCAAGCCAGATTGGACTGTGGGATCTGGCACTGCACCATCTTTGTCCTGTGCACTAGGATTGGTCTCAGGAGGCCTGACATTGCCCTTTCCCTTCCCCTGCTCACTGTGATTGGATCCTGAGGGCTTGGCATTGCCCCCCCCAATCTCCCCATGTGCCAGGATAGGGTCCCAGGGACCCAGCACCATCCCCTTCCAGCCCCCAACACCAGGATTGAGCCCTGGAGCCCAGTGCCACCCTTAGCCCACCCTGCATTCTGGGTCCCAGATCCAGCATGCGGGGCCCAGTGCTCCCAATGGGTCTAAAAATTTGGCACCGGGAGACGTGGCATCCTCCCTCACCACCAAATTTTCAGACCTGTGGAAAGCCCTTCGGGACAGAGGACATGGGACTGTGGGCCAAAACTGGCCAACAAGTCTGGGGCTGAGCATCCCTGGCTTAGATGAATTAGATTACTTAAATTCTTCCTGTCCTCTAAAATATAACAAATAAAGCCTGACCTTTACTACCCAATTTGTTTAAAATCCTCTTCAAAAACCTGGGACTTAGAGCAAGCAGGTTTGTGAAAACTCATAGACGTTACAATTAGAAAAGGGCCTCACCGCCCTTTTCTGTTCAAGATTGGCCATCTTAGAATCTAAAAGGTACCTAGTCAGTTAGTCTTACCCTTTTGTAAAATATGTCCTCTGTTATGCATGCCTGCCGCCATATAATGACTTAATCTTTGTCATCCTGCACTGGAAGAGGATCAGCCTCTCCATTATTAAATACCCACCTTACAATAAATATGTGAAAATAAAGTACAATGGCTGCAAGCAAAAAAAAAGGAAATATATAAAGAAACTTACTAGATTGATGTCTGCTCCAAATGGCCATACCCTTGTTAATGGGATGAAATTTAAAGCAGGGAAGACCTGTAACAAGGGGGCATTAGTAAAGAAGAGCTTGTTATAAGCTGCCCTCCCCAAAACAAGCTACCTCCCGTTAGACTCACATTAGTCATGGCAGCATAACACAAGTAGGGAAGATAAGGAGTTAGCTGGGAGCAAAAGCTGCACGTTCAGATTAGGAACTAGTGTCACTTGTATCAGAAGTAATACTAAGACTATTTACTCCACATGCATTTGAGTGAATGGTCCTAGGGCTACCCCTTTGCAGGATCAGAGCCTAGAAGTGTGTGAGCAGCCTGTAATTTGGTGAATATTTAAAATCCAACAGCATTTTGATATTTCACATTTCAAGATTAACAATGGAAAAAATGTCAGTCCTGCTTTTGCAAAATGTTCTCTTTAAATCAGTTGCAGACCCTGATCAAAATTTGATTTTGAAATGTGATTTTTTTTCTTTTTTTGCAGCAGCAGCAGGAAAAGTGGTTCACCATTTTTCCCCTTTATGTGACTAGCTTGAGTGTTTAGACACTGGGAAGAGGTGAAGGCTTGTAAGAAATGTATAACCTAAACCCTACATCAAAGGTTCAAAGGGTATGGAGGAATCCTTTTCTCTAGCATCAGGATTAGAGTCTGAAAGCCCTGTAGAGATTCTGCACTCCAATAAACTTTCCCCTGACAAGTCATGTTAAAATAATTCTTTAAAAATTTTCCTCTGCTACCACCTTGGAGTTTTCATGGGAAATTTCAGGAAAGGTTTTCATCAGTGATAATGGCAGACCAGTTTGATCTGGGAGGGGGTTTTTTGTATAGTTGAGATCTGATCACTTATCTTATCAGATAAGTCCCAAACAAATGCAATCAACCGACCCACAGAAACAGCATAGGGTCACCCTAGAAGAAAATCGTTACGTGTAGGCTCCACCCTCCAACCAAGTAAGGCTATTAGCACTATTGTTACTTTGCTACCGGGAATTCTAAGGGACAACACAGGTTCAGACATGTTGTACTGTTAGACATATGCTTGCTTATTGGTTTGAAGGATGTAATGACACATGTAAAATTGGAAAACTTTGCCAGAAAGGAAAATGACTTCTAATGGAATATGCTGCTAGAAACCACAAGCAGCATTTTAAAATAGTAATCTGATTACATTTCAACTATTGAAATGGTAATATTAGTAGCAAGGGGCCAAGATGACTCATACTGCTCAAATAGAAAGCTGGAAGATTTAATCCTTTCTAGAAAGAATATTCAAAAATACCCTTGCTATAGGACTTGTGCTGCTCAGTTAATTCTAAGGAGGACCTTGCTATGAAATCACATAAGCATTTTTAATCCAACACCCTCACCAAGTTCCCTGTTGAACTCTCAGCTGTAGTTAGCCACTCTAAGCCTATCCTGGAAAGAGCAGAATATACACTAAATCAAATTATTATCAATAATATTTGTTGCTAATGATTCAAAGGTCTTCAGCATCTAATAGCTGTCTATTCAGTGTGAAATGCAATGTGGGGTTTCGGTGCAGTTCTTGGTAGATGATTCTTGTCCACATGGCAAAAACATTATAATAATAAACATTAACATTTGCAGAAGCCAAAAACCCTACTCACCAATCCTCAAAGAGCACCTCACACTGCTGAGCAGCCAGGCTGCCAGTATTAATGCTGGGTAGGGAATAACATCCTCAATCTCAATCAATGACTACCATGAAACTGTCTCAGGAGGACTTCTTTCAATGCTCTGTCTGGGGCTGTCCTTGGGAGGGGACAGAATATGTTGACAGCAATGGCATAACATGCAGCAGCTCAGAGATTTGAGAAGCCCTATACAGCAACTCCCAGGAGTCTGTCACAACATAGACACTCTTGCAGGGCTAAGTAACCCCAGGGCTCTTGCCTGTCCCCATCGAGCAGTGAGGCTGTTTCAACTCTGTTTCGATGTTTTGCTAGATCAGCCAGGGCCAGGAAGTCAGCTCAGCTGGGCTGAGGATGGGAAGTCAGCCCAGCTGGGCAGTCTTGACTCTCTGGCCCTGGCCAGATCTAGTGCAGGGTTGGAAAGTCAGCCCACCTGGGCTGATACCCCGGCCGTGGCCGGATCTTGCCCTGGGGATAGAAACTCGGCCCAGCTGGGTTGATTTCCTTTCCCTAGCCAGATCTAGCTGGAGATGGGAACTCAATCCAGCTGTACTGACTTCCCATCCCCAGTGCTATGGTTGAAACATTTTAACTTTTGAAACATTTCAACTAGCCTTGTTTTGTTTCGAGGCTGTTTCGAAGCCCTTTGTTTCATGTCAATTTTGCTGTTTCAACCTCAAAATGAGTCAAAACAGTGTCAAAATGGACAGTGAAATTTCACACAGCCCTATTGTTCAATGGCATTAGAGGTAGCAGAGTGTCTCCATATACGGCTGGCTAAAAACCGGAGTTTTGTGTTTGTTGGAAATACCAACAAACCAATAAATACCATTTGGTTTGTATCTGAATCAAACCAAAACAAAAACATTTGAAATTGTTCAGTGAACTGAAGCTCTGTGCATCCCAAAGCTGCTCAAAGAAACTGATGCTTTTGTCAGTTTCAGCTTGTGCTGGAGGAGCCCAACGTTCCCAGTACATGGGCCTTCCTTGCTAGGCCTATTCCTCAGAACCCTGCTTTGGGTTTGGTTAAATTTGTTGAGTCCAAGATACTTCAGACTAACATTTTGGGGTCAAACTGGCATTTTCCAATGAAAAGTTGTTTTGCCATAAAATTTCCAGCTAGCTCCATCCAGCTGAGAGTTTTCCACCATAGAGTGAAAATTTCATTTTTCCCTTTCAATCTTAGATCTTGTATGCATGCCAGGAATCCTTCTTCCTGTACCATCCACAGTGTAGACGTAAATAATATGCCTGATAGTAAACAGTCTGCGTGCCATACCTGATTTGCCTGTTGTGCTAGCAATGGTGTCTGATCAGGAAGCAGTTGTGCTGGTGGCAGTCCCAATCCAGGGTTTACCTGTTGCTATGACAACAAATATTTTACGTATGAGATGAAAAATTATATGTTTTGCATTTGTTCACTGTTTTCTGTAATTCTGAGAAGAAAGCTGCAGTCTCTTGATTTTTAAATTATATGCTTTCTTCTGAAAATATAGCTGCTGCCACCTCTGCTTTATGATTCCATAATGAATAAACATAGCAATTAAGTATACCTTTCATTAGCTGAAGAGACATCAGTGTTTACATACACGTTTATATTTATTCAGTTTCTCCATTCTCTTGGTTCAGGAAAAAAGAGATTTGGTGCTGGCTTAAAGCACTGAACTGAGACAGAATGGCTCCTGTTTCTCCTGAGTCCTATTAAGTTACATAATCTTTCTGGGCCTTGTTTTCAGAGCCGGTCCTTTCCTTATGAAAGATTTTGTAGTATTGTGTCAGGGTTTTTTTTTCCCCAAAAAACTAAACATTTTCAGTTATGTTAGGGGAAAAGCCTCCTGAACAATTCTGTGAAATAAAACTGGAATATTGGGAATTCTGTTTTCATTGCAAACTTAGTATGTTTTTAACCAGTCATATTTAGTTCTTCACCTGCAAAATGGACTTATTCTAACCATGTTTCCTGTATCATGCCCTCTGGCTTTCAACCCTTTCAAAGGAGCTGTCTTCTTCTCAGTGCTGATGTGATATGACAATATACAATATTATAACATGGGATACAACAACATGCGATACGCAATAGGGACCTGATCTCAGCCTTGTGCATCTCATTTGATACATGGGGAACTGACGTGCGGTGTCCCAGAGCCAGAAGCATAATTTGCTATAGCTGTGTGATATTTGGTGTCAGCTTGTATCCTCAATGGATTGGTACAGAGGGGGGACCAACAAAACACCCATTCACAAGTGGATTACATTCTTTCTCTGCCCAAACAAAGCTTATCCTTAGTTTGGGCAGAGAAAGTGATCTGTCATGGAGATCTGGTCACCACACTCACCAGCAGTTTATGCTGCCTTCATATACAGCCAATTATTAAAACTGAGCTGCAGAAAGTGACAATAGATTTTGGGGCTGATTATCTTCTGTCTTACAATGACATAGAGACAAGGAGAGAATTAGGCTCATTGTCTCATACTTCAGTCAGCTTGAGGCTCCTGTGGTATAACGGAAACCAAGAACTAATCTTTTATGACAAATTAAACCCCAATGCAAAATAAAGTATAGGCAGTACCTGTGTCTGCTGTGGAATGTTACCCAAGGAGTTGTACAGTCTCATTAGTTGCAGTATCTAGTAATTGAAGATTAGACATTTTCAGACACTATTAGTGTATATTCCAGTCTCTAACTGTTCCTCATAAACTAAATGTAAAAGCTACCAATTAGATCCATAATTCTAGGTTCATCATTATTTTCAAGGCTTGATGAATTTTCTTCTCGTGTAGCAGCTGGTTTATGACATCCATGCTAAAACCTATAATATAAATATAATTTATGCTGCAGACTTAAAGTGAATTTTCACAATCTATAATGGAGTCACAAGAAAGCTGCTCCATTAAGGTTTCTATCCTAAAACCCTGAACAGTCTTAACCCTGAACTAGGATACATCCCATATGTAAAGCTAGGCAAGGGCCTAAGCTTCAGCAGGATCAGTGTCTCTAGCTGCAGCCTGAAGAAATTTTGACAGTTCAGACAAAGCCTTAACTCTCTGGGTTCAGATCAACCAAATGTTCAAACACCTTTATTTTTCATTTAAAAAGAAAATGCTGTTTAATTTCCATAAAGCAGTTTGTCTTTCAATGTTAAGTTGTATTTGGGTATATCAGTTCTGCTTTTCTGTTTTTAGTTTTCATTTTTTTCTGTGGGCTTGTATATTGCAAAGTCAGCTGGAGTCTTCAAAAGGCACACTTCTGGAAAATGAGCACTTACGTTCTTAAAACCTGAAAAATGCTCGTGACAATTCTGAAAATATTTCTTCATGTATAATATCACTTTTCATAAGATCTATTAAAATAATACTTCTCCCCAGAATTGAACCGCGACTAGTAAGTGGAAAGCCATCTTAGATAGCTTTATAAATTGTCCTTACATTGTTTTTACTTATTTTAGTAATTAGTCAAAAGGTTTCTAGAAATGTTTTTTACAAATATCATCAAGGCAGAGTAAGAATATTATGAGTTTTAATTTTAAATATGAAACAAAAGCTCATAGAGATTAATTGTATCAATTACAACCAAATTTGTAGCGAGACTATATGTGAAAAAATTCAGATTAGTCAGTGAAATTATGTACTTTTTTAAAAGAAATGAGCCTTTGTCTAACACAGAATGGCCAAAGGTGCATGTTATTTACCTCTCTGCTATTGCTCACAGGAAGAACTGTTCCAGCTTGTCGCACCTGTAGATAGAAACAAATCCCTGTGTATCAGAACATGGCTTAAATTTCACTTAATTTGCTAATTGGTTGGTTAATTACAGTCTTGTTCTCTAAGGATTAGATGCTTGTCTAAAAGATTTGCTCCAGCTCAAGAACAAGTATAGGGCCTGATGCAGAAATGATAAGCTGCTGTTGCCTGTGATGTATTATCCAGGAGCGTGTATTTAAGTGCTTTAGTCAGTACGGAAGGGATTGCTGAATCAGAGCCTAAATTATCATTTTGGTCTCTCCTGGTGCTAAAATCTATAATCTCATCACACACATGCCAAGGCAACTAAGAACTCAGGGCTAGCCACAAGGGCCGTGTCCAGACAACCGCAGATGTGCAGTTTGTGGAGCCACAAACCCATCTGCAGTACCACACAACGCACATGCAGGCATTCCCCGTGCTGCCACCTTGCAACATAGAAGGGAAGGGGGGAAATTGTTGGACTGTGAGAAATCCTGGGGTAAAAAAAAATCCACGCCAAAAGAAAGCAGTGTGGCTCATGTGTCAGCAGCATGCACTGTCCAAAACCAGAGCCTGGCCAGTCAGAGCCACCTCTGGCTGCTGGCCAGGCTCCTTGCTGCAGATGTGACACAGCTGCGGCTCCCCAAGGCACCCAAGACCCCAGGTAAGGCTACTGGGGCCAGCACAGATGCTGGCCCCAACCTCCCCTACCCCACCCAGGGTAACCTGCCATGCACCAGAGCACATGTGGCACAAATATTCTCTTGGGACAAGTAGCAGTGGCACAAGCTGTTCTGCTGCTATGTATCCTGGGGAACCATATGTTCCCACTCAACTGGACATGGCCAAGGAGCCCATCTGCTGAACTGTTAAACTTAGCATCTTTCTTCTGGTAAGTCAGTGAACCCAGATCTACTGTTTGCTCCATTTAATTGCATTGCCTTGCTGTTGTTAGCCATCTGACACGTCTTTGAATGACAGCATAAAAGAGCTTGTGCATGACAGAAAGCAAATCAACTATCTCTTGGGTCTGGTAGGACTGCTCACTACAGGACTACCTGGCTATTTGTTATCTTGATTTAAACAATCCAAGTGCTTCAGCTCCTACAGTTTGCCTTGGGAGACTATTCTAAAATATAGTATCTCATTTTTTGTCTTTGCTTTTCTAACTAAATCAAGCAAGAGGATTAAATCAGATAAAAGAAAAGTGATAGCGTAAACATACTCACTGGTAAAGACAATGCTGTTCCTAGGAGACAAAGCAGCAGAATTACAGTCTTCATACTTTGAATTGCTACCTGCATCAAGAAAACAACATTACTTTTTCCTCTCTCGTTGGCTGTTAGAATGCAGCCTATCATTACTTAGCATACGACCTCTGCCTTGCTGCAGCAAGTAACTTTTACCTCTGTTTCCAGGATGCACCACACAAGTGAGCAGGTTGACCAGGTCACAATCGTTTCTGACAGGTTTCTCTCAAACAGCTCCTGCTTTTTTGAGATGTCATTGACTCCCACTCCAATTTAAACTCTGCCCCAAGAGACCAGTCAGAAGGTAGGAACTCACATGAAGTCATGCTGGTTTCATCCACTGCCCAACACTTCATTAGTTGTGTTATTAGCCGCAGTCATCATTAAGTCACATGGCGTCTGTGGTTACACAGTGAAATGGACAAAAAAATCATGACCTAAACACAAGCCAACGCATGTCCTCCAGCTCTTTCTAGGAAAGATCGTAAAAGTCCAGAATCAGGCTACAGCTATGTAAGAGTGGATCGGAAAATTCTGCACAAAATTCTCTCACACTGGAAAATGTGATTTTATTGAGACTGAAATTTGATATGGAGCAAATGTTGATTAAGTGCAATTAATCGGGTTTTGGATCAGTAGAATTGAAATCTGAATTTTGAAATTGACCTGTTTGTGTTAGAAAAAGGATCATTTCTCTTTCTTCATTTATTCTCCCTGTAAATTCAGTTGTAATTAACACAAATTAATCCTGCTGAGCCTTCACTACCTATAGAAATTCAGAAAAGTGTCTTTACTAAATACCTTTTTACCATGTTGATTCATTTCAAGTGAAGCTGACAAAATTCTCTGTTGCAACTTTCCCCATCCAAAATTCAGACTTATTTTGTAAAAAATACTTGACATTCTGATTTGGAAGGGAATTTTTTTTTCAAATAAGTTGAACACCTCCAACTTACACTGGTGCAGCTCCATTGGGTCTGGGCTAGAACAGGTTCCACAGGAACAGGCCTCATTTTTACAAAAATATATATTGGGGTGTGCATCAGGATCTGGGAGAACATCTGTTCACCAGGGTACCCCAAGGGAAGACAAGGCCCAATGGTCACAAACTCCTGGAAAACCATTTTAGACTGGACATAAGGAAAAACTTCTTTATTGTCCAAGTCTCCAGAGTCTGGGATAGACTCCCCCCAGAAGTGGTGCAAGCACCTACTGTGGACACTTTCAAGAAGCGGTTGGATGACCCCAGCTGACTTCCTGCCCTTTGGGCAGGGCACTGGACCTGATGATCTTACAAAGTCCCTTCCAGCCCTATTATATATGAAAACTATGAAAAAATATACTACTGCCAGATGAAACTGAGCTCAGATACATGGGTCAAGACAAATGCTTCTAGTTTCAACAAGCCACAAACTTCTACCTTCACCCACAATTAATCACAATCCCCTTTAGAACTAGTGGTTTTATATCCTTCCTGAATTAATCCTGTGAGAAGGTCCTTTTTTTTTTTAATAGAAGTCAAGCCAAAACCCTTAAGGAGCACTACATTCACTTTAACAATTAAAGTAGAAATGGCTTAATTTTGTTTCTACTGAATGCCATTAAGCTCCTTCTAGTGTTTGCAGGTAACATTTAGAAATCCTCCAGGCTCCATGTTTTCTCTCCTGCTTGCAATAAACAAGGGGGGTGTGGGTTGAAAAAGTGAGTCATTTCTCAACCAGAACCCACCTAATTCCTGAATTAGGTAACTGGTTGTAATGCTATAATTAGATGTCTACAGAGCTAGAACACGTCAGAGGCTAAAACAAAACACCCAGCATCAGCAAAGCAGAAAATTAACTTAATTAGTTTGTATTGACTCTGGAAACAAAAGGGATTGGGTGGGGGGTGTAATTGTGTTAACTGCCCCTATGATTTTTTTCACACCGTCTGCAGGCAAAAAAACTAGACTGCTGTTCAGGTTAGGACTTACACAAGACAAATGGTATGTTCTATTGAAGTAAGTGCCAAGTTAAAATATAAATATCACATGATACTTCATAATAAAAAGCAAGAACCACTGAAAATTATGTGATTCATACGAGGTTAAATCTCGCTTGTATCACCTGAACTAATCTTGGTTTAATGCAGGTGTAATTACAACAAGAGTGAGATGGAGGGAATGAAGAGATAAAACCTTTACACTGGTATAACTGGCTTTACACCATTATAAAAACATAACTCACAGACATTTCAAGCCTCCAAACCAGAGCAACATCACCCAGTCCAGTGGAGAATTACAACTGAAAGAATCAGGGGTAAAACCCCATCAGCGTAGGTTACATTCTTTTAGGTTTCTTATGTCTGCATCCATCCCTGGCCAGTCATTTGCTAAAGGAGTTATTACCTCTGCCTCTTGCAGTAAGAAGCAGGAAGCAGTACTGCTTCCTGTGTGAGCTATCCTGGGGATAGCTATATAATTTTTTGTTCCTGATTGTGGAATAATTTACACTGGTGTACAAAATCGATGTAAATTATACCAAGGCATATATTAATCTGTCCATGCCCTGAAAAGTGTCTGTTATGCCTCTGACCCTTACAGACATTATATCAGATCTGAGATCAGGTTAGAAAACTGTGGCCACGGTCATCAATAAGGAGAAGCTTGCATTGTAATTAAGTTGTACCTATTCTGTGTATAAAAGGCTGGTCCTAAAGCTGATTGTATCAGTGCATCTTTGGATCTTCAATAATTGTAGGGAGTGAGTCCTCTTTGGATCAAAGTGAGTGCAGACAGCTCCCAGCTGCAACTGAGACCAATCTCTGCCCAGGGATCTGAGTTACAGGGTTACCCCAGACCAACCAGAAGTTCACTGTTGGTTCCAGGGTGGAGAGGGATCTAGCTGGGGCTGGGATCCCGCAGCCAGGTTTCCATAGCAATGGCCAGGGATCTCTGCCAGTGCTCCTGTTTTCAGAATGGGAGGGGGGTAAGGCAGTGGAGGGAGCTCATTCTTGGGGCTCCCTAATTAGTGCTGAAGGGTGGGTGAATTGGAGGCCCTCCTACCTTGGGGGGCTCCCATACACCCACCTCACCCTCCAAGGGGCATGAAAAAACCCAACTGAACTCCCAGTGCTCCCTTCCCCACTCCCATTCTGAAAACAGGGACAGGCTGGGAGCTCGCAGACACAAGTTACAAAAAACACTACATTTTGAGACGTCTTTATCTGATACCTCATGCAATGGGGATCCATCATTTCTAAGCTGTCTGCAGCCATGCACTTGTGTTTGGTCACAGCTATAAACTGCTTTCCATGGCCAGATTGGGTAAAAACCTATCACTTCTGTCTGCACCCTAAACTCACAAAAAATCTTGTTCGTATTGAACTGCAACACCCTTGTCCATATGAAAAAGAGGCAGGCAGAAAGTCAATGGTTAAGAACCTGGAAGTTGCTTAACACTAGTGAGCCAGAGAGTCAGTGGTGAGGAACAGAAATCCTCTGTAGCCTAGAGGGGATGCGATGGTGGTGAAGAAGAATTGCATCTTCTTAGAATGTTTCCTAGCTGCTGTAATCTTTAGGGTGCCAGATAAAACTAATCATTGTGTATAATGTCAGGTCCTTCCTTCCCAGGAATGGTTGGGGGTCTAACAACAATCTAGAGAATTTAAATGTGGAATGGGATGCCAGTAGAACTTAGGTACTTCACTGTTTGGTTCCTTACCCTGACGGAGACAAGGGTTTGTGAGGCATCCAAAAGTGTGCAGAGCCCAGGCAAACAGCAAGGGACCACTGAGATGCTCCAGCTATCTGCTATGGCTTTTATTTTAAAAGGAACCACTTCTCTGACCAGCAGCATGGGACACTGATGACTTCCATCCACGTGAACAAGCAGTACCCTTTGAAGTAAATGCTGCAGCGAACTGCTAAGTGGGTTGTCCCTAATTCAACAACCTATGTTGTTTAGCTTCAGCTTGCCTTACTTTGGCAAACTCAGCTGGTTGTGAATCACCCAGGTAGAAATATTTTGGGTTCTACTATATTAGGAAATGGTCTATGCACACTTGCATGTGTATTTATGGGCATTTGCACCATTTTTCATGGAAAATGCAATGTGATCTAAGGTGCCATGAGATTATCTCCATTTTTTTAGGCTAGTTATTACCAAAGAATGGGCTTTTCAAAAGCATTGAAGGAAGTTAGCCACATACCTCCTACTACCAGTCACAAGGCATCTAGCTCTCTCAGGGAATTTTAAAAGTCTGACCCAAAACAGCCCGTGTCATGTGCTAGACACTTTGGAACATGGACCAATTTGCTGTCAATAAGCACTAGTATCCAGCTGCCCACAAATGATTTGAACCTCAATGAGTTTTCAGATGTATCCCTAGTGAAGTCAGCAGATTTACTGAGTGCAATAAGAACAGAGTTAAACCAGCACTGAGTGCTTTCAAAACGCATGCTTGTTCTCTCTAGAGATTTTCTGTATAGAGATTAACTCTAGAGAACTGAAACTGTTTTGGTTCCCCACCACCATCACTGCCCAACATTGTTTATATCAGAGATTTTCCTCTATAATTAACTTGATTAACTTTAATCAAAGAATAATACAGTGTGGGAAGGGCTTTCATCTCTTGCAAAATGTAATCAGTTGTCCTGTCTTTATTTTTATGTGGATTTATCTTCTTCCTGGGAAATTCTAGACTCACTCCATTAACTAGTATTCTTTCTCCTCCTTGTGGAAAATACTGAGCACTGCATATATCATATCAGCAGCTAAAGAATTGTCTTGAGAGTTTGGCTGTGATTGAGGTTAGGCTTGCTTTGTCCTCTGTGAAATACAGATGGTAGAAAACTTTTGAATGAATGTTGTAGTCCAAAATAGTCTCTTTCATTTCAGAAGAAAAAACAATTGTCAAATAATCAAAATTCTTCATTTTTGTCATATTTATCATGATATTTTAAAATCAAAGTTATTCCCAAAATGACACTTATTTTGATCTCTCTGGTTGCTGCAGAGAGGTAACAACCAGGTTCTGTATCTTGGGCAGCAGTGGTAATGGGGAGACAGCAGCAGCAACAATTCTCGGTCCCCTTCTAAGCAGGACTCAGGGCTGGTCAGCTAAACCTGGTTATGCTTCTGAGTTATGTTACTCCATCCAATGGATTTCATGGAATCATAGAGAAGTAGGGCTAGAAGGGACCTCCAGAGGTCATCTAGTCCAACCTCCAGCCTGAGGCAGGATCCAAACCATCCAAACTATCCTATACACTCCATAATCTAAACTCTATGCAAGACTACTATGAACCCTGACACAGCATAGATCTAACACCTGCCACAGGTAAAGAAGGGGAACCATGGCAGCCAATGTCCTGCTTCTATAAAATGTTGTCAGTATATGCTTTAGAGATCCTGGATAGAGGGCCATGCCTCCAACTACAGAGGAAGGCAAAAACCCCCACTGTGTGTACTAGTAGGATATACATTGACCAATAAGGTCTCTAGATTTTGTTTTCATAGGCAACTCATTGCTACAAGAAGCCACAGGGTGTTTCAGGTAGCGGTGGTCTGCCCATGTCAGAAAAGTCATGTTGCCAACTTGGCAAGTAGGGCATGAAGTCAACATATTGGAATCTGAGATGGCTGCTGTGAATTCACATTTTGGTCAATATTTCAGCCTGCACTAGGATTAGAAAAATCTATGTATCTCTAATTGGATTCCACCATGTCATGGGTTGTGATACCACCAGCCAGTCCAGTGGTCATACTAAGAAACTGCTTGGAAAGTGTTTTTTCAACATCCACATCTATTAGCAGATCTAGGAAGTAGGCCTGATGTTGATAACATTTTGTACAGTTGTGTAGAAAGGTCTGTTGTGTTGCTGTATCAGTTGTCAACATCTTTGATGACCCTTCTGGATGTTAGGGTAAACTTCCACCTAGATATGACTCCCTTGTGCACCGTGTATGTAGAGCCAATTATCAGAGTCTCGTTTGGCACAGTGCGCTTGAACCTAATACACCACTGTCATAACCTGACCAGTGTGGTTGACAAGCTGAAAATAACAGTTATGTTCCTGTCATAACCATGCTTGAACCATTACCAGCAGAATACCTTTGGATAACAAGTTGCAAGTTCTAGATAGAATAGCTGATAGAATGCAAGATTACCTTGCTTGCATGAGCATGCTATTCTGTGCCACGCAGTCCTGGCTGTGAGTGCTATGAGACAGCATGTTGTGATCCATATAATAACTACAGTGATTCAGAAGTGGATTCAGAAATAGAGTCAAGTGATGAAGAGATCTGAGAAACTGCACTTACCCATTGTATTAAAGTTATATATACCACTGTATTACCATTATATTACTATTGGATTAGACTATTACATGTTCCTATTGCCTTAAGCTGAACATATATCTGTGTGTTTCATTGCCATTGAGTTATGTATTGTTAATATCTACTTATCCACATTCTGAAGCTTAAAAAAAAAAAAGATGTATTGTCTTTGTCACAGGGTGGGGCGCAGGGGCGGCCGTGATCCCTCTGGCACCCCTGCCGTGCCAAGTACGTGACCCAGCACCCTCTTATCTCGCCCGCCATGTCTTTGATGATATCTGGTTCTATATGGGAGGCTGCTTTTGATCCCCTAGTACATGGTGTTATGCTGGAACTATTCCCCTTTCTGTATGGGGTGACTCGGTGCACCCCAGGCTTAAGGGCTATGCGTGCCTCTGACCTCCCCTTTAGCATGCCCCAAGCCTCGCAGCTATACCGGACGTTCTCGTGTCATATGCTCGCCCCGACCTGGGGTCTCTCGATACGCGCGCTCCCGCTCTCTGGGGTTTCTCTGTACACGCGCCCGATATACTCGTCCCTCCCGGGCTTCTGTTCACCCTCTTGTTAGAAATATTATTAGAAACGCATAATGAATAGAGTGTTGTTAGAACTGCACAGTTTGCATCTCGTACCTGATAGGAAGACACACCACCAAGGACATTCCTCCCTCCCCTTTGGCCAATTTGCTAGTTTTTCTTATACTAAATCACTCTCTACCCCCACATTCCCCCTGACAATTCACATGCAGATTACAGAAGCTGGAATTCAACTGACTGTGTCCTTGAAAGGGGGGGGGATTTCAACTCTTGGTGACCTAGAGAGCTTTCTGAGCATGCGTAATTAGCTGATGCATATATGC
>NW_017728950.1:25236770-25244895 GCF_001723895.1 Crocodylus porosus
CTGGTATTCACACAAACAGCCCTACCACAAAGCAAACTACTAGCCAACTGGCTCTAACTCAAAATAGCCTACCGGCTATAACATAAGGGTCCAGGCCCAAACTGGCCCTCTTGCAGAGGCATCTCCCGTCAGGACTCTCTCTGCCCTCACCATGCTGCAGCCCCTTAGGTGCTCAGGCTGCACACCGCTCGGCTCGGCTCGGCTCGGCTCGGCTCGGCTCTTCTGCAGAGTTCCTGCACCTCAGGCTGCCAGAAGGGAACTGGCTCTGGCCTCAGCCTGATCGCTTATAAAGGCCAGGCCCTGCCCCCTTCTAGCCAGCTGACCCACATTAATTGCCTCCACAACCCTCACCTGGGCTGCCCTGTTGATTGGCAGCCATCCTTATTACTATTATTAGTAGCGAGCACCCTAGTGCTCTGCTACAGTCTTATTCAATATAACTTGAACAAGTAGGCTAGCCTGAGTGATAATATTTCTGCTACTGTAGGCTTGCTATGAAATTTGAAGTGAAAAAATTTGTGAGGTTTTAGTATTAGAGTATTGTTTATTAGGTTTTTAAATTATGTTGAGTCTATATATACATGCAAATGTGTCAGCCGTCTTGGAATCCAATATGCCTACCACAATGGAAATGTTACAATTGATCTCCTTAGTTCATACAATGTTGGTTTCTTCATTGGAATTTATTTTCTAAACCTAGTGGGAGCTGAAATATTGACCAAAACGTGAATTAACGGCAGCCATCTTGGATTCCGATATGGCAGCTACATGCACTACTTTCCAAATTAGCAGTATGACTTTTCTGACATGGGTAGACCACCTCTACCTGAAATTCACTGTGGCTACTTGTGGCAATGAGTTGCTTATGGGGTGACATGTTTACCCTTCTTTTTTCATCCTACTATACCAGTGGTTCCCAACTTCGGGACACAACCCAAATGAGGGTCACGGGGGCAATGCCAGTGGTGCCACATTCAAAGAATGAGCCACACCACATGCTGGGAGCTCCCCTGCCCCTGGGCTGCTGTCACCACACTCCACTTCCAGCAGTGAGTCGCAGCAAAAAAAAGGTTGGGCACCACTGCACTATACCAATCTGACCGTGGAGTAAAATTCAAGAAATGGCAGGGGCAAGCAGCAAAGCCCAGAAGCATGGGAAATACCCATAGTAGAATATAGGCATAGATAGCTATGCCTGGATCAGTGTTTCCCAACCCTTTTCTCAGCATGACTCCTTTTAAACATTGGACATTTTTTATGATGCAGACAAGATCAACACTCCCTCCCCACATTGGGAGGCATGGCCAGATTGGAGCCCACGGGCAGGGAGGATGCGGGCTGCCTCCTGCAGGCTTGGAGCTTCCTGCCCTGCTGCCCTCCCCTCAGGGTCCTCTGCAGCCAGTCATGTAGGACCCAACACAGGAAGGCAGAGCGGGCTGGGGAGGCTCAGTGCAGCTACTAAGAGCCCCATATTGGCTATGCCAGCATGTAGAGGTGCTCCCTGCCTGACCATCCTGCTCCCCCAGCCAGGCCTTGTATTGCCTCCCTGACCCCGGGTCCCATGCCCCAGCCCTAGCCCTACCCCACTCCCTTCCTCCCTACTTCACAATGGGGGCCTCAAACAGCCCTCCTCTCCTTCCCCTTCCCCTCCTCCCATAGACTTACCTGGAGGGAGCTGTGGGAGCTACCTGACTGCCACATGCATGTGTGTGTGCGCGCATGCGTGTGCCACCCCCTCTTTGATCACCCTCCTTCTGCTGCCCCACAGCCCCAAGCAGCCCTTTGCAGGCTGGAACTGCTAGCCTGCAAGAGGAACCTGCTGCTTCTTGCTTTTTTCTGTGACTTTTCATCGTAATCACTCAGCACTGTGAAGTGTCTTTGCAACCCCATTTTTTATTGTTGCAATCCCAAATGGGATTGTGACTCCAAGGCTGGGAACCATTTGCCTAGATAATCCTTGCTCAGTGACTGTCTAACCTCTTCTTGAACACCTCCAGTGACAGAGAGTCCACAACTTCCCTAGGCAGTCTATTCTACTGCCTCACTATTCTCACAGTAAAAAAGGTTTTCTGAATATGCGATCTAAACTTACTTTGCTGCAACTTTAGGCTATTGGTCTATGTCTTCCTCTTTGCAGCAAGAGAGAAAAGGTGCTTCCCCTCTTCTTTATGGCAGCCCTTCAGGCATTTGAAGACTGCTTTCATATCCCTTCTTGGGCACCTTTTCCACAAGCTAAGCATGCCTAGCTCCTTCTGTCCTCACATGACGCTTTCCAAGTCTGTCCTCACATGACTGTCCTCACATGACTTACTTTCCAAGTCTTTTATCATCTTTGTTGCCCATCTCTTCACCTTCTCTAGCTTCTCCATGCTGTTCAAAATTGTGGAGCCCAGAATTACACGCACTGCTCCAGACGAGGCCTAACCAGTGGCAGGTAGAGAGGCACTATCATATCCCATGTCTTGCAGCTAATGCTTCTGTTAATGCATCCCAAAACCACACTTGCCTTTTGTGAGGCTGTATCACACTGCAGACTCATATTGAGTCTAGATTCCCAAGTTCTTTTCCATAGTGCTGCCATCCAACCAGGCATCACCCATTTTATATTTGTGTTGTTTATTATTCCTAGCAAGGTGAAGTACCTTGCTTTTGTCTGCATTGAACTTCATCCTGTTAGCTCCAGCCCAACTTTCCAGTATGCCCAGATTCTTCCTCCAACATGTTCACAATCATTCCCAGTTTCATTTCATCTGCAAACTTGCTCAAGAAGCCTTCTATGCCGGCATCCAAATTATTAATAAACAGCACTTGGCTTACGACAGACCCCTGCGGGACTCCACTCAAGACCTCCTGCTATTCTGACATGGACCCCTTAATTACCCTTTGCTTGCAGCTATTCAGCTAGTTATCTGTCTACCTTACAGTAGTTTTATCTAGTCCATGTTTTTCCAATTTGTTCATGAAAAGGTCTTATGGGTCCTTGTCAAAAGCCTTGCTGAAAATCCTTGCCAGATACATGATATCCACAGCATTCCCTTCATCCATCCATATACTTACTTTGTCAAAGAAGGAGATAACATTTGTTTGTCACAATTTGTTTCTCATAAATCCATGCTGGCTGTTTGTGATCAGCCTTTCCTCCTCCGGATGCTTGCAAATGGCCTTCCCTAGGATATGCTCCAGAAATTGCCAGGTACTGACATGAGGCTAACTGGTCTATAGTTCCACAGGTCCTCCTTCTTGGCCTTTTTAAAGAGCAGCACTATCGTTGCCCTTTTCCAGTTCTCTGGTACCTGGCCCAGTTCCTGCGACTTCATGAAGATCATTGCCAAGAGCTCCAAGAGCTCCTCTGCCAGTTCCTTCAGGACCCTGGGATGAAGTTCATCCAGCCATGCTGACTTGAATTAATTCAGACCCAACAAAAGCTCTCTGACCATCTCTTTTGTTATCTCCCCGATCAGGTTGCTCTCTTCCTTATCCAGATAATCCTTTTTGGGTGTCGGGCTGCAGCTTGTTTTTTTGTGAAGACTGTGACAAAGTAGCTGTTGAGTAGATTCTGCTTCTTTGCATCTTTGGTTAGGAGTTCCCCCTGGCTTGTTAACAGAGACCCACAGCTTCCTTAGTTTTTCTTTTCTGGCCAACATACTGATGGAACCTCTTCTTGTCCTTAACCTCCTTTGCCATTCTTTATTTTTGCCTTCCTGATTTTGTCCCTGCAGGTCCTTGCTAGTTCCTGGTACACTTCCTTGGTGACCTGCCCATTTTGCCACTACTTGTACGCTTTGAGGCATTTTAGAAGCTCCTTCTACAGCCACATTGGTCTCTTCCCATTCTCCTTGTGCTTCAAATGTGTCAAGAGAGTTTCTTGTTGGACTTCCAATACTGTGGCTTTTAGAAGCACCCAGCCTTCGTGAGTACCTTTACCTTTCGATGCATCTTTCCATGACACCAGGCCTATTAACTCCTTGAATTCTATGAAATCCACGTTTTTTAAATCTACCATCCTCATTTTGCTGACGTCATGCTTTCCCTGTCTCAGGATCTGGAATTCTATCATTTGATAGCTTCCTCCCAAGTTGCCCATCACCTTCACATCCTCCACCAATTCTTCTCTGTTGGTCAGGACAAGACCCAAAATAGATGAACCCCTAGTTGTATCCTACACTTTCCGGAACAGAAATTTGTCCTCCACACAAGTTAGAAAGCAGCTTGACATTTTATGTTTGGCTATATTAATCTTCCAGCACAGGTCTGGAAAACTGAAATCTCCCATCAGTACCATCCCATAGCTTTTGGATAGATTTGTCATCTGCTTAAAGAGTGCCTCATCCACCTTGTGTTCCTGATTTGGTAACCTATACCAAATCCCCACCATTATATCTGTGCTGCATCTTTGCACCCAAATGCATTCTTCTCAGCTGCCTTCTTCCTCCTCAACCAGGAAACAAATATATGGAACAAATTTAAATGGAACCTTTATTTGAATGTTTCGTTATCATAGGAAAGGCTGTATCTATTGATAAGATAAAGCAACAAACAGATGGGGAAAGTTCAAGTGCAGGCTTTATTAATAGAATTGCTTAAAGATTCTAAGTGACCACCATCTATAAATGTAAGTATTGGCCCACCAGATTACAATACACAAAAAGGTGTTTTAACTGAATGTACATATATATTGTAAGTTTAAATGTTATTTTGTCCTCACATTGAGGCAGATATACTTAAGGGATTTGGTCACCTCATCGTTGGAAATGGAGGTCTAGAACTGACAGGCTGTGATGTAGATGATTACATGGTCAGGTGGATGGCAAATTGGCTTCGGGGTCACGCCCAGAGAGTGGTGGTGGACGGGTCAATATCGACCTGGAAAGATGTGGGCAGTGGAGTCCCACAAGGTCAGGTGCTTGGTCCGGTGCTATTCATTGTCTTCATCAGTGACTTGGGCAAGGGCATAGAGAGCACCCTGTCCATGTTCATAGATGATACCAAATTATGGGGCAAAGTTACCACACCAGAGGGTAGAAAACAGATCCAGGCAGATCTGGACAAGTTGGTAAAATGGGCAGAACAAAATAGGATTCACTTCAACAAAGACAAGTGCAAAGTGCTGAACCTGGGCAAAAAGAACCACCAACACACTTACAGGCTGGGCCATGACCTTCTCAGCAGCACAGCAATCGTAAGGGATCTTGGAGTCATAGCTGACTCCAAAATGAACATGACTCGTCAATGCGATGAAGTGATAACAAGGATAACCACACTTTATCATGCATTAGCAGATGCATGATGAACAGGTCCAGGGAGGTGATGCTTCCCCTCTAGGCAGCACTGGTCAGACTGCAGTTAGAGTACTGCATCCAGTTTTGGGCACTGCACTTCAAGAGGGATGCGGAGAATCTTGAGAGGATTCAGAGGGTCACTCATATGGTCAGAGGCCTGCAGGCAAGGCCCTATGAGGAGAGACTGAGGGACCTAGATCTTTTCAGCCTTCACAAGAGAAGGCTGAGAGGTGATCTTGTGGCTGCCTATTAATTCATCAGGGGAGGGCAGCAGGGAATAAGAGATGGTCTATTTACTAGGGCACCCCTTACAGTAACTAGGAACAATGGCCACAAATTGACAGAGATCAGATTTAAGTTGGACATTAGAAAGAACATATTTACAGTAAGTGTTGCCAGAATCTGGAATGGGCTTCCAAGGGAGGTGGTGCTCTCCCCTACCTTGGGGGTCTTCAAGAGGAGGCTGGACAAGCACTTAGCTGGGGACGTTGGACCCCAGCGCTCTTTCCTATCCAGGGCAGGGGGGTCAGACTCGATGACCTACTGAGGTCCCTTCCTACCCTAACATCTATGAATCTATGAATTGCATTTAAATAAGACCCTTAGGAGCAATCTGCCATCAGTAGGGGATGCTACCTGCTATTAGTAGAGAGCAGACAGACACATGCCTGACCAATCTGATTGCCTTCTATGGTGAGATGACAGGCTCTGTGGATGCAGGGAAAGCCGTGGACATTCTATACATTGACTTTACCAAGGGTTTTGATACAGTCTCCCACAGCATTCTTGTAAGCAAGCTAAGAAAGCATAAATTAGATGAAAGGACTGTAACATGGATAGAAAACTGACTGGATCATCAGCTCAATGGGTAGTGATCAATGGCTCACTGTCTAGTTGGCAGCCGATATCAAGTGGAGCACCCCAGGGGTCAGTCCTGGGGCTAGTTTTGTTCCAGATCTTCATTAACAATCTGGGAGATGGGGTGGAGTGCACCCTCACCAAGTTTGCAGATGACACCAAGCTGGGGGGAATAAGAGAAATATTGGAGAGTAGGGCTGGGATTCAGAGTGACCTAGGCAGATTGGAGGATTGGCCAAAAGAAATGTCATGAGGTTCAACAAGGACAAGTGCAAAGTCCTGAAGTTAGGATGGAAGAATCTGATGTATGGGTACAGACTGGGGACCAACTGGCTGGGCAGCAGCTCTGCAGAAAAGAACTTGGGGGTTACAGGGGACAATAAGCTGGATATGAGTCAGTGTGCCCTTGTTGCCAAGAAGGCTAACAGCATACTGGGCTGCATTAGTAAGAGCCTTGCAAGCAGATCAAGAGAAGTATTTCCCTCTTTTCTGCACTGGTGAAACCACATCTGGTATAGCCTATGTGAGCCCCCCACTATAAAAACGATGTGGATAAGTTGGAGAGAGTCCAGTAGAGGGGAAAAAAATGGTTCAGGGGCTGGGACACATGTTCTGATGAGAGGCTGAGGGAATTGGGCTTATTTAGTCTACAGAAGAGAAGACTGAGGGCACGAACGCTGTGTGCCCTGGAGGCTGGGGGGGACACAGCTAGCTCCTGCAGGCAGCGGTGGCACTCAGCGGCAGGAGCATGGTGGTGGCAAGTGGGGAGTTTCTGCAGGCGACCGTGGCGCTGTCAACAGCAGGGCGGAAGGGGTGGCGAGCGCTGACTGTCAGTTGGGGACCACCCACTGATGGCCAGCAGACCACCTGCAGACACTGCCAGCAGTGTTGGCGGTGGGGGGTGGCAAGCAGTAACATTGTCAGCGGCGCCTTTTTGCAGGGGGTGCACTGCCACACTCAGGGGCTGCATGTGCAGCCGCATGCACCCCCTACATGTCGCCAATGACTGAGGGGGGATTTGATAGCAGTCTTTAACTACCTGAAGTGTGGTTCCAAACAGGATGGAGCTAGACTGTTCTCAGTGGTGGCAGACGACACAAGAAGGAGCAACGGTCTCAAGTTTCAGCAAGGGAAGTTTAGGTTGGATATGAGGAAAACTTTCTCACTGGGATGTTGAAGCACTGGAAGGGGTTACCTAGAGATGTGGTGGAATCTCCATCCTTGGAGGTTTTTAAGGCACAGCTCAAGCTGGCTGGAATGATCTAGCTGGGGATGGTCCTGCTTTGAACAGGGGGCTGGACTAGATGACCTCCCCTTCCGACCCTACCTTTCTATGATTCTATGTATGCAGATAATTAACTCAAAGTGCTTTCCATGTAACTCTCACTCATATGTTATTATTGACTAATGATTATTGCAGGCAAACAATCTTTAAAGGAAACTAAAGAAACTTAATATTTTTCTTTCAGAAAAGTTCACAAGCAGTTCACAATTATACCTATTACACGCATAGTTTTATTCCAGAAATGTTATGGGTCAGGTGTAACTCTTCCGACTGGAAGAACAACTTTAGTTGCACTGAAGTCATAACAGCAGGTGTCATATTGGGATGTGTATTGTTGTGTTGCTCCAGTCATCAAGTTAAACAGAACAAACAGCTAAATAGTAGTAATTAGAGGAAAACAATGCACTGTTTGCCATATACAATCAAATAAATAATGCTGGATATGCACGAGTGCTCAGAACTCAACAGCTATTATAGTTCCCAATGCCACTTCCTGCTCTCTTCAGCTCAAGGCCTAAATGATAGCTGAGCTCATCCTAAAATCAGGAACTTATTTATTCATTTTTTGATACAGATAATAGAGGCATTTGACAATTTTCAAGTAACTTGAACACAAAAAAATGCAAGGTTCTCCACCTTGGGAGGAAAAACCTGCAGCATCCTTATAGGCTCGGCAGTGCTACGTTGGATAACACTACAGAAG
>NW_017728950.1:25245410-25292884 GCF_001723895.1 Crocodylus porosus
CTATGACCCCAGCTGACTTCCTGCCCTTTGGGCAGGGGGCTGGACTCGATGATCTCCCGAGGTCCCTTCCAGGCCTGATGTCTATGAAATCTATGAAAAAATTAAAATATGAAGAGACAGGTAATTTTTTTCAGGCCCTTTATTTAAGTGTTTTGAGTAGAAGCACTGGGAGAAATGATCAGATCTTTGCAAATCTTTCTTACTGCCTTTATATGTTGTTGGAGGCTCTTGCTTCTGGTTTCAGACATGGAAGCAGCAACTCTGACCAGCAGTGCCTGCATGGCTATTCTCTCTCTATTTAGACATACCAAGGAGAAGACAGGGATTGTCCAGGCCAGGGTATAAAGGCTTTATAACAATGTTAAACATTTGGCTTGGCAGAAAGCAGCCCCTGGTCTAGAAGGAACCCTCACAGCATAGTTTATTTCCAAGTATATTTGCACCATTTTGCCTTCCAACCATCCAGGACATTGGGAAGGTTGTCTCATTTTCAGCCATAGGGATAGATGTATTGCAATCTAAGAAATGATGGCATTGGCACAGAAATGGGTTGGTACAGAATAGGAAACACGTTCCACTGTCCATAGGACAGAGCAAATAAAACGGATTGCAAATTTACCCTGTTACCCATCAGAAGTGATTAAACAAAACGTTCCTTAGGGAGGGGATATCTTTTATGATTTCTATGAAGGAATTTATCTTGGATTTTACTCTGTAATAAAGTTATTCAATCCAAAGGAGCAGACACATGACTACACATGACTGGCTTTCTCAAGGTGACTGTCTACACTAGGTGTTATTATAAAGCCTGACCACTAGATGGTGGGGAGCTAGTAATGTCCTGCTTGTATTGTGCTAAGCTAAAGGCTATCCTTGTGCATGAAAGGGACTAGGGCAGGGGTGAACAAAATACAGCCTGCGGGCCTGATTCAGCCTGCAAACTGTTTGTATCTGGCCCGCAGGTAGGCAGCCACAAAATCACGGGATCTGGCCCACAAGGAACCAGCGGCTCCAGCTGCTGGTTTGTGCCATGCACATCTGGGCCCCTTCCACAGTTTACACCAGCTCCTGCCCTGCACACCAAAAGCAGCACCAGGCGGGTGCCAGCATCAGCCATGGACATGGCCAGCAGGCTCCAGGGGTGGGGGATCAAGGCATCCACCTGCGTCTGCAGCTGATGCTGCTGTATCAACGTGTCAGCTGCGGTCCTGGGAAGGTGCCTTGATCCCCACCGGGAACTCGGTAGCAACATCCACAGCTGATGCCAGTAATCGCCCAACACTGCTTCCAGAATGCAGGATGGAGCTGGGGTAAGCTGTGGAAGGGGCTGCAATGTTGTGGATTGGGGCATGCTGATTGGGGCATGCTGTAGCTGTGGGGACAGTTGTGGGGGGAGAGTGCCAGAGAGACTGGGGCATGTTGTAGCTGCAGGGACAGTTTGGGCCAGGGCCCAGGGCAAAGCTGCGGTCAACTCCCCACATGCCTCTTCCCACAAAACCAGCGCCTGTCGCAGGGGCATGCAGGCAGAAGATCACAGCTGTGCTCTGAGCTTGGCCAGGTCTAGGATCTGGGGAAGCAGCACCCAGGACCGGGACGAGTGGGCAGGCAGGGCTGGGATCATGGGACTGCACTGTCACTGCCCTGTGACCCGAGCCTCAGCCCCACCCACACACCCACCGGTCCCACTCCTGGATGCTACTGCTCCAGATCCCAGCCCCAACCCCATCCTGACCAAGCATGGAGCAGAGCTGTGATCTACTGCCTGCATGCCTGTGACAGGCGCCAGTTCTGCAGGCAGAGGCATATCAGGAGCGGATCGTGACTCTGCCCCATGCCATTACCACCCCACAGTCCCAGGGTCTCCACAGAGACTGGCTGGGACTTGCCAGCCTGGGCACAGGCCCAGGAGGACAAAATAGGGCCACTTAGGGAGTTTTGGTGAGCTGCTGCAGTCGGGGCAGGTGGGTGATGGTGATCTGGTGACAGCTCACCAAAACTCCTTCTATAGCCAATGGACTCAAAATAATTGCTCATCCCTGGTCTAGTGAGTGGACACACTACACTTAATTCTTAGTAAACTGCCCCAGGGTAAGGTCACTACAATTTTTTTCCCCCATGTAATTTCACTCTGGAAAACAGAAACTTACTCAGTAGTAAGGCTGTACATTGTGTATCTGCTTGACTTCTATGACAATGCAAAGGTGATATACTCAATATCCTCAGTAATTGTGTCCTGTATCCACATCCTTAAGATCACTTTTGCTTCAGTGTAAACAGCTGATACTAGAAGCACAGCAAAGAGCAAGAGCGTGCTAGAGAGGATTAGATAGGATTTCCGTGAGCTGCAGGGCTTCGACATCAGGCAATTGCACCGGTGGATGAAGTGGTGCTGTATGTTACAAAGGCAGTTGGTGGAGGGTGGGGGTGGAGTTGACTGTACCTTGGAGAGTATTTCACTTTCTGCTACTGTAGTTCTTTGCCATTTTTCTTTTTGACAGTGAAAGACACCGACAATCAGAAGACTGAGTACTTGTCTCCCAAAGCAAAGCTTTTTACCTCCCATTAGAATTGCCTTGTAAATCGACTGTTCTGACAGCATCTTCTCAGCATTGTTTCCTGCGGCTCAAACTGACATAACCTTCATTACTGGAGAAGAATCTCAGTTTAATCACACTTCCCCACAGGGCCAAGTTGTGCCCTGAGCTATGGATCTTGTCTTTACAAAGCAGGAGTTGGTATGTCTGCAAAAAGGGAATCTCTGACTCATTTGCTTGAAGCACTGGAAACTTGATGCTGCCAAACACAAAAGGTTTTCCACAGTTCAGCAAGCTGAAGTGTTCAGCACAGGAATTGTGCTACAAGATATCTATCTACTAGCAAGGGATTCTGCTGATCCCTCATTTGTAGTTATATTGTGGGCCAGCTCCTTAGCTAGTATAAAACAACCTACCTCTATTAATGTCAGTTATCCCAGACTAATTCGCAACTGAACGTGGCTATCAGATATGGTGGTCCAGAGACAAGAGAGAATGGTAAAAAAAAATCCCTGTGTATCTATCTTAGGAACTCACCTTTTAGGAAACTGGAGGCCTGCTGTAACTCATAGCATTTTACAGAAGTGCTATGAATTATACTGATCCCCTGGACCCAACAGATATTTGCTGCTGGGTCCTGGGAGTTGGGAGATTCAGCTGCAGTTTGGAGCCACTGCAGATCTGCAGCCACTCTCCCCTAGTCCCACCCTTCCCTGCTCCCAGCCCCAACTCTGTCTTCAGAAGTGGGGAAGGGAGCGGAGGGAGCTTGGTTTGGGGGGTTTTCAGCCAGCACTGGAGTATGGACCAGGTGAATTGGAGCCCCTCCTCTACCCCTCCAATCTGCCCAGTCCGTCCTCCAGAGCTAGCTAAAAAAAGCCCAAACTGAACCCCCTGTGCTCCCATCCCCACTCCCATTCTGAAGACAGAGCAAGGAGCACAGCTGAGCTGCATCAGCCCAGCCCTGCTCCTGGTGCGTGCAGACAGATGTGAGTGAAGGTGCTCCATTTTGAAGCATTTTCATCTGAACCCTTATGCAATGAAAGTTCAGATTGTTGTGGGCTTGGGCCCTTTTAAAGCACTCTGTAGCCATGCACTTGTGTAGAGTACTGTAAGGGGCCAGATTGGGCAAAAATTGTCACTTCTGTCTGTGCCGTGGGTGATCAGAGCACAGATTTTTCTTGTCTTCAGTCCAGGAAGGATGACCAACTTGAGTCATTTGTGATATGTAAGCTTCTTCATGTCCCTTTGTACAACTTGTTATGGGCAAGATGGTAGCAGACTATATTGTTGTTTAATATTTATAAATCTCAGGCCTTCTGAATGCTACTGCAAATCTCACACTGCTGCTGGTATAGACACATATATAAAAACTTTACTCCTGTCCTGAAGAAATGATGATCTAAGAGCCCAAAGTCAGGTTCTAATTTTGCCTTCTCTCCAGAGAAACATACCTGTTATATCAAAGATAACAGAAGTGTCCTCATGCCATTCCATAATTACAAACTGGTGGTTGGCTGAAGAAAGGGCCAGCTTTCAAAGGAACCTATTGCCCTCAGAGGGAGGGTAGTATTAAGTTTGCAGTCATTATCTCCAGTGAAAACATGGGCTTACCACTCTTCTCAGATCATTACAGGCATACTCTCATACCCTACAGCTGTAGTACTTTTTTCTAAGAGCAATACCATATATGAACAACGGTAACCCAGGTGGTTAGCAGGCTTTGGAGATTGTGTTAGATTTCATAGACATTAGGGCTGGAAGGGACCTTGGAAGATCAAGTCCAGCAGCCTGCCCCAGGGGCAGAAAGTCAGCAGGGATCATAGGATCCCAGCAAGATAAACATCCAAATGTGTCTTGAAGGCGTTCGAAGTGGGTGCTTGAACCACCTCTGTTCCAAACATTGTGGGCTTAGACAGTAAAGAAATTCTTCCTTATGTCCAGCCTGAAACGGTCTTGGAGAAGTTTGTGACTGTCTGATCTGTGTTGTTCTGTAACTTCCTTTCTGTGAGTACTCATGCTATCTGGAGCAAGGGAGTCAAACATTTGTCCTACAAACCAGATCTATTCTCTCCATCCTGCTGGTACTCCAGCAGGCTACTGGAAGTTGCAGGGCAGGCTAGTGGGGTGGGACTGCTGCAGAATTAGGGGTCCCTGAGCCCCATGGACAACATGATGGCAGTGGTGAGGGTGGGGGAGTGAGCAAGGGCTGTATCAGTCTGATCGGCATCATTGCCCCTGAAACCTATCCTAACTGCTTATGGCCCTTGCAGATCCATCCTTGAAGGAGTTCTGTGGTCCAGACCTGCCCTGGCTTCAGTTTGACACCCCTGATGTAGAGTACAGTTAACACAGGTATGTCTGCACACCGGGACAGATCCAGGATTTCCCAAATGAAGGTGTGAGAGCAGCCTGCAGAGGTGACTGCACCCTGATCCCAACTTCCTCTGCCCCACCAGTGTAGGCAGACTACACTGTGGGAGCCTCTGGAGAGTGTTTGATCAGTTGTCAGGAAGGGGTATTTTCACCTGCTTTAGGAACTTTAATTCATCCCTGGAGGCTCCCACAGTGAGGGCCAATCCAAAAGCGGGGCAGAGCCATACCACTGCACCCCCTCTGAATCTGCCCCTGTCTACACACAGTGCAATTATCTCCCATGGTTGCACATTAGATGCAGCCCAAGCGAGTCAAACTGGTTATCATTGTCTTAGCAGAGCACAATCAGTGGATAAACAATGTTTTGTAAAAGAGACCTGTGTGGGGAATATAGGCACACCTCTGCTGCCAAGTGTTATAGGTTGCAAAGCCAATGCTCTTTGAGCTCCTCTCTGGTCTCCCCAAGTGCCTCCACCCTTTAGCTAAAAGACCACTTAATTAGCTGTTCAGATATAAATTTAGGATTGTCAAAGTAGTTTCCCACTTTTGGAAATCTTGTCCCAAGCCTTCAAGCACCTCAAAGGTGTTCTGGAAGCGGTGGGGGCTGGACCCCAAACGTGGCTGCTATTGTGTCTCCTAGCTCTCTAAGGCAAGCATCAAAAACTTTTTGGAGTGGTGGGGGGCATTTTCAGGGAGCTTAGCTCAAACATGGACCACTTCTAGGCCAGCACCCATCACCACCACAATCCCCAGTCCTCCCTGTAGTGCCATCGCTGCAGCTGCTCCCTGCTACCCAACTGTTGTGCAAATGAAGTCCCCCACAGAAGCCTTCCTCCACCAAAATGCTGCAGAAGCCATAGGGTGAAACTTCTGCGGGGTCATTTGTGCACCCAGCACTTACTGGGGAAGCCAATGCAACAATGAAGATCAGCGACAGCCACCACATGTGCTTCATCTGGTGCAAATGTTGCTGCTGCTTTAATATCAATGGGCCCCTCACCCAGACTGCTCTGTTACTAAAACTCTCTAGCTTGATGGGGAATTGCCAGTCTGCACAATACACTGAAGTGCTGGGGTGGGAGCCAAGCTCTTCTGAAAATGCAGGTCCTGTTGGAAAGGCTGAGTTCTTGGGAAAATCTGACCCCTGCTTCTGAAACTTGCCCTCAGCTGTTGCTTCAGCCTGTCCTTTTCTGTTCCTAATCAAAATGAGAATTGAAAAGAATTTTCTTGACTACGTATAAACTCACCTCCACTGAACTGGCGTCTAACCCACTAAAGCTCTCTTAAGCTCAGGGGCGTTGTGGGGAGGTTAATACAGCTCCTACCTTGTCTCTGGAAGTGGTCCACTTATCAATTCTGGTCACAACTGCTACCATAACTCACTCTAAAACCCCCTGTAAGAGTTCATTGACCAGCTGCTCCATTTGTCAGTTTGATTTAATCCAGTGATGGGGAACCCAACTGGTGACTAAGGAGTGGGGTTTTATTCCTGGCTCAGACACTGACTTACTTTGTAAGCTTGCGTAAGTCCCTTTACCTCTATGTGGCTGGTTCCCTTCCCACCATTTTTCGGCCCGGTCTGTTTAGACTGAAAGGACATAGGAGGAAGGACTTACTTACGGTGTGCTTGCATAGCACTCATCTGATTCTGCTATACAGACAGCAGTGTTTTGTGTCTCTGTGCTGACAGTTATTTGCATAATATTCTCCTTGAAAACTATTTTCATGGTTGCCTCCCCACCACCACATGCAAGCTTCACTTTTTTAAAGTAGAGATTGTTTGCTACAAATACATCCTTTCTTTCATTTTAGGCATGTTTTAAAGCCCCCTAAAATCAACAGGAGTCTTTTTTTTCACTTCGGATTAGGCTATAGATTTACAGTTCATTTCAGTCAGTCATTTTTATGTTCTTAAGCAATGTGCTGAATGGAAATGCAGCTGGTAGGTTGACCATAACTCCTGAAGACCCCTAAATCACAAAACTCAACTTGCCAGCCTATATGTAGATAACAGGATGGATTTAGAAACAAGGAATTACTACTCAATTAAATAAAAGTCCTAACAAATAGAGCAAGAATCAATAGGAAATGCTGACAACTCATCAAACAGCAGTAAGGCAAGAACAGCAGGACAACATTTTCCAAAATCCTTTTGTGTTGAGTGCCTCAGAGCAGTCCCGCCTATTTATAAGTGATTGTTTGTAACACTTTCCCTGTAGGGTTTCCAAGGTTGCATCGGTCACAGATCAGATGGTGGCAATCAAGAATAAAGAATTGCCTAGGCTTATGGGCCAATTCTTGCTGACCTGATACAAGCAAATAGTCCCACTGTATCAATGGAGCTGTTCATCTGAATAAAATAAGGAAGATTAGTCACATGTCTGATTACTAATTTATAGGTGTACCAAGGAGTTTAACTGGCTGGTTTCTCTTTATCTTAGACTTTGGCTTGGGATTCAGAGGCAGATGATACAAATTGAAATAAGTTGACTCAGAACATTGTAGGTGGTATGTGATTCTTGAGGCCTGGCATAGGTACATATGTAATTTGCCATGAGAGAAGTTCACTTAGAGCTAAAAAGCCAACGCAAAGACTAATAGAGACCTGTTAAAATGTGCTTTAACTATTAGTTGACCTAAACTGCCAATGTCAGGATTATATGGGGATATGTTACATGTAAAGGTGGAAAACGTGTGGATACCTTTAAGAGTATATAAATTGCTACATTTGCCCTCCCGATTGGAGGAGGGAACAGCAGATCAGTAGGCTAAGAAGGCTCTCTGAATAAACAAGCTTTATCATTTTATAAATTTAACCCCCTCATCTTTTGAGAATAACACAGAGCCTTATTAACTTAGGATGTGTTAACTGTAGGGGACCTGGTGGCCATCTATAAACTTACTAGGGGGGACCAGCAGGGATTTCATAGATTTCATAGACTTCATAGATTTCATAGACATTTGGGCTGGAAGGGACCCAGGAGGATCATTGAGACCGGCCCCCTCCCCCAGGGGCAGGAAGTCAGTAGGGATCATAGGATCCCAGCAAGATAAACATCTAAATATGTCTTGAAGGCATTCGAGGTGGGTGTTTGAACTGCCTCCAGCGGCAGTCTATTCCAAAACTAGGGGGCTCAGACAGTGAAGAAGTTCTTTCTTATGTCCAACCTGAATTAGTCACAGTGGAGGTTGTGACCATTCGATCTTGTCATCCCTTGGGGAGCTCTGGTGAACAGACATTCCCCCAGATCCTGATGAGCACCCCTGATAAACTTATAGGTGGACATCAGATCACCCCTGAGCCTGTGCTTTTTCAGGCTAAATAGCCCCATTGCTCTCAGCCTCTCATCATAAGGTGTGTTTTCCTGACCTCTGATCAAACACATGGCTCTCCTCTGCATTCTTTCAAGCTTCTCCACATCCTTTTTGAATTGTGGAGCCTAAAACTGGATGCCGTACTCCAACTGTGGCCTCACCAAGGCCGAGTACAAGGGGAGAATGATGTCCTGGGATTTGCTTGAGAAGCATCTATGGATGCAAGCCAGCATTTTGGTCACTTTACTAGCCGCAGCATCACATTGCAGGCTCATGTTCATCTTGTGGTCAACCATGACCCCCAAGTCCCTTTCATCTGTAGTGCTAACCAGCGTAGCACTACCAAGCCTATAAGCATGGTACAGGTTCTTCCTCCCAAGGTGGAGAACCTTGCATTTTTTGGTGTTGAACACCATCAGGTTCTCGTCCAACCATTTCATAAGTCTGTCCGGATCCACCTGGATCACCCTCCTGTCCTCAGGTATGGATGCTTTACCCCAGAGTTTGGTATCATTGGCAAACTTGGCCAGCCCACTTCTGACACCAGTGTCCACATCATTGATGAAGATGTTAAACAGAATAGGCCCTAGGACGGAGCCTTGTGGGACCACATTGGTCACAGTGCACCAAGACGACCACTACCCTCTGGGTCCTACCATGGAGCCAGTTCCCCAGCCAGCAGATCATGATGACATCAAGGCCACAGTTAGTCAGTTTAGCCAAGAGGTGATCATGGGATACCAGCTCGAAGGCTTTTTTAAAGTCGAGGTATACAACGTCGATCTCTCCCCCCTTGTCCAGGTGATAAGTCACCTGGTCATAAAAGGAAATGAGATTGGTCAAGCAAGACTGTAGTTTGCCGGATCCACTTTCCTCCCTTTCTTGAAGATAGGCATGACATTGGCCCTCTTCCAATCATTGGGCACTTCACCAGAGCACCAACAGCTCTCAAAGATCTGTGCCAGGGGCTGAGCTATGATGCTCACCAGCTCCCTGAGTACCCTTGGGTGTAACCTGTCAGGGCCAGCTGACTTGAAGGTATCCAGCCTGTTGAGGAGGGCAAGGAATCTCCCTCACCTGGGCTTCCCTGACCCATAGTGGGCAGGGCCGTCCCATGGAACTGGTGAAAAACTGATGCAAAGTACCCATTTAGCAAGTTCACTTTTTCCTGGGTATCGGTTGTCAGTTGCCCCATCTGGTTTAGCAGGGGTCCAGTGTTGCCCTTGCTTTTCCTCCAGCTCCCCACATAACTAAAAAGGACTTTTTATTTTCCTTGATATTTGTAGCTAGCTGGAGTTCCATCACAGCCTTGGCTTTCCTGGTTTGCTCTCTGCAAGTGCAGACGAAAGCAGAGTATTCCTCCTTGGTGGCGGTTCCAGTCCTCCATCCTTTGTAGGTCTTCTTTTTAACATGCAGGAGGTCCACCAGTTCCCTGGAGAGCCAAGGGGGCTGATGTGCCCTTTTGCTGCCTTTCCTCTGAGATGGGATGGACTTTGCTTGCACTTCCAGGATTGCTCCCTTGAGGAGCAATCACTCATCCTGGACTCCCCTCTCCATTGGGTTGTGGCCTTTTAGGGCCTCTCTGACAAGCCTCCTTAGCTTGTCAAAATCAGCTTTTCTGAAGTCGAGGACTTCTGTATTACTGACTGACTTGCCAGCTTTATGGCAAATGGCGAAGGTGCTCAGCTTATGGTCACTGTCACCCAGCTTCCCTTCGATTGTTAGGTTACTGATTAGGTCATCCCCGGTTGCCAGTATGAGGTCGAGCAGCGCTTTACCCTTGGTTGGCCCATACACTTCCAGCATCAGATGGAGGTTGTCCACACATGAGAGAAAGCTTTGCAACTGCTCAGATTTGGCTGAGCACTCCTCCTACCAGATGTCTGGGTAGTTAACGTCTCCCATGACAACCATACACTGTGTGGCCTCAGCCAATTCCCTGGTGAACTCCTGGTCAAGGTCTTGACTCTGGGTAGGGGGTCTGCAGGATTGGGAGAGGCCTTGTAGGATTGGGAGAGACCTTGTTCCCCCGAGTGCTGCCCGAGTAACAAGGAATAATGGCCATAAGTTGCTAGAGGGTAGGTTTAGACTAGACATTAGAAGGCGCTACTTCACAGTCAGGGCAGCTAGGATCTGAAACCAACTTCCAAGGGAAGTGGTGTTGGCTCCTACCTTGGGGGTCTTTAAGAGTAGGCACAACACTTACCTAGCAGGGGTCATTTGAGCCCAGTTTTCTCACCTGCCCAGGGCAGGGGGTCAGACTAGAAGATCTACAAGGTCCCTTCCAACCCTACATCTATGAATCTATTAATCTATGCTCTTAAAACAGGAGCATCTGCACATTTAAGCGGTAAAACATGCTAAGTGTGATCATATTTCAGCAAAGCTGGGACTGTTCACATGAGGAGTATCACCGGATCATATAACCCTGATTCAGCTACCATAGGTCCACTCCACAGGGATAATATAAGCAATCTTCAGTCCTTGCCCAGCCATAGCATCATCCAGAGACTCCTCTGCTGTACCAAGCCTCTATTGTTGGTCCCAAACCTGGCAACGCACTGGAGCTGGAGCTGGAGCTAGAGCTGGAGCTGAGCTGTTTCAAGACAGATGCGATGTGGGGGCTGGGACCAATAGTCAGCTGATTTTCAGTCCCAGCCCCTACACCCCACCACAGTGCACTGGAGTCTTGAATGGGCCTTGATGTAGTGCTGGGGCTGGGATCAACCATCAGCTGATTGTCGGTCCCAGCCTCCACACTAGAGTCTTGAACTGGACCAAGTGTAGTGCCCAGGTTGGAACTGACTATGAGGTGATTATTGGTCCCGGCCCTGGCGTCACAGATGAATCTGGAACCAGCCCCAGCGAGGTGCAGGGCCTGGGACCGTACATTTAACATTGCCATGCAACTGATTAGAACACGTTCTAAGGTTTAATGTAGCACAGGAGTGCTTTCTACAATCTAATTAAAGGTGCTAAGTGTCCTATGTAACAAGGCCCTTCCACAACTCAAAGTCTGTGATTAAATGAGTTCAATATCCATTAGTTATTACTTCTGTTGAGGTAGTGCAGGGTGGCCTGTCCTCACTGTACTAGGTGCTGCACAGACAGTTAATAAAAATCAGGTCCCTGCCTCAAATACCTTATAATCAAGTAAGGCAGAGAGGCATAGATCTGTTGCTTGAAATCTGTGAAGAGCCACAACTATCTGTGAAATTATTTCTAATTTATTGTCTGATGGAAGGAGCTGTGGCTTCCTATAGAAGCCATGGCCAAAGCAAGGTACCAAGACAAATGAATATAGTCCCAATATGTGGCTATGCTCAAGGGTTTAGTCTATGAAAATCCTTCCTGACTAAATGTTTCCAATAGCTGGAGTGTCACTTAGGGCCAGTCTGTGTTATAGGCACATGTCTACATCTCTTGTGCACTATTCTCCCTTTTTTTTAAAACTGTCCCTTTTCACTGTATGTATGGTCCCCTTCCAGCAGTGTTTTGAAAGTATCATTAGTCCCTGATCAAGACACTTTTGGCCCTTTTGTTAAGGTCACTTGGTTTGGCTTATTTAAACATTTGACCTATGTTTTCATGAGGACAGAACTGCACTAAGATTTAACAGTGATGAGCAGCTCCCCAAGAACTTAGAACCCCATTTCAAGAAAAGCAAAAGTAAGCTGAAATATTTAAGAGTCCTCTTCTGTAGTGGTGAAGTCAGAAGGAAAGATATGGTACATAATTATAATAAAATGCTGATGTATGGAGCCAGGTATGAGTAAAATATCAATCATTCTTATCAGAAAGGACATTGGCTTCAGGGGGAACTGAGTGCGTTCAGCACCTGGGAAAATGAGGCCACTTTTATTTGTGTTCCTAAAGCTAGGCACTTAAGTTTGAAACTGTTGCCCCAGTTCTCTAGTTGTGTCACTGCCTCCCCCTCCACACATGCACACACACTTGCATGTACACACACACTCATTCTGTTCTTCCTGGTCCCACTGAACACTGCAGTTGCTAGGGGGAAATATTGATTAAATAAGAAAAAACCAGATGCCTTGTCAGAGCAGTCACTGCTGTAAAGGCCAACAGACTTGTCAGAAGAGTGTAAAAGATAAAAAAAATGAGCAGAGATAATTCAGGCTACATGGCACGTGGCAACAGCAGCAAGTCATCTGGGCAGAGCCAGTGTGGGGAGAATGTGAAATCTATTTCAGCATGGCTTCTAACAAAATAGAGCCATATACTTACTAAGTCTTTTTTTTCTGCACAAACTGAGGCTGAGATGTTCCTGTATGAAATCCTACAACAGTGAGTTTTAACCAAGGTGCAATAGCACCCTAGCATGCCTTGAGATCCTTTCAAGAGTGATGCACCATTTCATGCAAAGTTAGCATGTTAGGTGTGCAAACATGATTCACAAGGTAAGCTCAGAAGCTGCATCCAGATGAGCAGGAACATGTGGTTTGAGGCACTGCGAAACATTCACAGCACTCATGATTCCATTCTCAGCGCTGCATATTTGCAGTGCAGCAGCAAAATTAGATTTTGACCAGGAAACCCTGATATCTAAAAAACCCGGGGCAGAAAAAAGCAGGGAGGCACATGTGCCTGCAGTGTACACTGCCCAAAACCGAAGCCTGGCCAGCCAGAGCCATGCTTTGGCTGCCAGCCTGGATTGCCACCACTGCTGCCCCGGGAGGCACCTAGGACCCCAGCCCAGGCTTCTGGGGCCAACCCAGGTACTGACTCCAGCCTCCCCTATCCCACCTGGGGCAATTTGCTGCATACCAGAGTGCACATGCAGAGGTGTGCCCAGGGACAACTAGGAGCAGCATAAATATGTGCCACTGCTATTTGTCCCATTCCCATTTGTCTGGATGTGCCTAGAGATTTCAAAAAGGGCTCCATAGTAGTAAAAGCAGTCTGACCTGTTGTGGTCTTTCTGAGTTCTTTGCAACAGAAGAATTACCCTAGTACTTTTCTATAGTAAAAACATGAGTTAAAACTAGGAGCTGGCATTTTCTGAGGGGTGACTTCAGTCTAACAGGGGAAGACTCAGGTCTAAAAAGGTTGAGAACCACTGTCCTATAGGATGATAACTTCTAAGATCTGACAGCATTCTTATCACCTAACAAGCAGAAGAAAATGTAATCTGTACTCTGAGTTCAGCAAAGGAGCTCTGCATCTGAAAGCAGCAGACAGATGCAGCTCAGATCAAGTAGACATGGCTGGGCAGGGAAATCTGGGCACTGAGGGCACAGAGAAGGATTCTTCCCAGTACATTCTTCTGGGGCGCAGGGAAAAGCAACAGATTTTTTAAAAAATGAAGAGCCAGACACTGACATGGCATCAAAGTAGTTGTGTGAATGACCAAAATAACCTGCTTTTATTGCTCTTGCTGAACTACTAGAGAAAGAACCACGTAAACTGAAGTGTTTGGTTTTCAGGTCAGTGCCATGAGCTGATGTTTGTACTCAGAACACCCTCTAATAGGGATTGAAACTTAGTCTCCAAAAGAAGAATTGTGGGAAATTTGAGAATGGGGTGTCATCAAGTATCTGATATCTCTCCTAAGAAAGCCATATGTTAGGTCTTTTTCTGAATCATAGATGTGGAAGGGTTCTTAAGGAAGATCTAAGCTAGGGCTGTCCAATTTCAGTGGGCCAGGGGTGCACACTGCCTGGGCAATATATTGAGGGGGTGGCCCTCCTGGGGATCCTTCCTATTCCACTGGCTGCACCAGTGGCACATAGCCCCTCACTACATGGGCAGCACCAGCAGTAAACAGCCCCCTGCCACGTAGGCAGCACTGGAAGTGTGGAGCTTCCTGTCTTGTAGACAGTGCCAGTGGCACACAGCTCCCTGCCCCCTCCAGGAGTGCTGGCAGCATGCAACCCTCCACTTCCTGAGCAGTGCCAGCATGGCAGTGGGAGAGGCAGCTGCAGAGGTCTGCAAGTCTCATGTGAACTGCTTGTGGGCCACATGTTAGCCAGCCATGGGCCACAGCAGCCCACAGGCCACCGTTCGACAGCCCTTATCTAGGCCAACCCCCTGCAGGTACAGGATGCAGAATTCCTAAACCATCTCAGACAGGTGCCTCTGCTTGAAAAGCTCCAATGAAAGGAAATTCTACCATTTCCCTGGAAATCTTGTTCTTTTGTTCTCTTCTGACTATGAGGGGGGTTTCCTGAGGTTTAACCTAATCTTCTTATGCTTCTGATTATACTTACCCATCTTAAATTAAGAAGCAAACGCAAAGAGGTCAAACAAATTCCATCAGAATAAAGCCCATGTAAATGACAGATAAATCCAGTCCAATGTTATTTAATTGTGCTGTCATGGATCAACAGGAAGGGACATCATATCTGTACACAATTACTCCTAGATATCTCCTTTACCCGTGACAAGGAAGGTGGAACAGGAATTCACAGAGAAGTCACAGTCCACTGGCAAAAGAAAGCCACGAGGTTTATGTCTGTAGTGGGCCACTGGCATAATATAAAGCAGCAAGACTTGGGACTACATTTTCATCATATCTTGACATTTTGACTCAACTCCCTCTCCAGCATTTTGTAGAGAAATAGTTAAAACCTTTGTTAACATTTACAGGGATATAGGTTGTAGCTGTGTTGGTCTAAGGACGTAGGCAGACATAGTTCTTTGGGTGAATCTGATATCTTTTATTAGACCAATTTAAATAGCTGGACAAAAAATTTAGCAAGCTTTCAGGTTTAAAAACCGTTTGTCAGGCTGAGGAAGCCTATGCAGTTGATGTGTGCTATTCCTGGATGGAATAAATAGTAAAGCAGCCAGAGGCTGGGCTGCACACAACACAAGCAGTCAGTGAAGATGTAAATTGAGGAGTCAGTGGGTGAGAGACAGGCTGGGTGTGGGGGGAGAGAGAAAAGGGGGACGAATGTAGCAGTTAAATAGTGGAGAGGTACCTGGGGAGTCAGATGTCAAGCAGGTTATAATGTGTCATAAATCCAATGTCTATATTTAATCCATGATTTTTTGTATCCAGGAGGTTGATGAAGTGAAGTTCATAGGTTTGTCTCTGAGAAGTGTTTTGTAAGTTCCCTTTGAGGATTAGAACTGAGTCACTGGAGAGAGAGTGGTTTTCTTGTGAGAAATGTGTTAAAACTTGAAATTTTCCCACAATTCTATTTGAATCATAAACTTCAATGGAAAATTGAATCATAATTTGTCAACACAACTTGTTAAAGACAGTTTTCTCAATTTTTTTACAGCCTGTTTTGAAAACTTTCCCCCAACATTTTGAATTTCAGAAAAAGGGACAACAGTCTCCTTAAAACTCTCAGACGTGCCATCCTGTTTTTCAGCTGGCTCCAAGTATATATTAAGCATAGAGTCATAAATGACACAGAACAAAACGTTTTTAAAAGATTGTTTCTGACATCTTTTTATTCTCTCCCCTCCCCTCACAAAATGTTGAGTTAAAATTGGAAGACCATTCTGCCACCAGTATTGCCAGCACTTTTATATGATCAGAAGGCTCATGGAATGAGGTAGAAAGCAGTTGTTTGTGGGCGGAAGTCAAGCCTCTCTTGGGATCAGAAATTCTCTTCCTATTTAATCTTAGTTAATCACTCAGTTGTCCTACTGGAGAGCAGCATCCATCTCTGGTTTACAGAAGAAAGCTGGCACTAGGTCAATGAACCAGGAATGTTTTTTCTCCCTTTACTTGCAGGTGAAATGACTGTATCTTTTCCCAATGACATTCATTTCCATGGATTCTGCCATGATGTTTCTATTGAAAATAGTGAGGAAACTGGGAGTGCTTTAGTAAGCCCATTATTTTCTTAAGAAAGGATGTCCTCAGCAGCACCTTGATGGTGTCCCAAGAGATATCCTGCTGAGTATGCACCAGCTGCCACTGCCTACATGCAAACTGTGCTTCAGAAGAGGAGGACAATCTCACAGCTTTAGCTTTGCCTTGCTGAGAGTTCTGAGTTGTGGTGCCTAGGTTGTAAAAAAAGAAAAGAGAAGAGAGCTAGGAAAACTCTAGGTGGACTTTCTCCACACCCCTACAGTTTATACCATAAGTGTTGGATTGTCAAAAGCACCCAGCTTCAGCCTAACTCTGCTCCCACAATGGGAGTCTTACCTGGAAGTCTTATACTGGAAGGATAAATGAGCTGATGTTGAGAGCTTTTGATAATCCCACCCTAAATTCCCTGAGCCTACCGGGGTTTGGCTACTTTAGGCTGTAGTCTTGTTTTAGCTCAAATAAATTGATTGCCAATTAGCTCAAGTGTATATACACAACTTTGAGTTTCAAGTGGTTTAGACATTCTCACTCCATATGCATTTATTCTGAAAAGCAGGTGAACCAAGACCATTTGTGTCTTGACACAGATATCCGTGGAGATTCTAGACTGGCATTACCTCTCAGTCAAAATGGTTTAGTCAGGGATGATCCTGCCTTGAGCAGGAGGCAGGACTAGGTTACCCCATTGGCCATATCCAGATATGCATGGATGCTTGGTTCCCCGGGGACAACTAGTGATGGGGCACCTTGCGCAGCTGCTAGTTGTCCCTGGAGAACACCTGTGCCATGTACATGGTGCGCAACAAGTTACCCCAGCTGGGGTAGGAGAGGCTGGGACCTGCACTGGGCACCCCAGCTGCCTTACCTGCAGTCCTGGGGGTGTTTTGGGGCTGTAGCAGCAGCAATCCTGCCATGCAAAGCCTGGCTAGCAGCAGAGTGCAGCTCTGGTCAGCCAGGCTCCAGCTTGGGGAGGTGCACGCTGCTGCCATGTCCACTGCTCTGATTTTTTTCTTTGCAGGTTTTTTTGACCCCTGACTATTCAGGGTGAAAAAAACCCTCTGTGCTGCTCCCTTGCACATTCATTTTGGCATGGCCAGGAGGTCCATTCCAGCTCTACTTTCCTATGGTCCAGCAACAAACAACTCTAGTGTGCATGCAGTATATTCAAGGAGCAAAAAAATGCACTCACCTGGCCTCTGCAATAAAAGGTAGGTCTACAATGCAGGAACTGCAGTGCCTGCCCCTCATGAAAATATAACAAGCTAGATGTAAACTAGATAACTCAGGTACTGTGAATAGTAAAGCTGGGGCAGCACAGAATTCAGCATGGGCAGGAAATCCAGCCTAATAAGTTGGGTAAATCCTCAGACATTTAGCTGGGCTGAATTGCGTGTAACAATGGCCATACTGCTACCTGCACCTGAATGAGTTATCTTCAACCTGGTTCACAGGCATAAAGCATGAGCTGCAATGACTGGGCCACTTCCCCTAGCTCGGAGCTTCTCAATCTTTTCAGCCTCAAGGCACAACCTCATTAGTCTCAAGGCTCCCCTCATGGGACTTGAATCACACTTCCATCACTTTTGTGAATTGAATGGCACCCAATTAAAAAAAAAAAAGGAGTAATGTACATGTAGCAGGCTTGCCTTTTGGAGCTTGGGTTGAGTCCCAGGCTTGAAACCTTGCTGTTTTGATTGGTGGAGCCCACCTGCCAGCTAACAATCCCCTTCAATTGGAAAAGGGGAGTATATACCCGAGTTACCTGGGCTACATATATATATGACAGTGGTTACCTCCTTACATAGGAGGTGGGCAGTATGAGTGGAGGATTGTCTGGCTGAGTACGAACCTGAGCCTGGCTTATCTTCTTATCTCCTCTCAACCCGGTTGAAAATCACTGCTCTAGCTGAATCCACAATCTTAAGGAGCTCTTCTACTGCATGTGTTTGGTTTATGTAACTGTCACAAATCCAATTCTTTTTCCAACCCAAGAAAAAGTGCTAGTCTCTTTGCTCAGTGAAAACCATGCTCAGGCAGGGCTAAGATTCCAAACTCCTGCTATTCCAGCAAATGTCTTTTTTTTTCTCCAAAGAGAAAACAGTTCTTTCCTTGGTCCAAACACAGTGAAACAGATCTTTCTGTCTTTATTTTTTTTAAATCACCTCTGCAGAGAAACAAAGATCAAATTATTGTTTCTTGAGTTATGGGAGACCTGGGGCTGTGTGGCTGATTGCAGTTGCAGCTTTGGCCGGGAGACAGCAGCAGGTAAGGCATCTTGAGGAATATGAAGAGTTAATTGCAGCACTGACTCCCACAAGGGCATTAAATATACTTCTGGCAACCCCAGTGCCAGCCAAGATGAGGACATAAGAAAAATAAGGCACTGCTGGAGCAATTGAGCACAAATCCCTTCCCTACCACCATGACTCTGTGCTGAGAGCAACATCCAGCTGCTTCAAGTGTAAAGGCAATTTAAGAGTAAAGGAGACTGAAGCCTGTCCCCACACCTAGCCCACACTGCATATGGGCAGCATGCACTAAGCTTTTTGACCCACATAGGGATAGCTCCAAACACTTCCAAGTATGTGAAAGGAGGGAGAGACAGTGGAAACTATGGCTATTTGAGCAACAGCAAACACCAGTGATCACAGTGCTGTATTCTTGTGGGAGCTGAAGGTGCAAGCTCTATAGGGAAGGTGCAAATAGATGGAATGATGAAATGCCAAGACCCACTTCCTCCAGCTTGTGCTGATCAGTGTATGCTGCATGTTTAGGGGACCATATTTTAGACCATGCATAAAAAATTAAGGAACACAGGAAATGCCAACTGCAATTAAACCTGTAGTCTGTCTATTCCAGCCTCAAAGAATTCAGTATCTAGGAAGCCTGCAGTCATCAGTTCTAGAATAAGCTGTCCCTAGGGGAAGTTGCCTCCAAATGCCAATGAATTAGTGCTTAGAAATTAATTTACTGCACATATTCAGCTCAGAGTCAGAGAAACACAGGGCTGGGAGGGACCTCAGGTGGTGGCCTAGTCCAATTGCCTCCTCAAGGAAGGATCACCCCTGCCTAAACTAACCCAGCCAAGCACTTGTCTAGCATACATTTAAAGATTGATGCTGATGGTAGACCCTCTAGGCAGTTTGCTCCAATATTAACCCCCCTCATTAGAGGCTACTTCCTAATATCTAACCTCTGTGTCCCTCCGTGCAAGTTAAGCCAATTATCTCTTGTCCTGTCCTTCATGGCTACAAAGAACAATTGATCACCAGTCTCTATAAAAAAAACCCCATTCTTTACAGAACACTAGGGTGGCCATCATAGAGGATAGTCCAGTTGTCCTCTGTCCTCTACTGATATGAAACCGGATGCCTTTATGTCCTCTATCTCTCTCTTGAAGAAAAAAATAGAGGACATAAAGGCATCCAGTTTCGTATCAGTAGAGGACAGAATAGCAGAAAACCGGACTGTCCTCTAGGATGGCCACCCTACATAACACACACACAAAATGTGCAAGCATTTTGTACTGCAAAGTGCATTCTAGCTTTGTATTCCTGGCTATCTCATTTTGTACTGTAAGGTAGGTTCTAGTTTCATGTTGCTGTGTATATTGTTTTAGTTTCAGTGTGACCATGTTTGATATGTGTTTGGATTTGCTATATCTTGTCCTCTCCCCTCTGTTTCCTGATCTGAAGAGAAATGTGCTGTCTGAGCAGGAAAGCCCCCCTGCAGTGTCCTGATACTTGTGGTTTTGTTCAGGACCCCTGGTGTGTATTGAAAACCAGAAAATCTGTTTTCAGTCACATATAACAGGGGAGATCAGACCCTCGCTTAAGTGACTGGACTGGGTAGCATTCTTTTAAACTAACTGGCTAAGACAGAAGCTGGTAGCCTGGCAATCCCTGACTGGAAAACCCGGGGTGCTGTCATGCCAAGGTATATAGCAGTCTCCCAGCTACAGCTTGAGGATGCTTCAGTACTGAAGATCTGAACTGCTAAACTGGAGAAAACTGCTTCCCGTGGTGGGGGGTCTCCCCCATCTCTGCACTGGAGAAGCGAGTTGAAGCTATGTAAATGGGAAATCTGAGGTAGTCTGTCTCAGAGTTTAGGCTCCTCTCCTCTCCTTCTTCTCCTCTCCCTTTCCTTTTCTGAGTTTTGAGTAGGATAATACCAGTGGGGTATTAATCTCTGGAACAAACTGCCAGGATTAGGCCTGGCAGTTTTTGGTCAGGGTGGGAGCCTGGTCCTTTTGTTGCATTAGTAGCTTCTTTGTCTCAGCCTAGCTGTGTAGCTGAGGCCAGTTGCACATCCAGGCCACAGTGCAAATAGGCTTGGCCCTTCTTTGAGGTCCTTTGCAGCTATTTTGCCCCAGCGGAACCGTGGGATTGGGACTAGGAATTTTTGGGGTACAGTATGCTGATTCGGGCTGCTGACAGCAACCGAGGTGGGGGTCCCTCCACGACCAGTCTTGCTGACCAGAAGTGGCTGCAGCCTGTCGGGGAAATTGGCCAGCTACTGCGTAGCACCCATACACCGAAGGGTGTGCTCATACACCAATGACCACTGGCCGTGTCTCATCTCTGGGCTCGTTCCTAGCCGCGATCAATTAGGCAGAGAACGAGGGAGTGTCCGGTATGTGAGTTTATTGCTCTGCAGAGGGGTACTCAATGTCCAGAGACAAAGAGATCCCCCGATCTGAGTTCGATAACTCTTTATGTTAACAGTCATACATATGCAAATATAAGTATACATAGGCATAAAGCATATGTGCACGCACATCTTTGGGGAATTTCCAGAAGTCTGGGGTCCTTCTACGTGCTGTTGCTGGGTTACAGAATGCGGAACAGAGCAAACTTAAGCTGGCTGAAGTTGGTTTGGTGGTCCCCAAACTTACTGTCAATCAAGGGGGGGGGGGGGCGGTTCAAGCTTCTGCTTTTAAAAGATCACCTCCGCTTCCCTTTTTTATTTATGGTTGTTTTTCTCACAAGCCGCTTTTGGAAGTGCAATGGCACTCCGCTGCCCAACCAGCATTTGCAGGGAGGTACCTGTACTCCTGCCCACCCACCCTGCCCATCGCCTAAGCGGCGAGCATGGCCAGCCAGGGGGTGCACCGGCACTCTCAGGGGGTGCACATGCACCCCCTACACATCACCACTGCCCTACAGCCTCCCAGGGAGCAATGCCTCACAAAGGATCAATGCTTACTAGCAGCTCCCCATGTAACAGCAAACCCTGAGGAGCAACTCTTAAGACTTACCAGTGTGGGCCCCCATGCCCAGCCCTTTGCTGAGTAGCAGGTATAGCCAGCATGAACCCTTTAGGTGAGCCCCCATGCCTCAGACTGTTTGGGCATGGGTGGAGTCTCCCCAAAAGGAGCCAAGCTAGAGACTATACCTTGTAGTTAAGCGCATTTGAACTGAGTTTGGTGTTTCCTTTGCTTTCTTTGCCTTTGCTTTCTGTAATAAATCTGTCCTTTGTGTTTAAACTACTTGTGAAGAGAGAATTTTGTCTATGTGGGACACCCCAGCCAAATTCAGTGATCCCAGATTTCTGGGTGGGGGCTTGAACCATAGTTAAATCTTATTGAGTACCCCACAATTTGAACCAGCCCTTGTTGCTGCCAACCAGTGCCTGACAAAAGGATTACATTTATTGGCAGGCTACCTAATTCCTCCTCAGTCTTTTCTAGACTAAATGATCCCAATTACTTCAACTTGCCCTTATGTGTCATGCTGCCTAGACCTCTAATTATTTTTGTTGCTGTCCTATGGACTCTCTCTGGGGTTTTGAACTGCGATGCCCCAAAACATAATTCTTTCAAACATGGGAAAGGCATGATTCTTCAATGACAACTAAGTAGTTATCACAGAAGGATATTATAATGGTTTAGGCATTCACCTCTGACTCAAGAAATCTTGGTTTGGTTCCTGGCCCTAGCCCAGTTCTGCTGCATGACCTCAGTCAGTCATTTAATGTCAGTCTCCCAAAATTATAGATAGGAATCCTTGTCTAGCTCACTGGAACTTTTTGAGGATAAATAGAATAAAAGCTAAGATAGTGGGACTTGATGCTAATGAGGGCCATATAGAAACCTATGATAAACCAAAATAGTATCTACAAACATTTCATACAAAGTATTGCATTTACCTTGTCTGTGTCCAGCGAAAAGAGTAGAAAATGAATGGTATCTGCGTAAGAAATGGCATTTCTTAAAGGGAACCACTATCCGCACTGTACTTGAAGTTCCTCTTGAGTTATCTGAATGGCAAAAGTATTCCAAAATATCTAGTGAAAAATATAGGTTAATAGATTTTCGTGATCTTTTCTCAGTTAAAAAAAACCCCTGATCTGAAACCTAATACTAAGAATTTCATTCTTGTAGAAATTATGTAACCACAATAATATAATTTCTAATGTACAAAGATATGAAGTCAGAACAGCCTACATTTTTATATTTGTAGATATGTACCTAGCCAGTGCCTACAGTTAAAAGACAGCAATTACAGAATCATGTTGACTTTATGATTGCTGCCCTATTAGCCAACTGTAATTACATCTGTTAGCTAATGTTTTCTGTGGCAAACATCTTTCATTAGCACAAGCAGAGTGATTTCCTTATCTAACCAGCCATAATATTTGCATTGTATTAGTTCCAGTAAAAGTCTTGTGAAATGAAGTACTGCTTTTGAAGAGAAGTCGATGAGCCATGAAAAAGACTGAATTTCACATATTTTCACAGAGGAAGTGGTAAAAAAAAATAATGAACCAAATATATGTAGGTGGCGAGTTCTGCTCTGAAATCTGGGTTAATAACTGGGTTTTGGGAGTCTTTGCTTTTAAGGGTTGATATTCCAAGGCAGAGAGTCTGGGCTGAGTGCTGTAAAGGTCTGTCATTGCACAGCCAGGTGGAGCTGGACACAAAAGAAAGCAGATCTTTTGCTAGTATCTTGGGCACCAACTGGTCACTGAATGCCACAATAGCGACTAGAACTGTTCTCAACTAAGATTTGATTGGTGTGAAAATCAGGATCCAAATGCGATTTATGTAAAACATCAGGAATGGGAACCACCTGGCTCTGTTGCATTGTAAAAAGCCTGAGTCAGGCATGTTAATGATGTGGTCAAACACTGTGGGCCCTACTCCGGGAGTGGGCTTCCCAGGTACTGCAATGCAAGCACAGAGCAAAGACTACGGGAGGCTTGGGTTCCAGAGTCAGCTCTACCATAGCTTCCTTGGGTGGCCTCCAAGAAGTCACTTAGGCCCTGAATCAACAAGCATAATAATTTTAAGTGGAAGTGTCTTTCATTGGTCACAGTGGGACTTCTTCTGTTTAATCATGTGAATAAAAATATTGTAACATTAAAACTTTTGTACGTCAGTATTTCTGTCTCCTAAACAAGTACATTGGTGCTTTCCACCTCAGTTCAATGTGTGGACTGATTGCTTATTGAATTTCAAGTGCACCAAGATGCTCAAATGGAAGGTTCATTAGAAATGCAAATTTTGCTAAGGGTCATGAATTCAGGCCCAGCTCCAAGGAACCCTGCACTCATTTGGGGGTCTTTGCTTTGAAATTGTCCCAAATTCACTGCTGCTTGGGAAAGAAAGAGGTAAGGTGTCCCTCTGTAAATATTATTTCTAAATGCATTGCGATTTGTAGTTTTGGAGCTGATATGATTCTGGTAGAGGAAGTGCAAGCTGGAAGTTCAGCAGCTTCCATCAAACTTTCCGACCCTCAGTGCCGTAGCAACAAAGTTTGGCATCTGGGGCAAAGCCCACAGCTGCAGCCCACCCTCACCCCGCACACAGATCCAGGGGGCACACGCCCCACCATGCTTGCCCACTGTCCAGGAGTGCACACAGCAGCAGGAACCGCCCTTGCCCCATCCCCGCACCCCTGCAAATAAGCATCTGTCCCACGCTCAGGCCAATGCCTGTTGGCACCCATTTGCTTTGGCACCTGCTTGCCCGCCACTCCCCGCTCCACTCCTTTTTGCTACAGTACTGCCATCCTTCATAACATAGGCAGTACTGAAGAAACACACTGCAAATGCCATGGTGTTGGAATGACTCAATAAGAACAAGATTGCCCTGAAAGAGTCATTGTGGCATTTACCACAGGCTGTTCAGGCTTGATGTTGAACCATGACACTTGAACTTACAAAAAATTTTTAAAAATTGGTAGACGGGAATGATGGGTGTTGAACCACGTCACTTCTTCAGGGGAGAGGGAAGATTTACCCATTAGTGTTGAATCAAACTACACCTTCCATTTGACCATAGACTATATGTTGTGTTTTGAGCATTGTTTTTTGGAGGGGTATGGTCCCTCTTATGATGCTACATGGACTATGATGTGTTTGTGCTCGTTTGTTTGTAAGCCACATTTCATTATATCCAGACCATGGACTCACTTCACACAAGTAATGAGGCTGGCTTTAATTTATTTTTCTTTGATGCAGCAGGAAACTGCTGAATTGATTAACAGCATAGCTCTGCTGGATTTTGAGTTATATGATAGGGATGTTCTGGTCTCCTGGGTTAAATTAATATGGCACTACCAGTAACTCGGGCTTTCAGTGAATTATAGTTGAGTAGGTGTTAACAGTGGTTTTATATTGTACAGGTCTTAAAATATGGAGAAGGCTCACTTTAGATAGAAAAATACATTCTTTTTAATATCTCTTCTATGAATTTTCTGTGTTTACAGTCATCTAATTGTGAAATAATTTAGAATGTATTATACATTCTAAATTATTGCAGTAGCAACACGATAGATTTTAAGTTGGTGATTAAACACAATCTAGTAATATAATGTGGACACAAATAAATGCCATATGTATTATCCAGTCTTATTCCAATAAAATAATCAGGCTGAAGTAATTTTTAAATTAGTATGCTTTTGTGAGTTCACAAAAAGGAACTAAAATACAGAAGTCCTTCAAAGCCAACGTATAACTGCCTTATCACAAACATACAATAGAAGAGTTTTCATGATAGGGGTAGAAGGGAGAGAAATAATGTTTTTTAAACCAGTTTAATCTAATCTGGGACCATAAAAATCTTCATTATAAGATTATTGCTTGGTGTCCTACAAATTGTTTGGCTGTACTAATTGTGCGTTCCTATTTTGGGATTTCTTTGGAAGTTTTTCCTTAACTCTGGGTTTGTAGCATTTGACTTTTGGATGTTAGCAACATTTCTGCAATGTATTTTACCCTAAATAACTGATCTGCACTCTCAGCCTTAACTCCATCTCCCCTCCAGTTTTATCTGCGAATATAGATCTCTGCATTTGATCTGTTTGTTATTCCCCTTTGCTAAGCTCTAGCTGCTTGTCTGTCATCACACTATAAGCCCCCTCTTGGATGTTTGGAAAACACCTAATGAGGGTTGATCCCCAGGGTAGAATACATGGAACAGGCATTGTGAACCTAAATAAGTATGTCCAGACTGAACCAATTTGCGTCATTAGCAAATCTCTGAAAAGTAATCAAGGAGGTGAGACCTTCAGCTTTCCAAATGGTGTTGCAAGGCCACCAGGTTGCTGTCCTAATGTGGTCACTACTGAGTCATCAGGTTGGGCTCTGTGTATACTTTGAGGTAGGTGGGAGGGTAGGTGATTGACAACAGAAGCATTGTGGTCAGCGAGTGTTCTTGGTTATCTTTATGTCTGAGACATGGTGTAACCTCCCTGTGGCCTTGAACCTTGATCCTCCCTGTTTTCAGAATACATAAAAAAGAGGCTAAATTGACCATAATGTTTCATAACCTCATTTAAATGTGTTTGATTTTCCCCTTACCCCTTAGAAGTTGATTTGGGGAGGGAAGGGGGGATTTAACTACAGTTCTGTGACTGGGCACTAGATGGCATAAGATACAAGCTGCATAGTAATATCTTGACACACTCTACTCCTTCCAGAGTCCTAAATGTCGCTGTCTGCTTTCATAATCCTCACCATATACAGCTCAGTACCCTGCCAACGCTGTTTGAAAAGCTTTCTTTTCATATTGAAAGATGTTGAATGTTGCCTGTGTTGGGCACCTACAGTGCTATGGGAAACCATAGAGTTATGAAGTTGGTTGCTTTGGTGCTTACAATACTGTACAAAAAATGCACTCCTTTTTTGAATCGTCCAGTGTGCGTGACCACCATAACCACCTCTGTTTACAAGGAACAGAATGACCACTGCTTCCAACATGTCTGCAGTTGTTGCATATACACCCATTTCTGTGTGCAAATGGACTCGTGTGTGTGTGGGTGGGTGGGTCTGTGCACATACAAATTAAGCAGCTCAATGCACATTTATGGGATAAAATTTCAATATACAAACAGGGGATCTTGGGAGCAAAATTTTAAGAGCCCCTAAATGTTCCCTAAATCACTTTATGTTTCTTTTTGCCATCAAATCCTGCAGCATGAGACATACCTCCTCCATCACTCACTGCAGCCCCAGGGCCTCCTTGAACACTAATATATTTTGAATCCCAAAGGGGCAATGATGGCTTATAGCCTGATGTCCTGCATAAATGGGTCATAGAACTTGCTCCAGTGATTGCTGCTTCAAGCTCTTCATGTATGGATGAGCTGGAGCATGTCTTTTAGAAAGATGTTTAAGGCTGAGTGATGGCAGACTCATCACATCCTAGATCAGCTCTTATTATTATTTTCATCTAATGTCAAATTCCCGACCTGCTTCTCTTTTTTTCTCCCAGGTAAAGTTTTTTCCAACTCCCTGTTGCCTGCAGGCTCCTTGTTTATTATCACTCATCTCTGAGATGTATCTGAATATTTGCGAAGTGCAGATAGCTGGGGGATGGAGCAGGGATTCAGCACCCCAAGAGATTAACTGCAGTCAAGTCAAACTCTTAGGTTTGCTAAAGTGAAGCTACACCCCATGGCAAGGGCTTAGAGAAGCCAGGCTCTCTAACAGGGCCAACATCATCATCCACCATAATGGCCTGTTTGTATACCCCTGTTCCCATCCAGAGCCCATTGCTCTTCTTCTAGTTATCCTGACATTGCAGTTGGGTTGTGTGAAGATTTGGGGATTCTATGTAAAGCATATAAAATCTTCTTTGAGCTTATGAATACTCTGAACCCATTCATGTCAGACTGATCATATGCAAACCAGATGCCTGCCTGTCTGCAAACTCCACTGTGTTTATAAGGCTGGTCTTCACCTTCCTGTTGGTTTCTGACTTCCTTCTTGAACTAAAAGTCCCAGGGAGGGTTGACACAATACTGACAGTACAGTGTTGTAAATTGTCAGGGATCCAGGTTTTCCGTTTGCTGCGGGAAAATACGGATCTTTTCCTTTAATGGAGAAAAATAGATTTGGGGGGTTTTGCTTTGAAAGCACAGATTTCCCCCAAATCACAGATTTCTCCTTTAAAGGAGAAAATGTGGGAAACAGCAGGTTCCCCTTGCAGGCTGGCATAGTGGGAGCCAGCAGGTTGGGAGTGAGGGGCACCAGCAGAGCCAAGGGGCTGTGTGTCAGGAGTAAGGGGCACCCACAGAGCTGGGGAGCTGTGGGTTAGGAATGAGGGGTAGTTGGAGGCCCAGGGGGCTGTGAGTTGGGAGTGAGGCACACTGGCAGGGCTGCGGTGGCTGTGGCTTGGGAGTGAGGGACAACGGCATGGGCAGGAGCAGGGCACTGGCATATCAGGGCCACTCAGTGCCTCAAAGCAAGGGGACAGCCACAGGTGAACCCACATCCTGGTGAGCAAAGGGGGCAGGGGGAGCTCTGATTTTCCATGATCAAAAAAACCAAACTCAAATGCCAAAATCTATAGGTATTTAGAATTTATTTTGTTATAATCATTGAAACACTGTAGTCTTCCAAACTGCTTTAAAATTATAAATATATCAATACAAATATTTTATTGAACTGATCTCTTTACATATATATATGGTGTTTCATTTTAATTGTGGAAAAATGTGGCTTTGGGGGGTTTTAAGCAGATAATTTGGGATTTTAAAGAGAGAAAACCAGGATCCTTGGTTATCATCCATTCAAATGGAGCCCCTTGGATAAAGAGGGGGCTGCCACCCAGGCTACACCAGTTTTTGAAGTCTGAACTCGAGGTAGAGCAGTAGTTAAGGAACAGACCCCCTGCTAAAGGCTTCTGATCACCCCAGGAGGCTGATTGGGAGTCTCATGACAAAGTGTATAATGGAGTACATCTCAGAAAGGGTTTCTTACCAGTCATTTTTACAAGCAAGCTGACCTGAAGCAGAGAGACTCCATGGTTTGGGGGAAAAGCCAAGTGTTTAGAGGACTCTGCACTAAGCCCAAAGACCTCTTTAGAGAACTGAGGCAGGGAAATGTATACAGGTGTGCTTAATTGTTTGTCTTCCTGTCTTGCTCTCTATGTAAAGAAAAATTGTGATTTGGATCCCTATCCAAATACTGTATGTCCTATTTGTTCCATCTTGCCATGTACCCTCACTCCCCATCCCTCCAAGAATTAAGTGTACCCTCACTCCCCTTCCCTCCAAGAATTAAGCTATGAATTCAACATGCACATGTAGGTGGAGCTCTGGGAACAGGTATACTTAAGTTAATAGGAAGTCTGTAGAGAAGGATTAGTATTTCTTCTGGTGGCCTGGAACCAGGCATCTCCATTTCTGTGCAAGGGTAACAGAGAGAGACAGTTTCCAGGAAAAGCAACAAAGAGGGTCTGGGAAGAAAGCACTGAAATCCAGTCAGGACAAAAGATGCTAAGAGCAGATGGGTCCAATGCACCGGGACCCAACACAGCAACCAGGTGAGTGTCCAGAGGAGGGAGCTATGAGGGATGAGCCCTGAGCTGTTTTTAAAAAAATCAGAGGCTTTCCTCTCTGGGGGAGCTCAGTGTCAAAATAACCCTGTCTTGATCCCACAAAATCAATAGGTGATACATCATTGACTTCAGTGGGAGGAGTAGGACCTAACTGAGCTAGATGGTTATTGCTACCACTAATAGCCTCAGACTGTGGCAACCATGGGGAAGGCAGGAATGACTAGGGAGAAAGGAATTCTGCCTATGTGAGAACAGTACTATTTGAAAGGGAAGGCGAGGGGAAAGGGTCCTGCTTCCTACTGCTATTTAAATTCTTGCAAAGCAGCCATGGGAGTGAGCAGTGGCAGTGGATGTCTATGGCATCCATTAAGCCAATTTGGCTTGTAGTTCAGTATCCATTAAACCCAAGCTTTTGTCCTTTGCTATCAGCATGAACACCAGGTCTACACCAGGGGCATCAAACTTATTGGGACCCTCCCCAAGCTGGATCTGGACCATGAGGCTCTTTGCAATTAAGATCCAAACCCATCTCTGGGGAGTAGTGTGACAGTGACATGATGCCTTGCAAGTGTCTGAGCCACTGTGTCAACTCAGGGAATCACAAGAATGAGTGATGCTGCCTTCTGCCACACCCCTGATTTCCCAGCCCTTCCAGGACCCTTGTGGGCTGGATGACATAGCTGTACAGGCTGAATGTTTGATGCTCCTGGTCTATTCTGTCTGCTCAACTCATAATGAACTGCTGAGGAATGTGACCACACCTCAGCATAGAGGTAAAAGTAGGTAGGTTTCAGGCTAGCCAGGCGAGATATGATTCAGAGAGAAATGATAAGAAACATTTTCAGATGGGGCAGGGTTTTGACTTTCTATCTCAAAACATGCCTGTTTTGGGGATGTGGTTTGCTGCCCTATCAATCAGCCTTGATTCAGCGTATGCCATGCCGTGTTGTCTCTCTCTGGTGAGGAATGAAAACAAACCTTGAGTATATTGTGGCTGTGCTAACCCTCTCCTGTCAGGAGGGCAAGCATGCTGGGGGGGCCAAATCTGATGCTGGTGCAAAGTGGGATCACTTTGCTGCCTGCACAGGAGCTATACAGATTTACCCCAGCTGAGGAGCTGCTCCAGGATTTCATAACGTGCACACAAGAATGTTGCTGACTCAGATCATGTATTTCCAATCAACGCAACCACAAAAGGTCAGCAGAAGTTCCAGTTAAGCTGATATTAACATCCCTGCCAACCTCAAACCCCATAATAATAGCCACAGCATCACAAGAAATTCCTCCTGCACCCAACCCAGATGCACTCCCACTACATTCATCCAGCTCCTGGCATTCACAGTTGCAGTTGAATTCCCACCTCACTTAGATTTGGATAAAGGATGAAATGTCAGAAGTGCTCATGTGATTTCAGGCTGAATTTCTATTTTCAGGGGTGTTTAGACACTTAGGACTTGAAAAGCTAAGAAGAGCAACCATTAAAAAATCTAGGCCTAAGTGACTTAAGGCTAGATCTGACCCCAAACTGTGAATGCCTAAATGGGATTAGATGGAATTAAAGGGTGTCTATACCCAGGGTGGAGAGAGGGTGGGGGTGTTTTAATTAGAGCAGCTCTCAGAGCCGCTCTAATTAAAGCACCCACAGCATCATGTGTATTCTGCATCCCATACTTCAAAATGGCAGCAGGGACACTTTAAATAAATCTCATACAACAAACTTTAGTTAAAGTGACCCTGCCGCCATTTTGAAGCACAGGGATGCTGAATACATGTGACATGGAGGCTGCTGGAGCATGCTAATTAGTATGCTCCAGCCAACTCACATTGGGCACCTATACATGTGACAGATCTCTGCTCCTTAGCACACATTGGAGCAGAGGTTTGTCATGTATATAGCTGCCCAATGTCTCTAGATCACAAAAAGCCACCTAGATTCATCCAACTCCAGTACTTGCAAAGCTGCCTAAGCACCTAGATTCATTAGGAATTTCTATTTTGGCATGAAACAGTCACTGGATGCATCCATGTGCTTTACTGCACAGCTGACTAATTAGCTCTATGGTAAAGCATCACCATATATGCATGTACCCATATTAGGGCACAGTAAATAACTTAACTTTGCTGTAAGAAAGTACTGCCTGGGACAAGTAGTATCCTACAGTGGAGTAGTTATGTGCACAGAAATGCACATGTAGATGGTGACCTGGGCTGGCTAGGCATGAGGGTGCTACAGTATGGGGACTGCCTGCTAGCTAGCCTTGCAGTTGAGCACCCTTGTCCCCCAGCCAGCCCCTCTGCAGCATGTTAAGCTACAGTGGAGCAGCCCTGGGCTGGCAGGCTGACCCCCAGACTTCCTGCCAGCTGGGACTGCTCCACTCTGGCTCAATGTGCTGTGGTCCCAGGTTCATGTGTGAATGCTGCACCTGGAAGCAATAAAGTCCAATATAAACTGCACTGGAGTTAATTGCTACATGCTAATTGTACATGTAGATCCACCCACTAAGTGCTTAAACATGGGCTGCCAAGCTCTCTCAGAAGGAACTAAGATCAACCACCCAGGTACTAGGCACTCCTTGGCCTCAAGGGATTCAAGCCTACATCTCTCACTTTCCAGGCTCTGAGTTAGGTGCGGTGGGGACCTTCATCCTCCTCTCCTGTTGAAGCTGGATCACTGGGCAACCAAGAGTGCAAGATTCCTGGGCGCAGCAGGAGGGCAAGTAAAGGGGAGTGTGACTTCATGTCACAGTGGCTGGGACACTGCTGCTGGGGACATGGGCAAGAAGCCAGGACCCACTCTTCTACAGGATAGCACAACCCTCACTGGGCCACAGAGTATCACCCTAGGGACAGCTTACCTATTTAACCCTAGACCAGTGGTTTTAGACTCAAGACACCTCTCAGAAAATGCCATCTCTTAGCTTTCCCTCATTTTTTTTTGACTACAGAAAAGGAATAGAACAATTTCTCTGCTGCAAAGAGCTCAAAAGACCACAACAGGTCAGAATGCTTTTGACACTATGGATTTCTATTTGAAATCCCTGGGTTTATCTTGTGAATCATGTTTGCACATCTAGTAGAAATAACATTACATGCCATCCACTGGCACCCTTGAAAAGCGCTCAAAGCACTCCAGGGTCCGATGGCACCCTGGGTGAGAATCACTGCCATAGACAATAGGCTAGGTCAACAGTTCCCAGCCTTTGGGTTGCAACCTTATTTGGTGCTGCAATGATAAAAAATGGGGTTGTAAAGACACTTGACAGTGTCAACCGATTATGATGAACATCACAGAAAAAATTAAGATACGGTGGGTTTCCCCTTGCAGGCTGGAAGAGTTCCAGCCTGCAAGGGGCTGCTGGGGAACAGAAGGAGGGTGATCAGGGAGGGAGTGCCACATGCATGTGCATGCACACACGTGTACGTGGCAGCTGGGCAGCATGAAGAGCAGCTCCCACAACTCCCTCCAAGCACAATGGCCCATAACTGGGCCCCAGAAAAGAGTCCATAGTACTCAGTGAAGTACCTCAGTGCTTCAAGTGCTCGCCCCAGATGTGAAATATCCAGGTTAAACTCCCTCCACTGTCTGCAAAGATTCAAACCCGCATCTCCCACTCTCTAAGAGAGGCCTGAACCACCAGTGAATAGGCTGCTCTGGTGTGGGAGAGGGGGTTCTTACCAACTTGAGGGGAAGCTCTTCCATTCTGGATTAAATAAAGATTCATTAGGCCAGAGAGGGAAGAGTGAGCATGAGCATGACTGCAGCCTAGTGCTTAGCGCAGTCGCTGGGGAAGTAGGGGGAGAACCAGGGGTCTGCTTCCTGTTCTACTTAAGGTGAATGTGTTTCATATTGAAGTCTTCTGAGGGAAAAACAACTCAAAAAGTACTTACAGCAAGGACCAGATCTAAATTTTAGACTTTGGTATCTTAATCCTTTTGTGGATCTGGCTCTAACTGCCAACTGAAGTAAAAGGATGCACTTAGCCAGTGCAATCTGTTGCAATTTAACCAACGCAATCTGTTGCAATTTAGCCAGTACAGTCCGTTTGCCCAGGAAGGATTTCTCACCGTTGTGATGGCTAATCTAATTCTTAATACTTCCTTCATGGTTGCCTGGGATTGTCCGACACCATTCGCAAATACCCTGTCAGAACTGGAGCCCTTCACATACCAACCTACCCTTTCTCTTCCACATTGAAAGGAGTGGATGGGTTTACTGAGAAGGGATCTTTGTGTTTGAAACCTAGATGAGTCCAGGCAGTGGCCTGCTGCACCTGACTTGTACCAGACACAGATGATGTGTATCCTGTATTTTTGGAAAGTGCTCAGAAGTCAAATGGGAGGCATTTTTGTAGAGAGTGAGAACAACATGTTTGAATTCACCTTGCCCAGATCATCAGATCTGGGGCAGAAAGGAACTTCTCAAGTCAGATTGTCAGAGGCTTGCAGGAGGGAAGGGAGCAATTTTCACTTTCCCCTCCACCACAAGACATAGTTACCCTGCAGGCACCATCTTAATTTCTCTCACCTCGTTAGTTCTCTGGGCATGGGGTGGTGGTCATGCCCTTGTCCGTTTGCTTCTCAACCTGTAACACATACAGGTTTTGAGGACTGAAATATTTGCAATATTTGGGCTTGATATAGGGTGTCCAAATGATATTTAATGGCCTGTGATTTATGGAAGTCAGAGTAAATGAGCTAATGCTCCCTTAAGGATTTATTTTCTATAAAACTATAACACAACATGTTGTCTCCTACTCCCCAGGCAGGAACCCCTGAATTATGGCCCTTCAAGAAGTAAGGCCGTAAGCTTATGCAGAGTCATTTCCTCATTTCCCTGAGATATTTCTTGAAAGATTCTAGGAACATCTGACTTCAGGACCAGAATTTTTTTGACTCATTCAAATAATAACTATAATCCTGGTGCTGATTTTTTCTTTTGATTTTCCTTGCAATGAGCTGTGCAGGCCACTTGCAAGAGACTGTGACAAAAGCAAATCATTGTGTTAGGGGGTAAATAGTTTAGGAGAGTAATAACAATGGATCCTCTGATTTAGGTGCCCTGCCATTTAAATGGCACTGCTATTGATTACAAATTTGTTGGGTTGTTGAGCTAGGGGATAGCTACCTTTACTGTAGCTTGCAAGCAGAGGAGATAGCTAAAGTCTTTCTTTTTAAATTGAACTTGTCAAGCATCTCTGCTGGATTCTTGTCCTGGCTGATAAGTTGTTTGTTAATGCTTATTTAACTCAAATACCTTATGGACACTTATGGGAAATGAGGTTTTTTGTTAAATTGCTTATATCAACAGTATAAGATAGAGAAGTGCATCGCAAACTAACATCCCAAGGATGCCATAACAAACATATCATAACAAAATTAGAGAAGATACTGCCCTTACTTCCCTATTATTTTAAAAGTAAAGAGGGATACAAACAAAACCCTTTTCTAAAAATCACCCCAGATTTTATCAAGGCGCAAAGAAGAACCAAACCTTTGAAAAAGAAAAAGAAGAACTTAATCTGACCCTAAATCCCCATACAATATTGCTTTTCACTTACTGAACACACAGCTGTAGGGGATTTTCTGCAGGGAACAATTCTGTGTGGTAACAGATGGTCCTACAGTGCATTTTAAGGAGTAGCTTCACAAGTGTGGTGGCCTCCCAAGTGCAGAAACAACTTATATTAACAACATTATTATCATGGTAGGAGCTAGAGGGACCCATTATTATCCTGTATAGAGGTTTGTAGCCCACTTTGTTAACACAGGTGTAGCTCTGAGTAACACGCAGGTAGAAAGGTAGAGAGGCAGATGCTGGAACCCTGCCTAAATCTGCCTGCATTACATACAGACCATTTGTGTGTGTTGTGCCTGGAGTCCAAATAGTCATCAGGGTGATTAGGTGCATGACATGATAAGCCTCATGCATGAGCTGAGCCCATCGGAGGAGACAGCTGGCAGCGGGGAGCTGGGTTACAGGATGCTAACCCTCGAACTTGGGCTCCAGTTCCAGCCCCCAGAGAATTGGGGGGGGGGGGGGCAGCTCTCTAACAATATTAATGTATAAGCCTTTAGTGCTTTTTACTGTGGGATTAATTTAATAAACCTGATTCCTTCATCTGTTCCCTTTCCTTTTCTTTAAACAAGCCCTTATCTTTTCTGAGAATAAGGTGCTTACCCTTATGTGTTGGTCTTAGGTTCCCTGTTGTAATGGCCCAGGTCAGAGGGGCTGTACATTTGTTTATGTACCTGGCCACAAGCTGGCAGCACTATGCACAACTCCCTCTCCTCCCCTTCTCCTGCTCTGCCCTCACACAGGGCTAAGGGCTCCCAAGCCACTGAAGGGGGGCATCAGCACCGTTGGGCATGAGGTGTCCCAGAGGCTCCACACACAGCAGATGACAGCCCCTTCCATGAAGCTCTTGACATCTATTATGTAGCCAAGGCAAAAGATGGGAAAGGAAGCTGCGGTGAAGTGACTTGCCTGAGATCACACAGCAGGGACATAGCTGGGAACAGAAACCAGATGGAGGGACTGATGCTCCTGTTTCTGAGGCAATGGGGCTGTGCTGCCTCCCGCTTACTTACGTGGGTTTGGGAGGCATGCCGGCAGGCTCGTCAAGATGAGCGAGGCATGTGCTGTTGGGCTCACAGCGTGGATTCTCCTCTCTGAAGCAGTTCTTTGGGATGAAACCATGCTGATAAAAGTTATCAGGAAGGATTTGGAGGTGCTGCTGGCTCCAACTCACATTACAGCTCAGCACAGAGATGTCACAATACACCCAGGGCATTGTTTCAGGGAATGCACTTTTCTGAGCATTTCCAGATGTCCAGAGAAAAGGCACGCACAAAAGAAACATAATTTTACAAGAATCTCAGTAGTGGGGGAGGGCAGGAGGGGAGGTGAAAAAATCCCCCACAATCACATTTCCCTAGACACTGATCATAACACTGTTAACAAAACAGCTGGAACATGAGAAGTCAGAAACAAGCTTGTTCTGACATCCAGGGAATAAGGAGGTGTGGAAATCTTCAGAGAAGCCTTTTAAAACAGTGCTCCATAACTGCAGGGGATGGGGCACTAGATCCCTGTCCCGATGGCCCAGCAACGAGACGATTCTCTGCTCTCTTCCCTACCTCTGACGTCTCCCCAAGGAATCCTTTCACTTCTAGAAATCCAACCTGGCCTTTTCTTTGCTGTTTCCTACCAGAGGAAATACAAAGACATGAAAAGAAAACGTCTAATGGTAAAAGCAGTTCCTTCTCAGCTTGAAGCACTGAAGTCATTGGAACAAATACTATACAGGAGTGGAAGTCCTGGATCAGACTTGAGGCTCATCAAGCCTTGCCACTGACAGTGGTTACCACCAACTGTTTCACAGAAGGCAAAAGCCCCTTGATGAGCAGATCTGAGCCAATTTATGAGGAAATAGCCTCCTTGGCCCCTGACTCTAGTACTGAATCCTGAACCTCCCAAAGCTCAGCTGCACTATGGAAATCCTGGATACTCCATACAGATGTCCAATCCCTTTGAATCTTGCTCAGCTATTGGCTTTGTCCGTGTCCTAAGGCCAAGAGGTCTATAGTCTAAAGACATGTTGTGGCAAAGCATATCACTGTCAGATCCTCAGTCTTCCTGTATCGGTGAGGTTAAGCATGTATTTTGCCAATCGAGCTGGGCATCCCACAGCTGCCTGTTTTCCCTTCTTTGTTCTTTGGCTTTCTCATTCCATATTTTTCCCTCTCCATCCATCTCATTCTTTCTTTTTTGTTTGCCCCTCCACCCTTTTTTCTTCTCTCTCTTGTTTTCCTCTCCTTTTTCCTAACCAATTCTCCCATCTCGTTTCCTTCTGTTTCCTTCTCACCAGATCTTCCTTTTCACTTGTTCTTTGTGCTCTCTTTAGCTCTTTCCTTTAAACTGTTCCCCCTTTACTTGCCACTGTCCATATCCCTCCTCCTCCTCACAACTCCTCCTTCAGCCCTTCAATTTCTTCCTCTATCCTCCATTCCCCTACAGTAGTGTCTGTCTCAGTCCAGCACCTGCTTTCTATCCTCCCTCTCTCTCAACTCTATAAATAATATACTAGAAAGGAATTGGCCTTCCCTGTTGTCAATTGGGGGTACATGTACCCCTGGGGGTACTTAAGAAGCCCCCAGGGAAGGGGCAGGCAAAATGCAGCCCACCAGGCCATTCTATCTGACCCAAGGGTCCCCTAAAAAATTTAGAAAATTAATATTTATCTGTCCCTGGCTGCCTGTTATGAAGCCCTTGATAGCTTGCCAAAACTCAGTAAGTGGTCCTCTGCCCAAAATAATTGCCCACCCCGCCGTAGGTGGTACGTGCAAGCATGCGAGGATGCAGCACCACCACACACCATCCTGCACTGCTGTGCAGGTGCTGCCCACCTGGCCAGATGCGGGAGGCAGGAGAAGCTCACACGAGGTGGCTATCACCGCTCCGCATTCGGCCACATGTCAGCCACCTTCCCCGCCACTCCCTCCAGCTCCGCATCCTGCCACTGGGGGTATGCTGATCCAAAAAGGTTGAAAACCCCTGAGCTACAGGAATAGTCCTTTAAGATGCTTGGAGAACTCATGAGACAAATCTTGTGGTCACTCTGGGTATATCTACACTATAGTAACAGAGTGCACAGTCTCACAGCTGAGGCGACAAGTCCAGCCCACCCATGCACCCCCATTCATGTGTGCCCCAGAGATGAAGAGATCAGAGTGACCTGGGGATCCCCTATGTCACTGTATTCAGGACAGGGGTTTCCAGCATGCTCAAAAGCAACAGGGCATCCTCATTTCCTGATTTCTCCAGTTAATGTGTACACAGTAGGAGTGGATAGGTGGGACTTGTTTGTTCAGTGGTTGACAGCTCTCTACTCCCACAATATAGGCATACCTTGGTCTCTTTTGTCCCTAGACTGGCACCAGCTACAAAGAGAACAAATGAACTATGGAATACTCTGAACTCTAGCAAAGATGAAGTTATTATCCAGGGGATGTATTTTTTTATCTGGCAAGTAAACATGCCATCCCAGAACTTTCCCCACATCAAGCCAGGCTGTATTTACTGAAGCATCACAATCTTATTCTAAGAGCCGCAGTTGCTTAAAAAAAATCATGCTCAAGTGGAGGAACTGTCTAACCTGAAATATTCCTTTCTGTTTGTTCCTAGTCGCTTTTGCTTTCTTATAGTTTTAAACCAGTCTGTGCTAACTCCTGTGTCTCTGGTGACCACCTACAGCTCCCAGACAACAGCCTCTCCCATGCCTCAACTTGGCTGAGATAAGAAGCGGGTGTAAAAAGCACTGAGGGACAGAGCTCAATGTGAGTTGGGTTTCCTGCAGCTCCTGGTTTCAAACTAGTTAGTCCCAATTTACATTAAAGAAATCCATTCCAAAATAACTGGGTTTAGTGGGGATGGGGGAGAGAGAAGTCCAACCCCTTGGCTCACCCCAGATTTACTGTGTGATCTTAGACAAGTCATTTTATCCTCTACCCCAGGTGCCAGCATATAAAATAGGGGATGGCACTTCCCTGATTCATTGGTGTTTGTGGTGCTCAAACACTAAGCTGCTGAGGATCAGATTCATATATGGACAGGCTGACCCAGCACAGGCTTAAGTGCTTCAGTAAATAGTGTGGCACTAAGCATTCACTTTAGTGCTTTACTTAATAAGAGGTAGTAATTGCTGGATGTGATCAGATAAAACTGCACAAGTGCATCCTGGCCCATGGGGGATTTGCATTAGGAGAAATAACCTTTTTGTAGGCCTGAGAAAAAAGCAGGAATCTGGTCTTTTTTGCCCGCTTTTCAGCCAAAGTGAGAAAGCAGGATGCAAGAACGCTAACCTCTCCTCAAGCCCTAGGAATGTTTCGTGTTTGCTTCCACCAGAGCTCTCCTGAATGGTAACTTTATTATAGCACAAAATCGTAGTGTTCTAGCCTTTTCAAGGTGAGTCTGTAGGGACTTTGTGATCTATAAATGGAAACACTGTATGCCAGGACCAATTATATTGCCATTTAAAAGCAGAGGAAGCTGAATTGCCAAACCCCCTTTAGAATAATATTGGCATTCTGAGCTGAATTCACTAAAGGCAGTTTAAGGCTGCAGTGATTGCTGTAGCACAAAGGATGAAAAAGTAGGTGAGAACATCAGACAGAAGAGTTATTTTATGACAAGTGGGAACAACTTGGCTCCTATAAGCCAGAATGGCCAGATCAGCTTTAACTGGGAAATCCATTCGGGTGTTTTGCACATTCTGGCCCCAGGCCCCAAACCCCTTGCACCAGGCTGGCTGGGCAGCAGCCCCAGCCCCAGCCCTGACCATCTCTCTCCATCACTATGGGGGCCTCAATCCCTCCTCTGCCCCCCAGACTTACTTGTGGGGAGCTGCTCTCATGCTGCCTGGCTGCCATATGCATGTGTGTGTGCGCGCATGCACATGCACACGGCACTTCCTGCCTGATCGCTCTCCTCCTGATCCCCCCAGCCTCTTGCAGACTGGAACTCTGCCAGCCTGGGAGGGGAAACTCACCATTTCCCATGTTTTCTCCTTAAAATGAGAAAATCTGCACTTTACCACATTTTTCCATTGTGAATGGAAAACCCAGATCCCTGTTGATGAGAATAGGGTTTGACCCAGGTTGTCTATCTGTCAGAGTGTGGCTGTTTTGCTGTGTGTGCATTGTCTCTGAAATGAGAAAAATGAGTCTTGCACACAGTTACAATATTTACCTGAGATTAATTCAGGGTTCTAATGCATCCCCAGGAAGGTACTATCCCAGCATCAAACCTGTCAGCCAAACAGCCCTCCAAACATTCTCACGTGTGCTCAAGAAGAGAGAAGTCAAGGCAGGGGATCTTTTCAGGGAGCAAACTTTAAGAGCCAGGAAATAAGTCAATCCCTTAGAACAGCTCTGCAAAAGTTCAGTGAAGGTACTGCATAAGGTCTATGAATCTTATGCATAAAATCTATGAATCTAAGTAGTCTGCCTACAATAGCCAAAATTCAGTCTCTTTCTCATCATTTCTGGGATTCGGTTGATGAGCTGAGTTGACATTTGCAGTTTAACACAACAGGCCATAAAAGACAGACCCAGGACAGTAACCGGACCCAGCTCAAGCCCAGACAATCAGCATCAGATTTCTAATCAGAGCCGTGGGGAACGACCTACCAGACAAGGATAGTGAAGCTAAAACATTGTCCTTTCAGAAGCAAGGCAAAGGTTGGTGTTTCTAAGGAGTTCACTGAAGGGGGCTTGGGCAGGCAGCTAGCAAGTCTTGTGAGTGGTGGAGGGGAGGCAGTCTCCACGCATCTTGCATTTTCCCACACAGGGCCAACCAGACCCATGTTCCCCATCTGTGGCCAGCAGTGCATTTCAAGGGAGCTCTGGAGGTGATGCTTTGTTCTCTACCCAACTGAAATAAATTTAGCTCTCCCCCTCCTCCCTATTGCAAAGTCTAGAATTTAACACTTAACAGACCCTACTAATTCCCACTGCTGTGGACTCCTGTAACCTACAGTCTTGCGCTCCCAGCCTACACCCTACCTTACTCTACAGGCAGTCTTCAGACTTCCGGCACAATTGGTTCCTGAAAACTGCATCTTAAGTCAAAACATTGTAACTTGGAACTAAATTTGTCATAAGAAACAATGTTATAAATGAGGGGTTGGTCCCTGAACCAAGGCCCGATACCCTGTTTTCACCAAAAATACCCCAGAATTTTGTACAAGATCAATTATAGATGAGTAATGTAGCTACATTAATATATGTATATTGTGAATAGCAATCCTATTGATGTGGAAGGACTTCTCTGAGGTGACTTTGCCGGACTTTTTGAAGGGCTCTTGGCTGGAGTCTTCTCAGGAGTCCTGGCTGCAGGTTTTTCTGGAGTCTTGTGTGCTTTCTTAAAGAAAGCGTCCAAGGAAGTTTGGACGGATGTTCTCCAGGGAGATGGGTGACATAGTGAACTTGTTCACTGGCATGCCATCACATCGGATCAAGCATTGTAAAGTCAAAACTGACTTCAGAAAGTTGAAACAGGGGGTCAATTTCTAAATGTTGTAAGTGGGAAACGTAACGTGAAATGTAAGTCGAGGCCTGTCTGTATTTTCCCAAACTTTACTTCCCCGGTGTTCCTGTCTCCTACCCCAGCTATCCTTTGACTATTTCAGTACCAGTAGTTACTTCCATGTCCTCCCAGAGAGCTCAGGTGGCTCCACATGCTGCTGCTGCTCTGTGTGTGTGTGTGTGTGTGTGTGCGCGCACTGTACATGCCCAGCTATTTTATTGCCCTTTCTTCAGGCCCCTTCCTATTCCAGAATCCCCTCAGTTTGAGAACAGGGTATACGGCCTCATGTTGCACATGCAGGGACTCCCAGGCCTCTATCCCTCACCATGTCTTTTCTAAAATCATAACCTTCCCTATTATTCCTGATCCCTTCACCCAGCATCCACATGGCTTGTTGTGACACAACCCAGCAGCTGCCACAGCACAGCCTGAAGTCATTAGCAACTGTTAATAAACATTTCTTTTATTTACTTCTTAAATGTTGCTCCATACAACCACAAGCCCCCTTCCTTATAACAATGTAATTCCCAGCCCTCTTTAAAAAAGTAAATAGTTTCTCTCCTTCCCAGGGCTGCTTGGCTGGAGCAGAGGGGCTGAAGCTGGGGACCCGAATTTCAGCCAGTATCTTAAATATAGCATTGAGGGCTAGAGTAGGAAGGTGCTTTATGGGAAAAGCCATTTGAAAAATGTTCCTGTCAGAAAACTTCAGTTTTGCCAAGTGAAAATAGGACTAGAAATCATAATGCCCCCCACCCACACATACACACACACTTTCTCATACTTTACTGCTATATTGCAATGCCTTCCAGTCAGAAAACTATAGAGAAAGAATGCAAAAGTAAATTTCTCCTCCTTGCAGAATACTTCTTCTCAGGACTAAATAGCCTATTTCTTCAAATGAAAACTTATTTGGTAGATTCCACAAAAAGGGCTCACTCCTAACACTGCCCCTCGGATACCTAAATAGGTTGCCAAGTTTTCAAAAGGACTAGTTCTCAGCTGTGGAGTGTGGAGCACTCTTGAAGACTTAATTCTTTTCAATAGGTACCTAATCTTAAACTGAGCTCCCCTGAAAATCAATCCCTTTGTCTTTTTTTTCAGATAAGCGCATTAGCACAACAAAGGAAAATTTGAATTTAGTCTTTGACAGGTATGTGATTTTGCAGCACAAATGGAAATGTACAAATGAAAGCTTTACAGATTTTCCATTTTAAGCACATCCGTGGCCTAAGTGTGTACAGGATGGTATCTGACTCTTGAATTTCAGAGACTGTAAATGTAGAAGCAGCAGTAAGAGATAAAGATACCAGCAAAAGAGGGCTGCAGAGACAGGAAGATGCGGTGTGAGAGATATTCAGGAATACAGTATAAATTGGAAAACAGACTCATCGTCCAGCCAAAAGTATGCTTATGCCAGTATCCAATCGTTCTATATTGCTGTCTGTCAGTGCTTCCTGTGATAAGGAGAAAGGAACCAGTCTGTCTAATGAAAGAAAGGTTTCTACCGCCCCATCACAAGCCAACTGGAAATCTTTCTTTTCTGCTTGGCAGATGGCAAGAGATCTGGATCTCTCCAGTGAAGTACTTGGATTAGTTTAGAAGTTATAGAAGTTGAGAAGCATATACTTCAATGCATCCAAGCATTGAAGCATATGCTTACAACAATTCCTACTCAGCAGAGCGTTAAAGACAAGCAGCCATGTCCCATTGGAGTAAATGGGACTTAAGCCATGCACTTACACTTAGGAAATGTAAGAAGCATTTGTTAAATAGGGATGAGCTACTGAGCTGTGTCTTTCAAGATGATCACTGATGGTAATAGCACTGCACTTCACTAAGCTGGTATTGTGTATATCCAGTAATACTTTCTTTTTGCCACTGTTTGCCAGTCTCTTTGGGGCATTGTCTCTTTGGGGCAGAGGCAATCTTCTATTATGTGTATATGTAACAGGGTAGGGGAAACAGGTCTGGGGTCTGTACCACGGGGGAGTTTAGAGGGTATCATGTAGTCTTCAACCTACAGGCTACTGGATGTAAAATCCCTGATAAGAAGGTGTTAATAGTATTCAGGGGACTTTCATAGAGAGATTACTATACAGTTTCTTAGTAGAACAAACTTAAATGCATGCAGACAACATTGCAAAACGTGTAAAATGTAGTTAAAAATGGGATTTAGGATACCATGGATAAGTTCTGAACAGCAACATATGCAGGAAATCTGCTAATGTTTCTTAGTGGGCCGCCTAGGTTTGTTGCTGTTACATATATTCCAATAAAAAGCATTCCATGTCACATCAACACCTCTGTGCTTTAGCATACAGATATAAACACATTCCCCTCTGATCTTCCATCAGGGCTGATTCCTCAGTCTCTGCAGATTGACCATAATACACAAAACTTCTCAACCTTTTAGCAACAGGCCTGGGGTTTACTCAGCTAACAGCATTCCAGCCCTTGGGTTGATAATTCCAGCCCTTGGGTTGTTATCTTCAGTTGCTGATGAAGCAGGAATCTGTAGCCCAAAGTGGTGCAGGTTTTGGACCTAGCCCTCACAGCAGACACAACACTCCTGCATCAACTACTTGCTGGTCCACAGAGTTGTCTTTAATGTCTATGTTTATTACTTTCCTCTGGCACTGGGGGAGGGGGGTGCTTAGCTCTTCAGGAATGACTGGATGCAACCTGCCAAGTGGCTAGTCTGCAATAGCTACTAAGGTAGCAACTGTGAGTGTCCAGTAGCTGCTATGCCCTGGTTCAGGATTCTGCATCCTTCTCACTGAGTTGCTCTGTCCCACGCACTGTCCTGGGGACATATTAGACCTTCTAACTAACCACATCTCCTCCCCACTACTTCTCTCTCTTTCTTTGGGGCCAAACAAAGCCAACTTACACGATATAAAGCATATAGATTAGATATATATGGCACCAATCACCATCAGCCCCTGATCTTAGTTGGGTCCCCTGGCTGCTATTACAATACAAATACAATACAAATCATCTATGAGAGAAACCAGGAAAGAAAGTATAACATATCGGAGAAATGGCAGCTCAGTTTCTCCTGCTGCTACCTTCAGTCTGGGGCAAAGCAAAAATCACAGCAACTGCTGTTGGATCCTGGCCATGGTATATGCAGCAAAATTAGTGGACTTGGCTGCATGCTGGAGAAGCCAGGACTCCTTTGTATTCATGTATCATGTATTATTGGGCATTTTGACAAAATCACCCACTTGCAGCATGGTGTCAGTAAGCCTGATTGCCAGAAGGCTTAACTTTCCCACCATTCCCTCTGCTAAACTACATCTGTGATGCTCACAAGCAAAAAGAATGTGCTTAATTTAAAATTCTCTCGTCTCTGGACTTTAGTATGGAAAAGATTAGCTCCAAATGTTATAGGCAGATAACAGAAGCCCCAACTGTGTACACAGATAGAAGAAGCTTGTGATAAAAGTGCCTTCTCACTGCAACCATAACATCATAGATTAGAAGCAATGATTGCACCTCCAAGGAGAGAATGATGTCATCATCATTTTCACTACTTGTCATTTGAAATCCTGTTGTTAGATAATGAATCTATGATCTTCACTGCTAAAAATCTTATCGCCCTCTCCACCTGTATTATAGTTCCTCCAAAGTTGCAATCAGCTTCCACTCTGAAGGCTTATTTAGGCACTCTGTAATTTGGGAGTGAGAAATTGACATGGTCCAAAAATTGCCAGGCAATCTGAACACAAGCCAGGTTTCTGCAAAGCTTGAAGAAAATTCCTCCTTGAGTTTTCTAGTTATCGGGCATTGAAAAAAGTTCTGGAGTCTCTAGTTTGATTTTTATTTAGTGAGCCCATCTCCCTTTAGCTTAACCTGTTACCATTCATTCAAACCGTCCAGATATGGTATTTCATCTGGAGAAGCTTGATCTAACTAGCTTAAGACAGGGAAGGTTAAGTACTGACTTGAACAAAGTTTGTAAGTTCTCACAAGATTCCTGATAGTTGAAGGCTCTTTTATCCACTAAACATAACAAAATCCAAGAGCTGAAAGCCAAGATCAAATAAATTCAGGCTAGAACTAAGTTGTAAATTTGTAGAAACAAAAGTCATGAACCATTGGAGATATTTACCTATGAATATCGTGGCCACTCCATCACTTTGCTGTATTTTAATCAAGACCGGCTGTCATTCTAAAAGGGATGCTCCAGCTCCACTAGAAGTTATGAGTTCAGTGCAGGAATTGCTGAGTGAAATCTCATGGTTTGCACTCTGTAGATCAAACTAAAGCAGGGGTGTCAAAGATACAGCCCACAGGCCAAATCTGACCTCTGGAGCCCTATCCTTTGGCCCCCGGTACTTCCTGTGGGCCTTGGATTAGACCTGTGCGCTGTACGTGGCTTGCACACTGCATGGGGAGCATAGGGCAGATCTGGTGACTGTTGCGAGTCATGGGCTGAGCTGATTTGGGGTTTACATTGTGCTCTGGGCAGGTCTCAGATGCATGGTGTTGGCTTCACCCTGGCCTGGTCCAATGTGTAGGCTGCTCACAACACCATGCAGAACTTGTCCTGCATGTTGGATCCAACATGATTCATGATGCTCTAGGTTAGGGGTGTCATACTCATCAGGCCCTGTGGTTTGGATGAATGATGCTGGACTAGTCCTTTGGCTGGATTAGGATACAACATGCAGGACTGGTTTGCAGGCCCAATCCAGCCAAAGGACCAGCCCAGCATCATTCATCCGAACCACAGGGCCTGATGAATATGACACCCCTGAACTACAGAATCATGAATGTCCCTTTCAGGCTTTAACACCTACGGATGAACCCCTGTCCCTGTTGAAATCAATGGGAGTTTGGGTCTTCACTTCAAGGAAGACAGCAGGAATCTCCTGGAAAATTATTGTATCACCTGCATGTGACATCAGATGAGAGCTAATTGCAAGGACTTCTCTGCTAATATACCTTGCTCTTAGAGAACACCACATGCAGTTTGAAACAAGTATTTCTAAATAAGCAATGTTTTTATAGCAGCTAAATGACATTGTGTAATTCTTAAATCAGCATAACTTTTCATTAGCATCTTTTCTCCTAAGTAAAATACACACAGAATGGGCTATTTGAATAAAATTGTTTTTCTTGAGAGCAAAGAAGAATCTGTGAGTGTAGCTCAGATAATAGCAAGGTCTGTTTGTATTTGTCTGCAAAAAGACATAATATGAGTTAACACAATCTGACTAGAGATAAGTTAGAGATAACATAGGGCAAACTGCATATTAGAAACAAGGTATCATTTTGCCAACAATTGCCATAATTTTTAACAGCATGGGCCAGTGGATGCTTGTCTTCTATTCTTGGATCTGCCACTGGCATGCTGTGTGGCCCAGGGCAAGTCACTTCTCTGTCTCTTTCTTTTCCTATGCATTGTCTGTTTCATCATTTCAGACTGCAAACACTTTAGGGAGCAGGAACTGTTCCCTACTGTGTGTTTGATACAGGCCATAGCACAAGCCCAGCTGGAGTCTCCAGTCTGTATCATAAAGTTAATAATGAATACAAGGCTTTTTTTCCCCCAGTCAGCATGAGGGGGAAGGTAAAAGCCGCTCAACTTATATTCACATACAAGTTGGGGCCAAAGTCAAACCCAGAGCAGCTTCCTGCCCCCCAACTTCACTTTCCCTCTGAGGCCTTACCACCAGGCACAGCTTGGGGTCTGGCTTGGGCTGGTGTGTCTCCTGCACACAGAGCATGTGAAAACTCCTTCCCCCTCCACTGATACTGCTATAAGGTCAGGCAAAGACTGAGCTTCCATCTGCTGTGCTCCATGACAGAGTAGCAGAGAATGACAGTAAGGCGAGGTGGAGGGGAAAAAGCAAAGACCAGTGCCGTAGCATGCGGGTATACGCAATGCGTAGGGGGGGACACGGAGGGGCACGTGCCCCCCCTGAGAGCACTGATTCCCCCCTGACAGTGAGCACTCCAGCTGGTAAGGGGGTACGGAGAGCACTAGTGCCCCCTCTAAAATTGGCTCTCTCGGTGGCACATCAGCAATGGAAGTGTGGGACCACCCCTCCCCACCACCAGTTGCTGGGTGACTGCTAGAGGGATCCCCCCTCTAGGCATGTCCTGCTGTGCCCCCTCAGACTTGGGAGGCACCAGTTGCCCATGCAAGCTGCAAGGGGTGGGGTGGCAAGTGGGGTGACTGCCCCGTGTTACCCATCAGCTCTGTGTTCCTGAGGGAGCCCTGGCACCCAGCTTGCTGGACTAACAAACAACTTTTTCTATTCCTCCCCACACTCCCAACCACCCCTCCACACACACACACCCCTCATCTACCCAGAACTAAGCAGAAAAAAAGTTTAATAGGCATCTAGGGCCATACATTTCATAGATTTCATAGACATTAGAGCTGGAAGGGACCTCGGAAGGGTCCCTCGGAAGGCTGGAAGTCCAGCCCCTTGCCCCAGGGGCAGGAAGTCAGTTGGGGTCATAGGACCCCAGCAAGATAAGCATCCAAATTTCTCTTGAAGGCATTCAAAGTAGGTGCTTGAACCACCTCTATGGCAGGCTATTCCAGACCTTGGGGACTTGGACAGTAAAGAAATT
>NW_017728950.1:25292895-25324517 GCF_001723895.1 Crocodylus porosus
TGAGGAGCAACCACTCTTCCTGTACTCCCCTCCCCTTGGGGTCATGGTCCCTTAGGGCCTCACCAACAAGCCTCCTAAGCTTATCAAAGTCAGCTTTCCTGAAGTCAAGGACTTCTGTATTGTTGACTGACTTGCCAGCTTTACAGTGGATGGTGAAGGTGATCAACTCATGGTCGCTGTCACCCAGCTTCCCTTTAATCATTACGTTGCTGATTAGGTTGTCCCCGGTTGCCAGTACCAGGTCAAGCAGCGCTTTACCTCTCACTGGCCCGTAGACTTCTTGTGTCAGATAGAGGTCATCCACACATGAGAGGAAGCTTTGTGACCGCTCGGATTTGGCTGAGTGCTCTTCTCATGAGATGGCTGGGTAGTTGATGTCTCCCATGATAACCATGGACCAGGAGCATGCGGCCTCAGCCAATTCCCTGGTGAACTCCTGGTCAAGCTTTTGACTTTGGGTGGGAGGTCTGTAATAGACTCCCACCATTGTGTCCCCTGTGCCATGTTCCCCATGGATTTTAACCCAGAGGGTCTCCAGTCATCCACCCTGGTCACCAATATTGGCTTGCAGGGACACGTAGCTCTCCTTAACATAGACAGCTGCACTCCCGCCCCTTTTGTTCCCTTGATGTCTCCTGTACAGGGTATAGCTGTCTATACCCATGGTCTAGTCATGGGTGGAGTCCCACCAGGTCTCCGTTATCCCTATGACATCATATTTCTTTGTGTTAAGTAAGAGGACAAGTTCCTCCTGTTTATTCCCCAAGCCCCTGGCATTTGTGTACAGGCAGGCAAGTGTCCCCTTGGGGGCACTTGCCTTGCTTACTGATTGTTCCAGGGCTGGGGCAGGAGTAGGTTCCCTTAAGTGCCTTGGCCTGCTGGCTTTGCAGGGGTTGCTCAGCAGGCCAGCAGTGGCAGTAGTCCCCCCTTCCCCCAGCAGGCTTAGTTTCCCCGGTCCCAGTATGGGAGGCCTATTTAAACTTGATTGACTAAAACTCAGTTGCTGGGTTAGGGAATGCTGAGGCAAGAGACTGAGTCAGAGAGGGTATTGGCAACATTTGAACAATGGTTAAGGGTTCATCACAGCATCCAGCCTGTTGGAGCCCTGACCACAAATGCTGTGATACTTTTCTCGGGATGACTGGTGGAAGTCCTCCCCACAAAATTAATGAACACTCCAAGTAATCCCCTTAAGTCTGTTAAAAGATTACAGTAAAATCTGAAAGTCATGCTAAGCTGAGGCTTATTTACAACAGGTAAAATAAAAAACTTCACAGTGCAAGCATAGCTAGGCCATCTTAGAAGAAACAATGTGGTATCCCTTCCAGTATATCTTCTATATTCATAATAATTTCAAGCTGGCTCCTAGGTGTCTGGTTACTCCTTAAAACTTTATGTTTTTCCTGGTTGTTAATCAGTTTCTTGAAATGTTCCAAACCAGATAACCCCTTGTCACTGAAAAAGGTAATTCATTTAAATTTAAACTGTTTATATAACAGTATTTTCCCTGTCAATTATGGCTTGGGACCCTCTTGATTTAAACAATTAAAAGAATGCTTTGAAGAGGCTGGACTAAGGATATAAGAAAGCTGTAAAGCAGCAAACAGTGTGCTTTGAGAGAGAGAAATCTCTCTGACATCATCCGCTGTTGTTCTTGAGAAGATGAGAGAAACAGATCGTCTCCCTTCCATGATCATGTTAGAAACTTTGCTTGCCAACAAATCACCTGAATGCCTTGGAATGGTAAGATCCAAGTTCTCACTCTCTCTCTTTGTCTTTCTCTCTCTTTTTTTCTTTTTCTCTCTAGGCATAGCTTTCTGAACCAAAATTATATTAGTTAAGTAATTAAGCTTGAGCTAAGTCTCCCCAAATACTCATTTAAGCCAGGGTAATATTGTAATTGTTTTGTTTGTTTTTCCTTACATGTCTGTTACTACTAGTACCATTATAAATTTCATATACTTAGCAATAAATAACTTTTATAGTCAAACTGCTGGTAACAGTGTGTATTTCTCCTTCTCTACTTCCCCTTCCCCACTTGCTCTGCAGCAACACTTCTTTTACATAAGCCAAAAATCCCTGTGAAGCCCAGAAATACTATGGAGTCCACTCATCAAGAGGCTACCACTACGAGGACAGTTAGGGCAAAAGATTGGGACATGCTGAGTTTGAGACACATAAAGAGATCAGCTTGTATAGGCTGATTGACCCAGTTTGTGCTTGTGTCTGACTGCATTTTATTGTTTCCTTAATGAACTGATTCCTGGCATGTGAGGGTGTCAGCCTATACATGCTAATCAACCCAGCTGGGTCAGGCATGTCACATTTGTGTGTGTGTGTGTGTGTGTGTATTTGACTGATTTAGTGGCTGGAGGAACCCAACCCCACTGAACCCAGTCCTGCAAGATAGCTCCATTGGGAGTCAGGACTTGCAGAAGGGAGAGATACAGCTTCATATAGAAACACAAGTAACAGAAGCAGCACACTGACAGAATTGCAAACACCCTAGAAATGTACCCCTAATAAATGAGTACACCCCAAAGTGATGGACAAATCTGGTAACACCCAGGCACCAAAGTGAAGGGGCACCAACAAGCGCTGCCATGAATGACGCGTGTCTCCGGTGGATGTGGGAGCACGGTGGCAGTTGGAGCACGGCGGCAGTAAGTGGGAGCTCCTGCAGATGCCACCGGCACTGTCAATGGAGGGGGTGTGGTGGCGAGTGCTGACCAGGGGTCAGTGACCACCTGCAGATGCCACCAGCAGCGGCATTGGCAGCAGCAGCCAGCAGCAATTGCTGACCACCCACAGATGCCACCAGCAGTGTCAGCGGGGCTGGGGGGTGGCAGCAAGTGGCAACTGCCCACAGGCGCCACCGACAATATCGGCAGCACCTTTTTGTAGGGGGTCCGCTGCCATGCTCAGGTGGGATGTGGAAGGGAGCCACAAGTCAGTGATTTGTAGGGGGCACAGGGATGGGGGAAAGGTGGCTCCTACCTGTAGTGTGCACTCCCAGGCAAACATGGGAGGGGGGAGTGCCCCCCAGATCTGTGTGCAGGGCGAAGGCAGCCTGCCACTGCAGGCTTTGCCCCAAGTGCCAAACTTCGTTGCTACAGCACTGGCAAAGACTGTGGGGAGCAGGGGGGAAGAGGCAGAGACAGGGCAGCTCGGAGGGAATAGAGACTGGGGAGCAGAGGCTGTGGGGAGCTGGGGGTTGGTGGGTACAGGTGGCAAGGGTGGCTTGAAGGTGCGGGGAAAGAAATGGGTGGAGCACAGGGCAAAAGAACCACCTGACACCCCCATCCACTACTTTCCCTGCTGTAGGAGTGGAGGAGGGGATTCAAGACAACCATCCAATATTTAGATTTATACCAGAAAATTATAACAAATTTATACATTTTCCATTTATAGAATCTAACTATTGGGGGGGTCATTTTATATTGAAGGTCATCTTATACTAGTAAATACAGTAATAATAATTCTATATCTCTTGGAAAGCAGCATCTTTTAGACATCTCTGAGAATCCCACCAATACTTATTCACATGTTTAACTTAATTGTAGTGGTGAGTCTCAAAGGATTACTTTTTGATGGTATACCTACAAACACAGCACAGATTTGGTCATATCCTTTTAAAAAATGAAAAGACTAAGAGTCAAAACTAGGGGTTAAATGTTAGAACGTAGAGCAGATTGAAATGTATGTTAGTAATGATAAAGCAGCAGAAATAACATACAAAAGGTTGGAAATTGCATCCTGAGGAAACCAATGGCAAAATCATCAAAGAATGATATCCTGTATATTAGCTTTGAGTATATCACACATAGGATAATGCAACAATTTTAATTTTTGTTCTCCATTTTGATCAGTTGCTAGAAATTTTCAAGGACCGTTTAGATAGACAATTGGCTGGGATGGTTCAGTCAGAAGTGAACCTGCCTTGAGCAGGGGGCTGGATTTGATGACAACATGAAGTCCCTTCTAGCCCTACTTTTCTCTGATCTTATGATCTCATTTGTTAGGATTTTGCCTTAAGTAATCAGTTATCAGGAGAAAAAGTGTTGTGAATAATCTGAAGACTATCACTTGATTTAAAAGTGCTATATAAAATCTAGGTGTTATTTATTATAATTAAATTTATTTATTATTATTAACTGAGTGTCACTAACTCCAAACCCAGAACAAGCTGGACTTGTGTTATTTCCATAATAAGGAAATAATACATAAGGATAAAACTTAAGATGACTAGACACATTTCAATCAATAGGACTGCAAAGGGTGCAAGTCATTGCAGAAGTTCTCCAATCAGGTGTACAAAGACCACAAATATGGATGCTATTAGGAAGGGAAGTAAGATGGATTTGGCTAATCAGGCCTTGAATTGGGAAGAAAAATAGAGACAAGTACAGCACAAAGATGAGAGATTGTGCAAACCAGAATAAATGATGTAGGTCATTAAATAGCAATACGTAAGCAAAAATTCAGGGTTGAATTGAATGATATAATGAGTTACCAAAGAGAAACAGAATGGATAATTTGGGAGAGGAAATGTATGAGAGATTCAACTGATATGAAGAGCTAGGAGAATAAGCAGGAATACCCCACTTTCAAAATGTATTTAACCCCGTGCTTAACTTTAAGCAGTTGATTTGCCCTAGTAATGTCAATAGGCCTGTTTATGTGCTTAAGCTTAGATGTGCTAAAATATCCCCTTGAATAGGAGCTAGCTTCTTAGCACATGATGAAACTGTGATTAAATGGGGATGAAAGAGACATCCAAACAGGGAGCGGTGGTTGAGGTTTTGAGGTTTTCTCATTTCTTTTTATTGGGCTTTGAAATAAAGAAAATGGAGATGCACTTGTGATACATGAATAAATGCAACTTTCAGGTTTCATATAATTGATTTAAAAAATGCATTCTTAAACTATGAAACCCAAGAACATTATAAAGTGAGACAAAGTCAAGACTGCTTTTCAACAAGCAAAATTAGGCATGTGTCGAGTGTTCTAATATGAATGAGAAATTGCAGCATTGGGAACCATCTAAGTATACTTTGAAATTAAATTATATTTCTTCATCTCTTCTGGTAGGTAAATTATAAGAGCATGTATAGCATAGAAACTACTTTGGTGAGTTGGAGCATATAATTTCTTTATTAAAATTCCAACCATAGTGGAGACAAGAGTAGTCAAAGTTAACTATTGTTGACAAAGATTTCACTGAAGTTCTAATATTAAAATCCATGTAACTGGGGGTAGGGGGGGGTCAGGCCTGTTCATTTCTGAAAGTCTTGGGGTTGAGAAAGCATGACACCCAGCACTGAGCTGATTGGAATTGGGGAGAAAAAAAATTGAGATTTCCCAGATGAAGATAAATTCTTCAGATGCCTTCATCAACTGTTTTTTAAATCTGACAGTAGGCAAAATCCGAGACAGAGAGAGAAAGAGAGATCCAGTTATTAAAATAAAAATACAGCTAAAGTGAACTAAGTCGAATTATAAACAGGCTTCTATGGTTTTCCGAGCCAATGCTCAAACCAATAATCAATAAAGTTTCTTGCACATGAAATCAGAGTGCAGGGGATCTTTTCTCCATGCCCTCTGTTTTTAAAACAGCACTATCCTGTGCTGTGAGAATGGACTTTTCTATTTCAAGAATAAAAGTGTTACCTTATCTGTTTAATTTTTCCAGTTGGTGATTGCTTTCTTTTCACACTTCTGAAAACATGTGTTTTATGTGAAAACATGAAAATAGGTGTCCCTGGAGGCTGCCTCAGTGGGCCCTAACCTAGTGTTACCAAGTCTCAATTGTGCAGTTTAAGAATACTATTAACATGCCTCCAAGAATTCCCTCCATACTGTGCTTCCCCAAAAATAGTTTATGCTGTATGTCCAAAAAGGAAGAGAAAGGGGAGTTGTTTTGCAGGCAGTGAGTTTTCTGAGGCTCTCAGACCCTTTGTAGTATTGCATCTGTGTTCCCTCTAAAACATATTTGCCTGCTTTTTAATGTAAAGATTACTTAATGTTCCTGGCTGCCTGCCTGCTGCCTACTACTGTCAGGAATATAACCTTTCCCCTTCCCAGAATTGCTTTCACAGGGTTATGCAGAAAGAGAATCCCTAGAACATGTCCACATTGGGATCATTGGCCCCACTGAGGATCACTGCTAGCTGAACAGTGGCTGACGCATTACCCTTCTCAATGTAGACGTACCAGAGTGACCCCTATCCATTAGACTAGTTCTTCCAAAACTTGAGGACAGTTTTGGAGCCAGAAGCCAGTATGCTGGACTCCTGAGGCAGAACAATTTTATGGAGTAAAAGAAGCGGGTGAGGAGGAATACATTCCACATGTAAGTGGTCAGAGGCATAGCAGAGCAGCTCTACACCTTGGGCAGCTTATGAGCACAGGGCACCATCAGCTGCAGCAGGAACTGGTTCATAGAGCTTTCAACGGCAACAACCTAGGATGTATCTGACAAAGTAGATTCTTGCCTGTGAAAGCTCACACTTCCCTAAACCAGTTACTGGCTACAGTGCCACTCTGTCCTACCTTCAATTCAGCATATACAGAAAAGAAACTTAGTGCAGCCCAGAATGTAGGCAGGTGAAACATTTACATAGGTGTAATCTGCATTGCACTGATGTAAAATGAAGATAAATAGTGCAGCCCCTATTAATAACATTGCCTAGTCCATTAGAGAGTCAGCCTCTAAAGAATCCTGTTGAAAATTCTACTGGTGTAAGTTTCACCGATTTAAGTTTTGTCTGTTTATATCCATTCTGGAGTTGGTTTAATCTCAATGCAAACAAGCTATTATCAGCTCTTTTGCCATCTAGTGGCTAGCTTCTGTAATAGCACTAACTAAATTAAGCATCTGTCCATTCCCGATCCCTGCATGTAAGGGCCTTGTTACAAGTTCCACTTTGAGCTCCTCAACTTTGATCCGTGCTAGCACTAGCTCAAGTCTGGAGCAGTCACACCTTAAGGCTAAAAGCTTTCTCTGGTTGTCCCCCACCTGCATAGCTCTGAAGTGCCACTAGGGGGCTGGTGAACCAGGAGAGTCTTCTGTTCCTGTTCTATGGGCAGGGGTGTGGGAGATGGGGAGGGACGGGGCGGGAACATGAAGCTGGGGCTGGAGAGGTCATGGGATGGATGATAAAATGGGACGTGGAAAGGAAATGAGGCTGGGGGAAGAGTGGTGAAATGAAGGAAGTCAGCCACTGAAGGATAAAATAACATTTAAAAAAAAGAAAGAAAGAGTAAGTCAATTAAAGAAGTTCTTGTGTTTTAACAGATTGGGATTTAGGTTTGGGTGTGCTGGTCATGCTTCCCAGGGTGGCTGGGAGGTGGAAGTGGTGGGGGAAGGTACTTTTGTGGGGAGCTGCTGCCCCTGCCCTGGAAAGGGAGCCCCAGTTCATGGGGACCCAATTCAGCCCCCTACCTTGTTCCCCCTCCAACCCCGCTTAGATCCCATGCCTGGACTCATCCATGCCCTGCAACCTGGCTAGCTAGCATGTGCTCTGCAAGTTGTTTGCACAGTATTGCACCCCTGAGGGTGAGAGGGTCACAGCCCTGTGAGTGGGAGCAGGAGCTGGCTTGGTGCCAGAACTGCCCCTGTGCAGTAGTGTTCAGGGATGGGAAAACTGTCCACACAGACCAGATAAACTTTCCACCAACCATGAATGGGGTCCTATACTATCTTCCAACTCTACCAAGCAATGTAACAATCCTAATTTTAACATGTTATCAATTAAGCTTTGAAATGCCCATTGTAAAAGTAATTAGCTTACTTGACTAGAAAAACAAAGGCCAGAAGTGCTGATACTGCTTAATTCAGTTAAATGTTCTGAGATAAGAATCCTGCACACCTTGGGTTATCCTTAGGTTATCTTGATATCTTGCCTTGTGCATCGATAGTTTAAGTAAACTTCCTAAATTTCTGTGTAATTTACTATTGTTTTGTTTCTCCAAGGTGTATTTTTTTATCTCTTTCTCTGTCTTAAGTATAAATATGCTTGTAACCCTAGAGAGTCTGAGAAATCCTTAGAAACAGACAAGTGGGTGATTCCCCTTGCCGTATGGAATTCTCCCGGAGATCACAGTATAGCCTTAAACAAAGAAAAGCTGGCTCTGTCAGTTCTGATTCAACCACAACGCGAAGTTTGATTTCTTCCACACCATTTAATTAGTTCTTACAGATTTGGGGAATATGGGATAGGGGGCTAAGTCAGCTTGATATGATCACTTACAGTACACAAAAGGGATACTGGGAAATAACTAGGATTTGTTGCCTACATTTTCTCATTTGAAACAGTACTCACCTGTAAAAGACCTTGGCTACATGAGGAGACCTCTACGGTTCTGGGAAGTTTCGGGGACTGCAAACCAGGGCACTCAAATGCATTGGTTTGTGGCTGGAATTGGAGAGCTAATGGTTTGTTTTTGCCTGACTGTTGATTTAGTTTTCCTGAATCAGCTCTTGTTGGGCCCTGCCTCCCCGATGATTCCTTCTCTACTACCGCATACCCTCCAGGGAGATTGTGGTTCCCACAGCAGCGGTTGGGGTTTGTGCATTTTGCAGCTTCTTAAGAACTCCCAAGGGTTATAACCATCTGCTCCACTTGTGCCCACAGACTCATAGTTCATTTCTCAGGAATCTCTTACTGATTCCTAAAGCTTCTGGAGTTCTTGCGTAGGTATCTTTTATTATGTAAATAATAGTATTAATAGTAGCAATAATAATAATAATGGTAAAATGGTTATCAACATATGGACCTTTGACAAAAATCTTTCAAAATCTTTTTTTTTTTTAGTGTGTGAGCAAATGTTCAGTCTTAGGAGACAAACTGGGATGTTTCTGTTTGTCTTGTTGCACAATGTTCACACAAAGGTAGTCATCTTTGAAAGCAGCGCTGTTTGAGCAGCAGGATTTTGTGCTGGCTCCCGTGTGCTAGGACCAGAGTTGCCACCTGCCTTGGTGCCAGGACTAGAGAAGTGAACATCTGTAAACAAAACAATAAGAGGGGCCGAGTACAGGGGGGCCCAAGGGCCCTGGTCCCCCTCGGGAAGAGGGCTGTCACCTGAAATGTGTAAAATTTTCCACATGTCCATCATCTTAGCCCCCACCCTGCAAAAATAAAAGTCGTTGCCTATGAAAACAAATCACATATAGAGTTTTCATCTGTTATTTCTCCTTCCTTCTCTAGGAAGCTGGCTTGCACTAAGGCCCTGGAAATGCCATTTTGTAAAGGATGCTAGTATCACAATAATAGCACTGACAATAATAAATAAATCTGTATTGCAGTAAATGCAGGATTCGGGTTAAGGATTCAGATCTGTATTGCACTGGGTACTGTACAAACAGGTAACAAATGAAGCCTCTGCCCAGAGTGCCCATCATGTAGGTGAGCCACAAGTCAACAAAACGAGCAAACAGAGCTGGAGTTTTACAGAAAGGCAGAAATTTCAGTTCACCATTTGTCAAGGCAGAGGTGGGCTTTAAGGATGGATTTACAAAACAAAGAGAGAGACAGCTGTATGAATATTATTGGGAGCTTTTCATCTGCAAAAGGAGGGGGTGTGGAAGACGTCACAAAAGTAGACAACTATAGTAAAACAGTGTAAAAAAATAAGTATTTTTTCACCATTTTCCTAACTGATTGATCCAAGAATTCATCCTCATACAATAGCTAAAAAGTTATTTATTTCAGACAATTAGGCATAGGCAATGTTTTCATCATTCTGAAGATAAGGTTGCTACAGTAAAAGGTTCCTAGGCAACATCCAACCTTGCAAATCCTCTACAAGCAGGCATACAGTACCGGAGTACTCCAAACTAAGAAGATTTCTTGGCTTTGTACAGTGGAAATTTGATGTCGTCATTGTGGGTGACGCAAGTAAGCAAGACTTTTAATAAGCTTTAAAACTCTTGTCTGTAATTTTACATTGTGTTCGTCGAAATATGTTATAGCAGGGGTATGGCATCAAACAAGATGGGACTATGTGAGGCTAGACCCTCAACTGGTGCAAAGCAACATAGCTCTACAGATATTATTGGAGCTATACCATTGACCTCCACTGAGGATGTGACCCAGCCTTATAGCTTTGCATTCTTTTTCTGAGACTTTTTTCACTTTGTTATGTCATATCTTTCTGTTCTCCTTAGCCAGGTTTTATATGGCCCCCATCATTCCAATGTCTGCACTGTGTCAAAAATCTGAGTCTATCTGATCCCTCAAGACAGTACAGTGAAGGTATACCTGCATCTGTAGTCAGAGGTACATAAGGGTGCCACGGGGAGAGCCTTACACCCAGCTGTCTTTGATTCCCCTGTCCAAAAGATCAGGTACCCACTTAACTAATGAGAGACAGTCTTGGTGGAAGGCTTGAACTCTCACTTCTGGCTTAGCATCTCCCTTAACCTCTCTGCTACAACATCCCTGCTAACTGAGCATCTTGCACAAATGAATATATCCTCAAAATATTGTAATGGAGTGAGAAACTGAGACAGAGGCCTTGGACAGTTGTGCCTTAGTAGTGCTACAAATACTGTGGCACTCTGAAGGGTTGCAAAACATACAGTTACAAGGAGTGGGCAGATATGCTGAAGCACTATAAAGTCTTCACAAAGGCATCCAGTTGTGGGCGCTCTAGCCAAGGAGCAATAAGGGATTGCTCGGCCCCACAGCTTTTCTCCCCTTCCCTCTTCCCCCTCCCCCCTCCACTGGAGTAAGGAAAACTTCAGGTTCCTGGTCCAGGGGCAAAAGCACACTCGGACCATTTATAGACATTACATTTTTATAGGGTTAATCCAGACTACAGCTATCACTATATACATGTGGATGTCTGTAGTCCACATTAAAAAATTGGCTCCAGTCCAAATGAACTAATCCTTATTGAATGAGTATTAAAGTTAATGCAGACCAGAGTGGTCCAAATTAGGCAATTTAAACTGTATGAATTATATACTGTTGCTTTTAGGGAAAACAGTCCTTAAGAGCTCAGATAAGCACTCCTTAGGACTGCAGATATGCATTGCAAATATCAGTCCCCTCAAGGGACACTCAAATGAGTTTCTGCAATACAACAGAGGCTATCAGGCACCAAGTAACTCTTTTACAAGGTCAAATGTGCCAACAACCTCACCAACTAATTATCAGTATCCTAACTAAGCCCCCAGCCCTGCCCAAGCACCTGAGCTGCTAGTCTGTGAAGAAGAGGGTAAACTTCTTTCATCATCTATTAACCTTTCATTTGAACTGAAATTTGATTTGAAGTGTGTAATATGAATCAGTTAACATGGTTTGGAAAGCAGTGAGCATGTCTACAAGTGGTCTCAATGATAGCCTGCTGCCATCCCCTACAGGGGGTGGGGGGGCTATCATTAAGCATGTTGAGCACCAAGGCACCACTGATCATCCATCACTGGGGAGGACAGCAGAGCACTATGGGCTGCTGGAGGGTCCAAGAGACCTTCTGTAGTGCTCTGGCACACTCTGCACACATTACTTTGGGCACTACAAAACATGGCACTACAGAGAGGTTTCTGTTTCGTCTAGGAACATTTTTATAGCACTTCAGAGGGCATGTATATCTGCCCTCAACTTCTGAGCACTGCAAAGGTGTTTACAGCGCTACAACTCAGAGATGTTAGGTGACTTGTCCAAGGCCATGAAGAAAGTCTGTGGCAGAGTGGGGAATTAAGCCTGAATCTTCTAGGGACCTGAATGAGGTTGTAACATGATTGCCTATCTTTTGTTTCAGTGTCAGCCTCAACTTTGCCTTGTATTTTACTTTTCAAAGTAAGGAAATCAAGTACCATTTAGGACTGTTTCACTGAAATCCAGACTTGATGGGGCAGGTTCTGGCACTACCTTAATGGCTGGTCTTAATCCATAGATTAGTTATAACTGTTCAGCCCTCCCAGCCACAACAAACAGGAGTTAACAAGAACCATTAGCTCCAAAGTGACCTTTTGAACACTTCTTATTTAATAACATATTCAGAATGCAGATGAGCTGCCTTTGCTCTCCTATCTGTTATTATGCCTCCTGCCTTGAAATGGGATCTGAAAACACTTTGATAAATAATGGAAAGGTCGTCTGGTCTCTAAGTACCTCTGGATCTTCTACTGAAGTAATATGATGGAACCTCCCAAAGCCATCTCTTTCAGGGAGTCAGGACAGATACCCTGTTTTCTAAGGGGAGGGTTGCAGTTCAGTAAAACACCAGTATTTGTGCATACAATAATTTTTCCAAAACACCCAAAGCTCTCTTAAACTCCCATTGATTTCAGCAGAGATAAAATTAAACCATTCGAGGAATTATCAAAAGCTCTCCCGTCCCCAACCCCCTCCCCCCCCATAGCACTGTCACTAACAGACATTTCAGCAAAGGGACAGACCTTCAAAAGACTAAGCCCACGTCAATTATGTTCCTAACTTCCAGAGACTTATTTAAAGCATTGTTATGATCTTAGCATTTAATATTAATGTCATATATTTTTCCAGATCTGAAAATATAGCTGATTCCATTTCACATTATTCCTGACTATCATCTTTCTGGTTTCTTCCAAAGCCTCCAGTTTTCCTCTCATTTTTTGTGATTAACTTCTAAGTTAGAAGCTTCCCTTTTTTGGTAGATTTTTCCATTATCTAGATCCAGGCTGTGCCACCCACAGAGGGTGGAGACTGAAGATATTTTCTTGTTCCCAGATATTCCCAGGGGCCTAAACTGACCCATTTTTTAACTGCTCACAAGCAGTTTTGGCGTAAAACTAACTGATTTTTTTCTTTTTACGTTAAACCTATGACAGGGCTGCATTACGCCTGATTATAATACAGAAGCATAACTGAAAACAACAGGATCCTAAATTCAGTAACCACATGTGGGTGTCAGGAGGGGAAGAGGAGGGAGGGACTGACTTAAAAGCATGCCCCAAGCCTGAAAATTTCTGTGGGTGGCACTCACTGTTAACATGTGTTAAAAATATAAAGAGAATAGAGTTCTATTCCCAGACCTGCCGTGGATCTGAGGTTTGTCTTGGAGAAAGATGCAGAGAACAAAATGTTCAAACAGTACCTAAGTGATCAAGAGACTTAAAAAATATTAGCCTTGATCTTAGTGTGTTTCATGTCAACAGTAATATTTGTCCCCATTTGCAAATTGCTCTGGTCCTTAGAGGAGGAAAAGCCATGTGTGATTGTCAGTATTATACTTAAAATGATCACTCAGAGAAGGCTGAAGTATAATGTGCTTTAAAAATATAAGGCTGGGATCTTCAATGAGCCTAAGTGGGATTAGGGAATCTAGCTATCTTGAGGCTCTTTTGGAAATACCAGCCTAAAAAGCACTTGTGTAAACCAGTCTGTCACAATGTGAAATCCCTTTAAAAATATTTCTTCTTTTCCCAGTCTTGCAGCTATTGCCTTCTATGCTAGTATCTTTCTCTGGCCTTCACTGTATTTGCACATGTTGGTTTAGTCAATAAATCCTACGGTTTGCAGATTGAATCTTCTGGACCATTATTGCTAAGACAAGAAGCATTAGAAGTTATCAGCAGAACAATGGATTTTCTGGCATTCATGTTTCCCAGCTGAGTTATGAATCTAAGGGAGAAGAGAGAAAACAATATACTTTTTCACAAAACCCCAGGCTTTGCATCATTTCTTAAATTTAAATGTTACAAATTTACAGGTGGGCAATACTTAAGAATGCAAAACAAGGAATTTTTTCCTAGTTCCTCCTTAAAGCTGGCTTGAGTGCAATAAGAACGAAGGAAGAAAGGGCCACGTGGTCTAGGACAGGGGTATCAATCAAACATATGGCCTGTGGCGGTGAGTCACCCAATCTGTGATGCCTCTTCAGTGTGCATGGCTTCTCACAGCAGTACGAGCCACAGGCACAGCCAAAGAGGGCAGCTCCAGAATGGACACAGGGGGATGTCACACTTTCCTCCCTTCCCTGAGCACAGTCCTCCTCACCCCCAGCAGCTGGTACCTTTCCTGCAGCAGCTCCCAGAACCAGGCGAAGCACTGGGCTCCAGACACGGAGGGAGGGCAGAGCAGCAACTGTGATGAGATGTTACGTTACCCACTTTTTTTTGCTTCCGAATTTAGGCTTCAAAATTCCTGGTCAGCGTATAATTGAATGGTGGCTACTGAGTTAATCTGCTGGCTGTGCAGACATGCCTCCCAACCCCAGCAACAGCTTGCTCTGGGAGCAAACCCTGCCATTTATGCCTGTGGGGCCAGCGCCCAGGGGGTTAATGCCACCCTGCTGGGGACATCACTTGGTGGTGGTTGGCCAAGTGGCAGCAGCATTAACACCCACCCTCTGGCTGCCACAAGAAGGCTCAATACAGCAGTGGGTCGTCTGACTCACTAGACACCCCATGGGCCAGATCTGGTTAGTGCTGGCCTGGCGCTCAGAACACCTTTCCTTTCTCTGTGCCTCTGTTTTGCCGCCTATCCTTTCATGGGCACTTTAAGCAAAGGGCTCTCTCTTTTTATGTGTTTATGTAGTGCCTCACATGATGGGCTCATGACCTCTGTAAGAGATTCTGAGTGCTCTCCTACTTGGCCTAGCTGGGCCAGCCAGGACCAACTGGGCCAAGCTCCTGAGCTTCTGTATCTAACCTTGATCAGGGGCTAATGTGACTGCCCCTGTTCTCTGTAAGTGGATTGGCTGCTAAAAAAAACAACCTGGCCCTTTTAAACACACCTACAGTCTCAGGCTGCACTATACCTTGACAACAGCCATAGTCTGCTCTGGCAAGCCTTGCATTAAGCCAATGGTTCCTGGGCTTTACCAATTTTTACAGACATTTTATCCAAGGATTTTCGCACCTGGTAGCCCCCCTGACTGCCCTTCTTAAGAAAGGGGCACTGTTTAAGTGGTCCCAAGAGGCCCCAAAAGCCTTCAAGACCTAAGAAAGGGCTTTTATCTCAGTGTCTATTCTGAAGCACCCTGACTTCATGAGACTTTTCACAGTAGAGGCTGACTCTTTGAGTAGCTCTATAGGAGCTATTCTATCCCAGGCTTCAGATACACTGACCAAGTTGCACCCTTGTGCCTTTTATTCCTGGGCCCTGACTCCCCCTGAAAGAGATTATGACGTTGCCATTGGAAATGTCATACTGGAAACTTCTTGCAATCAAAGTGGCCTTCAAAGAATGGTGACACCTTCTGGAAGGGGCATGCCACTCTGTCCAGGTAATCACAAACCAGAAGAACCTGAAATACCTCCAGATGAACTGGAAACTGAACCCACAACGAGTCTGCTGGTCACTTTTCCTTTCCCATTTTAATTTCATCATCATATGCCAGCCAGGAACCAAGAGCTAGAAGGCAGATGCCCTGTTACATAAGAATGAACCCTCTACTCTAGACTCAGTGCCATCCTCTACCATTGTCCAAATTGAAAACTTCATTTGGGAAATGAATTGGCAGAGCCTCCTCTTACCCATGCAAACAGCCCTCACAGGTGACCCTCTCACCAAACAGCTGCACCAGCAAGTAGAACCACCCCAATGTGACTTCTGATGGTGCAGGGATTTTATATTCTTCTGACAGCACCTCTATATCCCAGCAGGCAGGGTGCGATCAAGAATATTAAGGCTCTTTCACAACTCACTCCCCACGGGTCACTTTGGTTGTACTAGGACCCAGGTCTGAGTCTCCAGACAATTCTGGTGGTTCTGGATGGGGCTTGATGTTAAACAGTATGTCTACTCATATTCAACAGGTACCCAAACCAAGAAGCCCTGAATCTGGCCAGATAGGTTCCCCAGTTGTTACTCACACCTGCACTGCCTTGGTCAAGGATTTTGGTAGATTTCATTGTAGATCTCCAACACTGTGAGAACTAGTCTACAATCATGGTTATAGTGGATGGATTAATCAAGATGGCCCATTTTATCCCTGCCTGGTCTGTCCCTGCTGGTAGCAAAACTGCCAAATTATTCCTGAAGCATATATTCCACCTACATGGTTGACCAGGGTAGGTGCTGTCCAATCATGGCCCCCAGTTTGTGTCTCATTTCTAGTATGAGTTCTGTAAGGCCCTGGGCATAGAACGTCTTCGTCTGTCAGTGTACCATCCCCAGACTAATAGACAAATGGACTATGCAAATAAGAAATTTAAACAATATCTCAGTTGTTTTTTAAACTTCCTCCATGATAACTGGATGTCTCTCCTTCCACTAGTGGAGCTTGCATATAATAGTGCTGTCCATACATCCACAGGTCAGACCCACTTTTTTCCAACTATGGATTCCATCCTCAGTTCCAGCCTGCAACACCTACCTTCTCACAGGTTCCTGCAGTGAACAACCTTATATCACACCTCAGCAGGAACTAAAAGCTCATCTGGATGCCACCAAGGCTATGTATAAAGACTAGGCAGACCAACTGACAGCTCGGCCCCACCATTTTTGGCAACAAGGTCTGGCTCTCATCAAAGAATATTAAGACCCTAAAGCCATCAGCCAAACTGAACCATAAATACCTAGGCCCATTTACGGTAGAGAAACAAATAAACTCTGTGGCCTTCAAACTTCAGCTACCAGAGACACTGAAGATACACCCCGTTTTCCATGCATCTGTACTCAAACCTTTCACTGCAACCCTTTTCCTCACCATCTGAATCTGCCCTACCCAAAGAGTATATTGTTAAAGCAGGTTTTAGATTCTCAATGTGTCCAAGGCAAGCTAAATGGTTTGATTGATTTGGGGGGCTATGGACCTGAAGAACAATCCTGGGAACTGACTGACCACATCCATGCTCCTGAATTCATGCAAGCCTTCCATCAGAGGTACCAAAAAGCCAGGTCCCCAGCCATCCGGAAGTCAGCCCCATTGGAGGGGTGGGGAGGTACTTTTAGCGCCTCTAGCCAGCCAGGCCCAGCTGAGCCAAGCTCTTGAGCTACTGCACATGACCTTGATCCCAGGCTATTGCAACTGCCTCAGCTTAACTGGCTTGGTTGCTGAGAGCCATTCAGCCCTTCTGCAAGCGAACAGACATTCATTTTTTATTCTGGAAATGCAGCCACATGCCTGCACTGGCCTAGGCCAGAAGCTGGGGGGTGCTAAAGCACACCTCCCTCTGGGCTGGAGCAGACAGTTTGGGCCAAGGCTAACACATCCACCCTGTGAGGGGGATTTTGTGGGGAGGTGCAAAGCATTCTGGGATACTGGGGGACTGTGAGTTAACTTGGATCTGGAGGGGATCTGGGATAGAAGTTCAATAAAATGATTTAACCTAAATCATAGAATCATAGAATGGAAGGACCAGAAGGGACCTGTAAGATCATCAAGTCCAGTCCCCTGCTCTGGGCAGGAGGTTATTATGCTGAAATGAGCTCAATGAGGTGTTTGTCCAGCCTCCTCTTGAGGCAAAGATGCAACTGCAAAGATGGCAACTGTACCATCTCTGCTGAGAATGTGTTCCAGATTCTAGTTACCCAGACAAAAAAGAAGTTTTTCCTTATGTCCAACCTAAATTTTTCCTCAGGTAGCTTGTGCCCATTGGTCCTCAACCTTCCAAGGGGTGCCTTCCTGAAGAGTTGCTCCCCTAGATCTTGGTGCTTGCCCCTGACATACTTGTAACCAGCTATCAAATCACTTCTCAGTCTTCTCTTACTCAGACTAAACAGATTCAGTTCCCAGAGTCTTTCCTCATAGGGCCTATCCTCCAGGCCCCTAGTCATATGGGTGTTCCTTCTCTATACCCTCTGCTTATCCGCATCCTTCTTGAAGTATGGTGCCTAGAACTGGACACAGTACTCCAGCTCTGGCCTCACCAATGCCAAATAGACAGGGAGGAGCACCTCTCTGGATCTATTTGCAACGCATCAGCTGATGCATACTAGAGTTCTGTTTGCCCCGCTGGCAACTTCATCGCACTGTTGCCTCATGTTCATCTTCCAGTTTATTGTCACCCCCAGGTCCCTTTCGGATCCAGTGCCAGCCAGTGGACCACCACCCATCGTATAGATATGATGAAGGTTCTTCCAACCTAGATGAAGGACCTGGCACTTGTCCCTGTTGAACCTCATCTGATTCTGTTCAGCCCATAGGACCAGTCTGTCAAGGTCATCCTGGATCCTTACTCTATCCTCCGATGTGCCCCCATTTCCTCACAGCTTGGTGTCATCTATAAACTTAATCATTGTGCTTTCCACGCTCACATCCGAGTCATTGATAAAGATGTTAAAGAGCACAGGTTCAATCACTGATTCCTGGGGTACACCACTGGAGACGGCCCTCCAGGATGAGGCCATCCCATCAGTTACACCTCTCTGGGAACAGCCTCTGAGCCAGTTGTCAACCCACCTCACTGTAGACTGGTCTAGGCCAGTACCCTCCAGTTTAACTGAGAGAATCTCATGGGAAACAGAATCAAAGCCTTTACTAAACTCTAAGTAAACGATATCAACCTCATGTCCCTTGTCCAGCTGGTTAGTTACCTGGTCATAAAAGGACACCAGGTTTGTTAGGCATGATCTACCCTCGACAGAGCCATGCTGGTTGCTTCTTAATACCCAACCAGTTACAAGCTTGTAATTGATGGCGTCCTTAACAATTTTTTTCAAACATTTTTCCCAGGACTGAAGTCAGACTGACTGGTCTGTAGTTTGCAGGGTCATCCCTCTTCCCTTTATTAAAGATAGGTACCTCTTCCAGTCATTCAGGATCGCTCCTGAGTTCCACGACTCTATGAACAGCTTTGCCAGTGACCTGCTATGAGCTCAGCCAGTTCTTTCAGGACTTGGGGATGCAGGTCATCTGGCCCAGCAGCCTTAAACATGTCCAAATGTTCTAAGAGTACCCTCACCTATTCAGGAGTGATTTCATGTGGTCTGTTGTCTTCTCCATAATCCCTGGGCCTCTGCACAGGTGAACAGCTCAATTCTGTTTTCAGGAATACTGATGTGAAGTAAGTATTTAGGAACTCTGCCTTTTTGCAGGGATCAACCGTGGGCTGCCCCTCCATATTCAGTAGGGATCCCACAGTGGAGCTTGATTTTTTCTTGCTCCCTATGTACCCATGGAAGGACTTTTTGTTGTCCTTTATTTTGGTTGCCAGCTTGATCTTCATCAGTTAAGTCTGATTCTATATCCATCCAGGTTTACCTTAAAACAGTTTGGGCCATTTTGAAAGCAGTTTATGTGCACTGAACCACTTTCCAAACACTTATACCTGTTTGTGTGTAACTTCTGTCCCTAGCCTTTAAACTCATGTGCAGCCTAGGGCTGAAGGCATGACTTGAGACCCTCAGTCTGCTCCAGGAAGCCTCATGTTCACTGCTCTCTCTGGCTTTCCTGGCTTCTGACTCAACTTCAGTTTTTCCTGACCCTGCTCTTGTATATTCTCTGAAACTCTATACCTGGCTCTGATTCTCCTAGCTTCTAACTTCAGCTTGCACCCTGGACTCTCTCAAAGATTCCTGAGCTCCCCTGGAACCTGGTCTTGCATTCCCCTGATGCCCCGGTGACCTATACCCACCTAGGTGACCTTCTGGTTGCCCTTCAGGTACAGCCACCTACATCCCTCACGTCCTTTTCTGCTAGTACATTAACCCAGTTGAAGAATCTGGTTTAACTGTGTTCAGATTAAATGGAAGCATCGTTTCCGTCTCTTCTTTGGCTTCTTACTTTGTACTGAAGTTCCCAAAGGCCTCCCACCATAAAATTTGATGTTTTCTTCTATGAGCCATGACTTCCCTGGGCATCAGAATGTATAGGCTGGTTCTCCACGCTGCCAGTCTGTAAGCAATGCAGGACATTGGCTCTGGCAAAGGATGAAAGAATACTGGGATGGAGATTATTGCTTGGTCCCCTAGAGGGAGCTCTTACTGTGCTTAAATCTCAGCTCATTTCATGCTATAACAGCACAGGCTGGATATGAGGAGGGAAAAGTTACCACTTCTTTTGCCACAGTGAAACCTGCACATTCCTAGGCAATAGAAAACCAGGGGAACTGTGTCCTCACGTGCCCCAGGTTCCTTCCTTGCCCCCTCCGTGTCCTCAGGCCTTCTAGTACAACATTTCTCAATCCATGGGTTGTGACCCAAAAGTGGGTCTCAAAAATATACCATGGGCCCACAAACAAACTTTAAAAATGAATTGAGAAACTTTAAAAATAGATTCTCCCTTAAAGGAGAAAAATGTGGGAAACCGTGGCTTTTCCCTTGCAGGCTGGCAGAGTTTTAGCCTGCAAGGGGCTGCTTGGGGCCTCCCATGCCCCACACACACTTCACCTGCCCCATGCCCCTCTCCCCTTTGTCCCACATGCTGGGGGTTGGGGCCTGGGAGTAGGGGGCAATGGGTTGGGAGTGAGAGGCACTGGGTTAGGGCTGGCCATCAATGTTTACAAATGGGTCCTGTTACAAAAAAGGTTGAGAACCACTATTTTAGAACATTTGTGTAACCATGTTACACAACAGGACTTGGATTTTAATACTTACCTGTCCTCTACCACATTTCCCTATAAAATAGCCAGAGGAGAAGAGGTGCAGTCCCAAATATGAGGGATTTACCGCCACCATAGTGGTGAGATGTCTTCTCCCTCAATGGCAAAATTCCTTTGGGACTTCAGGGACTTCACAACACCGCAGGCTTTGCCTCATTTCTTAAATTTAAATTTTACAAACTTACAGGTAGGCAATATTTAAAAACACAAAACAAGGAATTTGTTGATAGTTCAATGCATTGATAGTCTGATAGTTTTTCTGATAATTTGATATATTGCTTTGTTCCTCTGCTCACTGAGTCTTTAAAGCTCTAGCTTGTTCTGCTCAAAGGCCACATTCAGGCAGCTGGCAGTTGTCATCATATTAAAACAGCATCCAGTGAAAAGCATAAACTGTGGCCCAAAGGAAAAAGACATTGGTGCAACATCTGACCAGTGAGGAAATGACAGTGATAGATATGAGTGAACTCTGGTCCAGGTCAGAGTCCTAACTGGACATGAACTAGAAATGATAAGAGAGAGAGAGGGACTGTCTGAGTCAAAGCAGATGGCTCATAATGCAATCTCTGTCTGCCTTTTGCATATTTACCACTGCTCCTACTTGGCTTTTCATTGCAAATTGGTTTCAGGATCCTGCAACATGCAAAGCTAGCTTTTGCTGATCTGACCACTGATTTAAAGTAGCATCCCCAAATTGGAAAAAAAAAGGTCAGATGTAAACTGTCTGCCACATCCAAAAAGAAGAGGAAGAATAAATCCACAGTGCTTTCTCCTTTTTAGGTTTTACAGCCAGCAAGTGTTAATTTTACCATAAGCAGTCATTTCTGGTTTGCTACCTTAGCCACGTTAGGGGAAAACATCCAAAAACTCACCAAGAAAGGAAAATATGACAGGTCAGAATGAAACTATTAATATTCCTCTTTGTAGCAGGGCACTAGGGTGCTTGCTACTGAATAGTAGTAAATGGGCTTAGCTGCCACTCACCAGAGCAGCAGGTGGGAGTTGCTATGGCAACTGATTGGGTCAGCTGACTGCCAGGGGGCAGGGCCTGGCCCTTTATAAGCAGTCAGGCTGAGGCCAGGAGTCAGTTCCATCTGGCAGCCTGAGCAGCAGGAAGCTCTGCTGCAGAGCAGAGCCGAGGTGAGCAGCCTGACCACCCTAGCGTCGGCATTATGATACAGGGTGGAGAGAACCCTGACAGGGAGATGGGGAATAGCCAAGAGGCTTATTTTGTGTTACAGCTGTTTGGCTTATGGCTTTGTGTTTCTGTTGGGTTGTTTGTGATAACACCGGAGGACCGGGTGAGGCTGTAGGGGTTGGAGGAGGCCTCAGGAGAGCTCCCCAGTAGCGTGGGGGGTTCCTGGTGTCCTGTAAGGGCACAGTGAGCGGGTGCCATGGAAGGCACAGCAGTTTGGTGCCAGAGTGGCGCTGCGGTTGGGGATGTCTTTGCCCCAGCCCCATGTGGGGCGATATTGGGACAGGCCCAGTGAGGGCGCTGGCAAAAGCCCCAGTGGGGCATAGGACCCTGGAAGGGGTCTGGGGCCAGGTAAAGCTAAGACCCCCTGAGCCCTGACCGCGGGAAGCGCGCGGCACAAGCCTGAGTGCGGGCGAGACCGCGGGAAACGCGCGGCACAAGCCCGAGTGGGGCACTGCCTGTAAGGGAGAAGCCCCGGAAGGGGGCAAGCCCATTGAGAAGCCCGGTGAGGGCAAGGAGCGCATGAGCGTGGAGAGACTGGCCCCAGTGGGGCACTGTCTGTGTGAGAGAAGCCCCAGGAGAGGGCGCGTACTGTGAGAAGCCTGGGAGGGGGCGAGCATATCAGGCAGGCCCCGGGAGAAGTGAGGGGGCACCTGTGAGGGCGCAGGTGGGCAAGTGGACCAAGCCCCGGTACAGCAAGGTAGGCACCGTGTCAGAGCAGATAGGAAGGCAGCCTCCCGTTAAACATATTTACCAGCAAGATGTGGCGGGCGAGACAGGTGAGGGTGCATTGACACCGGCTTGACACGGTAGCCAGGGGGCGCTAGGGGAAGTCACGGCACCCCTAGAAGCCACGCTGCCACACTCATGTAGAAACCACGGAGGGCAGGAGCATGGATGTGTGAGGTGCAAAGGGTCCCAGTTCTGGTCTGGTGCTTCTGGGCACAAAAAAGAGCAGTAATGGCAGGAACAGGCCTGAGAGCAGGAGCAGTTTAGAATAACTTATCTATCTGCCAATGGTTGGAAGTCCCCACAAGTAGCCTTTTTGTCAGGCATGTAGAGTTTGAGTCTCCCCCTACAAGGCCTGACATTCATTATGCTCTTTGTTTCCCTGAAGATCTGACACATGAAACTTGTCTGACGGGCACCAATGCTACATTGCTGTAACTCCACCAACTTCACTGGAATGACTTCTGATTTATATTGGAACAGATTCAAGTCCCAACAGTGTCTAACTCTCAGAGGTCAGCACTATCTGAAGGGTTCATGAGGTTCATTAGACCTCTGCCAGAGGAGGAGACGACCCTCCTAACCTGCTTTAACATTCCTGTTAGGCCTTTAGTAGCATGCAGCTTTCTTCTGATGAGCTGCTCCCAGTTCCTGCGCAACAGCAGCTTTTGCATCCTAGCCATGGCTCCTGTGGAGCAGATGATGTGCTCAAGTGACGTGTCCAAGGGTCCTGAAAGGAGTGGGCTGAGCCATCTCTTGCTATCGCTTCCACTGGGCATAGCCATGCCACCATTTATTAGTATGTGCCTGCTCTGTCATCACAGTAAATGCTACCTGCAGCATTACTCCAAGCCAGAGAAGGCTGGGCTTGTCCTGCATGCCTACTCAAGAGAGAAAGGAGTTGATGGTAGGGGAGCCATGAGGTGCCCAATGCATGTTGAGGCAATGCAGCCCTGTCCCCTTCCCTGCCATCTGCCCCAAGGCTCACATGCCAAGCAAAATGCCTTTGAGTGCCGCACTCTGGCACCTGTGCCAGGGGTTGCCTACCCTGATAGGGGCTGTGATCCTGGGACGTAGTGAGGTCCCTGACCTGCTCCAGGACTAGAGCAGCTTTGTGCTCTTCCTTACTCAGGGCTACTGGGAAAGCTTCTGTAAGCCAATGGGTGGGTGTGCTGGAAGCAACTGAAACAAAGGCACCTATCCCATTACAGCACCTGTAATTTGGCTGTAAGGATATTATTTTCCCAGCTGTCTTCAGGGGCTCATAAATCCATTTGTTTTGCCTCAGGAGCAGTTTATATTTATCGTGGCGCCTTTATCAGTTTTGGACAGAAATAAGCACCCTCCTAGCCAAGCACAGACTGAAAAACATCAGGATTTCCCTTTACACCACAGGACACAACCCTGAAAAACCCTCCATCTGGAATACCAATAATTACATAGGGTATCACTGTCCCTCTCCACTTTAAGTGGGAAGAGGTGATTGCTTTGCTTCTTGGGGGATCACTCCCTGCTGGGTACTCAGCCACCTATGCGGACTGAGAAGGGCAGGATTAGAGCCAGAGCTCCCCATAACCCTCTCTTCTGTGTACCTCTTTTTTTTTCCCCACTTGCTTACAGCAGGTCAGTAGCCCCAACTCTTCTCCATGTGGCTGAAGCAGTGCTGTGAACAATTCAGAGAACTGTCTGCACCCACCACTTTCTCCAAGTAGATCATTTGAGGGTTGTGACAAGTCCCTTCTTTTGAGGTTTGGCCTACATGAGCTCCCTTGCTAGTCCAGCAACCTCCCCATGTGGTGAGAGAACTTGAACCTATGGCTAAGATGCAGAACCCAATACTGAGGAAAGCCAAGCATTAGTAATCCGCTAGCCAATAGGATAACTAGGGGGGCAAGCAGGGCACCAGTCCCAGGCACTGACTGTGAGGGGGTGCCAGGACCACCTCTGCCTCCCTGGGACTTTTTCCCATGGCAGGAGTAGCCCTGCCCTGCCTGGTTATAGGAGCTGTGCAGTGCAGTCCCACACCCAGCAGTGCATCTGGGTGCTCCCCCTGGGGTGTTTGTCTCCCAGTAGGCTCAGCCCTGTGCCCAGTAGCACATCTGGGCTGGGAGAGCAAACAGCTCCAGGGGTAGATCACAAGGAACCTATGCTACAGAGCTGATACCAACAGACCCTCTGTCTCCACTGCTGCTACCTGGGCTCTCTTCACAAAGAAGGCAGCTGCTACTGCTGTGCTGCTGCAGCAATAGTGGTAGCAGTAGCAGCCGCCTTCTCTGCTCAGAGATCCAGGGCAGGTGAGTGTTCCCTTCCCCCTGCCCTCCCTACACTGGGCAACATAACCCCCCACCTCTGCCCTGGGCACTGAATGAACTTGCTACTCCTCTGTCTCTTACTTCTGCCTTCAGAGTACTTGCTGTCTAACCCACAGATCTGGTAGATGGTGCAGTATGAAGGGGTCTTACAGGAGGAGCCCTGGTCTATCTATTAGACAGTGAGTGTCAAACATTTGGCACATGGAACAAATACAGCAAGTAGAGTTGGGTAAACTGGCCTGCTGTCTTCTCCTGGAGCTTCTCACCAGCACCCCCGTGGCTTGTGACTCCAGCCAGTAGCATTTGTATCTTGGAAGTGGGTGTTGGGATAACCTCTGGGCTATTCTGCTTGGTTAGTGACTTGCTTACGGTGGGAGGCAAGGATTTCTTAGGGCAATCTCTTTTACTGGACTAGCTACATAGTCAGGACACAATTAGACGAACTTTCGAATGCAAGACATTCTTCTTCAGGTCTGTGTTTGTAGTGATAATTCTGTCACGGGTTTGCCTTTTCCCAATGACACCCACATTTCATTGCACCTGGCATTTGGAAGACTCCTTTGTACTCTTCATTATGCTCACATTACAAAGCCCTTTAGGACACACAGGCCACATCTACACGAGACTCTGACTCAAGTGACTATGCAGAGGCTCATTACTACTGTGTACTAGCGTCACATGGCACAAAGTATGACATGATGCTACCGTGCAGTAGTAATGAGCTACTGTGCAGTCAGTGTCACCTAAAAACTGTTTGGTGATGCTACTGTGCAGTAACTCTGATTACTGCAGTCACTGAGTACTTGTGATGCAAATGCTAAATGACTATGTCGTAACAACTACACAGTCAGCATATCATGTAGACACGGCCAGAATGAACTAGTGAGTAAGATACTCCTTGTGGAAGTGAGGGACCTGAGTTCAACTGCTAATCTTAAGATGTACCCTCAGTCTCTGTTCTGCATTTATAAAACAGGCACTTGTTATAGCTCTGCTACCTTACAGGGTATTATAAGAGCAAATCCCATTGATGATGGTCAGGTGATCACATACTGTGGAGAAAAGGGCCATATAAATACCTAGATAATGTAAAAAAAAAGTCCCTCATGCACAGTATGCTTGATGCATTCACTGGAATTCTTTTTTGGAGACAGAATAGTCTGAGGCCTCAGCCACGCATCTAGGACTGTTGTTCAAAATGTGTCCTGTTTATCTGCATCTCCAGCACTTCTTGCTGTCATTTTACATAAAGCCTGGAAACCGTGCAGAATCCTCCCTCAATGTCAAACCTTAGATTGCCTCCTGTGCCAGTTATAGTCACGTGCAAATAACGATCATGCAGCTCCGGCAGGAATTTGCCCAAGAGTAACCTTTCTTCCCTGAAGCATTCATGTTGTTAGAGGCTGTTCTCAACAGTCACATCATAGAGAGCTGCATTATGGTGGATGTCAGGAGGGATAGAAAATACCAGAGTGGAAATCAAGCAGAAAAAGGAGCTCAGCATTTCAACAACCAAAACCTTTTTATTTCTTAATTTTAAAGAAGGCTGATGTTGTCCCTTCTTAATAAATGGCTCATACAACAGCAAGAGCTGGCTCATGTCACACAAACCATCTATCTCTCTGGGTGCTGACTTGGGGGTGGTGGGGGCCAAACAAAAGCAGCTGCTGCTGGCAGCCACACGTTCATGATCATGCTCACAAACTAAGAATTCCAGTTGATAAATTCAGGGTTATCCCCTCCAATGAATGCGTGCTGCTCTCCCCCCATAAAAATATAATTAATTTTTTCCTTGATCAGCAGATTTAGACTTGGATCTACCTTCCTAGGATTCCTTTGATACTCTCCTGGCCCTGATACCCTTTTGTTTTTAGAAACTTGCCTTCTCTCCAGCCTCCCAGCCATGCTTCCTCTTCTAGCTGAACCTTTTGGTTCTCTTTCTCCCATGTCTCCCCTGTGAAAGGAGCACAGAGAGCACTTAGAGGGAGAGACCCAAGTGGCCCATTTCCTTGTGGCTGGGGAAAAGAGGCCCTTCACGTTTAACATGGGGTAAAGAAGCTCAGTGGCCAGGCAGATCAAATCAAAGTACCTTATTACTGCCCTGTCCCTGGCCCTTGACTGTGGAAAATAGGTCAGGGCATAGGCGACTGGTAGAGGGAATACCGGGGGGCATGTGCCCCCCCCCCCCGAGATTGGTCCCTGAATTGGCACTGCTCAGGACAGGGCAGTTTTTTTGCCACGTGGGCTTGTGGCATCCTGTGGGGTGTACACCAAGCCGTGGCACATAAGTATAGGAGTGGATATGGGGCTTTTGGTCTAACCCTGGGCCTGCCCACAACCCCTGGGTCAGGGCTTTCTTTTCTCCTCTGAAACTGTAGCAAGGAGCTTCACTCCCTCCACCCCACCCCAGAGAAAGAAGCTAGAGGCTCTTGGGTCACTTTTTCATGTTCACTGCCTTTTGAGGAGGAGAAGGGGAGAGGAGCACAGCACACCCATTAGAGGAGCAAGGTTGATCCACTTTGAAATTAGGACATAACATGGTGCACTGGTGCTCCACTTCCATATGTTGAGTTTGTCCCAACCTGGTAGAAAATTAAATAAAACAAGCTTCAGGTGAAGGAGCAATGGGTGGGCAAACCTAAATAACAGCTGTATAGAGAAGTGGCAAAGTGAAAATGGTGACTTCCAGTTTGTGACTGTGATCGTGATCATGAATGTGTGGCTGCCCACAGTAGCTGCTTTTGTTTGCCTCCCCCTAAGTCAGCACCCAGGGCAGTTACCTCTATCACTCCTCTTGCCTGCCATGCGCACATAGTTACACCACTGCAAAATAACTCTCTGAAGACAGGGTTGCCAGCACACAGCCTGCAGGTCTTTCACCAAGATTTTCCCAGGATTGATGGAGAAGAGAGACAAAGCAGGATACCAGCTTCCCTGGTCTTTATCAAGGTTTATTTCCCCATTGGAATGCCCTGTACCATTGCAATGGGCCAGTTTATCTCAGCGCTGCTCCACTGTTCCTCTTTAATGGATCAGCTTTTTGGGGTGGATTAGTGTCATTTACAATCAGGATATAAAACCACCATGCAAACCCTGCCCTTCCCCCCAAAAGATGAAAAAACCTCCAGTATTTTTTTTTTTGGGGGGGGGGGGGAGGTTAAAGCCAATTTAGGATTTTTCCAGGTCTTTCCATTCTTAGCCCAAGAGTCATTCTGAAGTATGTGATATTAATATAGTGAATAAATTCTAACAGTATATACATTTCTACCTGGACTTTGATTTGTAAATAAAGGCATGAGGAAATGATGGGATCATCAAGGTTCATGCTATGCACTTCAGGCCAGTGAAAAAATAAAATTTGCAAGCTGACTAGAAGCCTTAGAAGGGGTGTGGAAGGGAAGTCAATGGTAATTAGACGTTGTCGTGGGGATGATATGAACCGCTGTTGAATATTGAAGAGTGGGCTGAATTGTGAACTGATAAGGAGGCCCTTGTTAGCTGAACTGCAGAAATTTCTGGATGACGAGCAGGGCATGTTACAGAGTGATTCAGGATAAAGCTGACTAGCTTATCTGTAGTTTTCAGAGCACTGAATTCACAGGGAAGTTGTTGTTGTTGTTTCAGTATACTAAGTGTGAAACCATCCCATAAATACCACAAGCAGATGATGTGTGTTTATTTACTGCAAACTGTTTACATTTATTGGACCCACCGCTTTGACGGAAGTTGTGTTATTACAGTGCATTACATCTGCCTTATGTAGTCTTTGGGTGCACAGGTTGGATGCTAATCTCTGCCATTTGTCTCTGCCACATTCTGCCGTTTCTAACTTTGTGGTGTCGAGATCACTTGCTCTACCCTCCCTATTACGCATTCTTTTAAAATTTCTTTTGGAGGCCCTCTTTTGCTCATAACATTTGATTTCTACTTGATGGCTTCATGTGGGAGTCTGCATGCTGGTGTTTGGAGTGCAAGGCCCAGATTTTTCCCGCTCTTCCTTCCTATTCTGAAGGATTCAAGCTGCTGGTTGATGGTTTCCAGGGCCATCTCTTCATAAAGTGACAACATTTTTCTGTCCAATGCCTGCAATGTCTCATCAACACTCATTTCTTCAGGTATCCAGTTTCCTGTCTGGGAGAGCTCCAGCTCTTGTACATGTATGTTAGCACTGAGATTACATTTAAATGGAAAGTTTTCACTTTCATTCTGATGCTATATGGCTTTGATTTCCATATGTTGTGGAGTTAGTGAAGGCTGTAGAGGCCTTCATACCCTTTGGCATCACTTCCTTTCCATGTCTTCATTGGTTAGCATTGTGCCGCTCTATTTTCCTGAAGCTTTTGCTTTCTGGTGAGACGCTGCTGATGAACATCTGAATGTCAAAGATGCTTCCTGTGGTAAAACTGATTTTGAGCCCTTCCTGGCCTGCTGGTTTTGCCAGGTAGTCTCTCTGTCTTTACAGCTTTCTAGAGATGCCACTCAGTAGCACAATGTTATCAATACAGCCTAGGTCTTCTTGGCATTCACCCCTTAACTCACACTGTGTCAGGGTGTGTGTCACCTCTTTATTTCTTCCTTATTCAGGCTATGGCCATGCCCAACAGCAGTGGAAAGAGAATGCAAATCCATGTCACATGGGTGTCCAGGATGAACTGTTGCATGCTGTATTCATTTGTGCTCACAGAGCACTTTGCATCCCTGTTGATGTCATTGACCATGTAAGTATGGCTGAGAGGTGTCCCATGATGTCAGTCTGTGCCAGCTGTGAATTGACTTTTGAAAGTCAATGAAACTGGTGTCAGGGGATGGAAAAGGTCTGACGCTTTGTATGCCTCTGATAGTCTTTAGTCTGAATATCTGGTCTACAGAGGGGCTGCTTTAACCTTGAATCTGGACAGTTCATCTCTAAGCTTTGGATCCACTGCCTCGTCTATCTTGTACTAGCTTGTAGAAGGCTTTCCCTGTGACCGGGTGCAGGGTGATACAATCAATGAAATCTCCCTTTTAGGGTATTCTGAAAAGAATGGGATCCTTTATCCCAGATTTTAGTGAACAGTTTGGTCACTTCTGTTGTGGGACTGGTGTCAGATGTTTTCAGAATTTCTACTAAGATTCGATAGCCTTCCCCCACTTAAATGGACTGAAAAAAAACTGAAAGTAAATTGTCCTCTGAAGAAAATATGTAAGTAACTGTGACAGCTACCCCAGAGTAATCTGCCTGTTTTTCCTGGTCCCTCGGGGCCAGAGCTGCCTGTCACAATTTTTCCCAGTCCCCGCTTCAACTCTTTTTCTCACTTAACACAACTTGATCTTAAACTGTATGCTTGGGAGGCGGGTAGCAGCACTGGGGTCAGTCTCACATTATGTATTGTTCCCAAGACTTCTCTCTTTTGCAACCTGCCAATCACTCTTGCACTAAAAAGCCTTGTTGGGGCTCCCCTTCACCAGTCCAGGCCCTTATTGTCAGCCCTTCCCAGGCACTGGGCCTATTGGCCCTATCTCTGCCCTGTTCAGATGTTGCTGGGACCTCCTCCACCCCTTTGATAATCCCAACCCAAACCTCTGGCTTTCAGTTTTTAACAATGTAGAAATAAAATGACCAACATCCACTTAATAACATAAAGATCCTCCACCTCTGATGCAGCACAAAGGTACCAAAGAAAACAAAAGGATCTATCCTTTCACGTGAAAGTCTCTTCCTCCCTCTGTACTCTGGTCTCACCAGTTGGCTGCTTTCCCTTCTTAGCAGACTCCCTCTACTTCCCTGTAGCCAAATTGTCTTGCTATAGCTTCAGGGCTTCTCACCACTGCTTCACCTGCCTTCCAAGGACACTAAGCCCCGTCCTGCTAGGACACATTTCTCCTCCCTCTTCCAGTCCCCAGGCAGGGTTTTAAGTATTCAGGTATCCCACTCAGACCCAACTCCCAGCACCTGTCTCCCTTTCACAGTTCTCTTATCTTTGACCCCTCCAACCTCTGTCCTTCCATTCTTCTTTCTTTTCCATTTAGTAACAGGGTAAGTGTGCCCTGCTCCAGTAGCATATAAAAAAGTGCAGAAAATTCATTACCTTGAGTTCCCTAAGATAAACACGCCATTGTGGAAACTTTGCTTATTGAAGTGGAAGAAGCAGAATGTTAATAAGTAATATTCTGAAAGTGAGACATTTTCAAAGTAACTGTCATCATGAGGATAATTTAAATCATGGGTCAAGACCTTTCAACCTCTCTTTTACATCAAGCTTGTTTGGAAAAGGCCTCTATTCATCTTGATTACCCACAAAATGTCAAAGATCAATTTATGCTAATTTATTAAACCAACTGGAAAGCAATGACTTGAAATTTTTCAATATATTTAGGCAGCCAAGGTTCTTTGGGTAAACTTTATTAGATTTATTTAGAACTTTATTCAGAAAATTTCATAGATTTCATAGACATTAGGGCTGGAAGGGACCTCGGAAGATCATCAAGTCCAGGCTCCTCCCGAGGGGCAGAATGTCAGCTGGGGTCCTAGGATCCCAGCAAGATAAGCATCCAAATTTCTCTTTAAGGTGTTCAATGTAGGTGCTTGAACCACTTCCTATGGCGGGCTGTTCTAGACCTTGGGGGCTCGGACAGTAAAGAAATACTTCCTTACGTCCAGCCTGAAACGGTCTTGCAGTAGCTTATAACCGTTCAACCTCGTCATCCCTGGGGGCACTCTGGTGAACAAACATTCCCCCAGATACTGGTGAGCACCCCTGATAAACTTATAGGTGGTCATCAGATCACTCCTGAGCCTGCACTTTTCCAGACTAAAGAGCCCCATGGCACTCAGCCTATCGTCATAAGATCTGTTTTCCTGACCTCTGATCATGTGTGTGGCTCTTCTCTGGACTCTCTCAAGCTTCTCCACATCCTTTTTGAATTGTGG
>NW_017728950.1:25324528-25334115 GCF_001723895.1 Crocodylus porosus
CTCCAGTCATCCACCCTGGTCACCAATATCAGCTTGCAGGGATGCATAGCTTTCCTTAACATAGAGAGCTACACCCTCGCCACTTTTATCTACTCAATCCCTCCTGTACAGGGTATAGCCATCCATACCTTTGGTCCAGTCATGGGTGGAGTCCCACCAGGTCTCCGTTATCCCTATGGCGTTGTAATTATTTGTGTTAAGCAGGAGGACAAGTTCCTCCCGCTTATTCCCCAAAATCTTGAAATTATATTTATCTTCTAGCTTGGTAGAACTGAAAGACAGCACAGGACCCCACACATTGTAGCTATGTAGGCACACAGCTGATGTATATTGAGAGACTCTAGGATATGTAATTTATCATGTAGCCTATGTTAGCTAGAATAAAACAATTAGAAAATTTTAGCATGATGCTATGTAAAGAAGAGAGACAAAGTAACTGTTAGAACAACGCTGTAAGTTTGCATGGTACTCTTAGTCAGTGGCCTTGACATGCAGTGTACAATTGCTGGGGTGGGGAATATTCAAAGGCATTTGCTGTCTTAGCAAATCTATGGTATGGAGGAGGAGGGTTCAGTCTATTCCCAACTCTCACATCCAACAGGTAGTCTCAGCCACGTCTCTTCATACTGAAGATAGCCAGCGATGTTTTTGACATAAATGTCCCTTGACCATAGGACTGTGTTGAATATCATGAGGCATCTCATCAGCTTTGAGCAGGGATTGAGTACTCTGCAGCCTTTCAGGATGCTCCTGTCACTCAGGTCCCATGTTCCAAGTGCCCCAACAATCAGCACTTGCACCATCATATTGTAACCTTTCTCCCCCAGGGTATTGGCCAGTTAGAGTCTTCTGCTCTATAATTTTACCTTCCAAATAGCATAAAATGAGCAATTTGAAACATTGATTGAGACCCTCAAAATATGCCTCGCTAGAGAGGATTAAACTCATAACCTGACCTGACAAAATGAAACAATAAAGGGAGAATTCAAGGACAAGCTAAAAATAACCTAATTGATAGCAACACACAATGGTCAGTCAGAATTAGACGCACCACTTCATAATAGCCATTCAGAGAAAAATGTGTTCCTACTTAATGTTGTTGGGTGTGGGTGTCAGAAAAAAGAAACCACAGGACACGGTGTCCAATTTGCTAAAGATGTCATTGAATAGTTCAGAGTGAAGTCCAGTTAAGATGTCCCTTTCATTTATTCAAAGAACAATAATGGGGGAAAAATGGAGAAATTTGAAGGTCATCATCCTTTAGTGGTCCTGAACCTCTGCAGTATGTGGAGAGCTGGGAAATACATGTTATTCTTAAGAATATGGTGCATATCTGCCGGTGTGGTGATAACGGATTGACTGATCACTTGTTCTAGGGTAACATCAAAAGTAGTTTGTAAGAGGGCCTAAAACGGAATGGCAAAATAATGACACCAAGTCCTACAGGAGCAGGGGTGAAGCTGTCACCCTCCCTCCCAGGCTTCATTCAGGCTTAGAACAGTGGTAGTCTTACCGGGATTAAGCCTGGAATCAAAAGAGTACAGTAAACCACTGCAAAGGGTGGGCGGGGGGAAAGAGAACTGTTATGCAGTAGTATAACTAAGGACACAAAAATAGCATCTTCCCCAGCTGCCGGCCAGCCACAGCACCACTACACCAGCAGTCTAGCAGCTGGTGCTACCCCATGTGTTGCTGCTGCCCAAGGCACAGAGCTGCTCCATAACACCTCTGCCACCAAAGGACTGTCAAAGACCTCCGACACAACTGTTGGAGAGATGCAGAGACTGATTCAGGAACTGCAGCAAGCTGGCTGGGACTTCTTCCTCAAGAGAACAAGGGAGTGAGGTTAGGTCTGGTCTCCCAAGGGGCGTGAGGGCAAAACCAAAGCACAAAGGCTTCTTTGCAGTTTTAAAGTCAATTCTCCGAACACTGCTTGGGGCACCTGGTGGCAAAAGTTATACTATGGTTTGAAGTATGTATGTCCTTCTGTGTTACCGATGATGATTCCTGGACCTGCTGGGCAACTGGGGGCATGTAACCCAGAGTTGCAGTCAGACGGCAGGCCCATCTTGGGATCTCACTCCAAAGAGAAAAGGAGACTCCAACCTTTCATAGAAGTAACAATGCAGCACGCTGACTGAGTCCCTGTGAGAAAGGTGTTACACCTAATACAGTTCTAATGCATGCTGAATTCAGGCTGGCACTTGTAAGGGAGACTAGGGAAGATAGCCACATAACTTCATTGAATTAACTGGGAATTGGGACCTAGGTCCTTTAAAAAAAAATCCTAGCATCAAAAATTCTCCATGTTGTAGTGAGGTTAGGATGGTTTGTAGCCATGGTGATCCATGGAGGTGTAAAAAAAGTGGGGTTTCTTGTTGACCTTTTATTGGAATATAATTGTATAGTTGGGAGAGAACTTGACAAGCTTGTAGGCACAGACTGCCCTTTCCTCATGTCTCAGCTGAGGATCCGAGGAAGGACATTCTTTGCCTGTAAGCTTTTCGAACTTCACTCCCCCTATACTCTTGGTCCAATAAAAGATATCACAAAAGAACCATCACTTCTGGTAGCATCAAAAAGGTCACTTTTCCCCAACTTTAAATAAAATTTAATTAATTAAATGTAGATCTCTATTCATAATGTTTATATTATTCACAATTACTTGCAATATTTATCCTTCTATATTTATATAACGTATATAAATAAAAAGCTATTCAATGCAGGAAGAGCACGCTCCAACTGCAGATGCTTCCTCAGCCTGATGAAGTGTTTTTAAACCCAAAAGCTTGCTAAGAAAAATTTTTCCAAATATTTAAGCTGATCTAATAAAAATATCAGATTCACCCAAGGAACCTTGTCTGCCTATGTCCTTAGACAACTACAACCTACACCCCTGAATAAAAAGCTAAAACCTTTCAAAAGAAAGTTCTTCAAAGATTTTCATGACATAGCAAAGGATCTTAAAAAAAAACCAAACAATAGCAAGGAAGGAAAAAGCCATATAAGGAAAAAGCAAACCATCTCCCAAGTCCTAAGATGGCCATTGTGCCTATCTTTTTTACATCTTATTTATTTTGTAACTGCTCCCTGCTCATAAGAGTAAAAAAGGATTGAAATAGGGCTCTCCTTTCTGCTTGGCTGAGCATGGGTCTGTGTTGCCTTTTATAAAAACATGGAAATAAAATCAGAGATGAAGGTTTTACATCTTTTTCTTGCCCTGCAAACTCTTCTAAGCAATGGGAAGAATTTTGCCAAGATAAACAAGGAAATCTGCTTTAATTTTGTGTCTGGCCTATAAATAATTTGGGGGGAAAAAATCTCTATATATAAATGATAGCTTGATTACATTCCAAAATATGTGGGTGGGTGTTTCAGATGGAATCATTTGCTAAGGCAGAAATTGTCTGCTCCATTTTTTCCATACCTCCTAGTGTGTTCCTCATACCTAGCTGTTATTCAGCTCTAAATGCAGCTGATTCTATTATGTTCTTTATTTCTAGCTTATGTATGGTAGCTTGTTCTTTGTTCCTGTGCAATCTGGATGAAACTTTATGCAATAGTGTTTGACTCATCATTTTTCTTAAGTTTTTAATAACATTTGCAATAATACAGCCCAACTGGTAGAATATTTCAGCATAAGCTTAACCTTAAATATGTGCTTAAGTTTTCATCAAAATCAAGAGAATCAAAGTGGATGTTTACGGCCACGCTTACTTTTGTAACACACCATCATTGTATCCTTAACGCTAAAGGGGAAGTTATACGTTACATTTAGGCCATACTAAATCTGTGCAGTTAAGTTAAGTTAAAATGTTAAGTTAAGCTATGTTAAAGTTAGAACGTGCTGTGAGCAGTCGCATGTTAAGGATTAATACTGTTTCTTGCTTGATCAGCTCTGACTTGCCACCAGTGCAAGCAGAGGCATGGCTAGGAGCCAGGACACCTGGGCTGTATCTCAGCTCTAGATGGGGGAGAGGTGAGGGAGTGGTGCAGCCTGGGATGATGGAGGACTGCAAATTACTCATTTTATCTCTGTGGAGCAGACTGAGGTTACCCCAACACAAGCTAAATAGTGTAGCCCAGAGTCAACTCTCATCTGAAGTGGCATAACTTTGAGATGCTCAGAGGGCATTTAGCACATGTTAATGACCTTTAACATGTAGACACTTGAATTTTAGGGCGGTCTAACTGTAGTGTGTAACTCCATCCCAAGCCACAAAAACCAGCAAGGAGGAGGATCCATTCACTTTTTGCATTAACTATTTTCTGATACTCAAGCTGGTTGGATGGAATTTGCACATAAGTATCTAAATTCATTTGTGTGCCTAATAGGTGGACTAGGATCAGGCCCTTGAAGTTAAGGATGTGCATAGACTGGAGATTCTCAGCAAGGATGCCAAAGCATCCTGGCATGCTGTAAGAACCTTCAAAGGGTACTACTGGGTACTACTCAATATTAGCACTGTTAAGTGTGCAAACACTTACACATGGCTCACAAGATAGACCCAGAGATTTCCGATAGGAATTCATGGTGTCAAAAATATTCTGCCCTGTTGTGGTCACTCTGAATTCTTTGCAACAGAAGAATTGCTCTGTTACTTTTCTGTAATCAAAAAACCAGTGAAAATTAAGAACTGGCATTTTCCAAGGGGTGTCTTGAGTCTAACAAGGAAAACCTTGAAACTAAAAAGGTTCAGACCCATGCATAAACACTTTACTGGATCAGATCCTGTGGGGCCAACATATTCTAGAGTGGGGTACTGTTGCCATTAGTATTTATCATTGTTATTACCCTAAGGATTCCATTGTGCTGCACAAACACAGAACTGTACCAGCATATTTCTAGTTAAGTCTCAGAGATTTCAACTGATTTATTATTTTTACTTGAAAAGTAATGTATACATATTCTACAATGCAAATAGTATGGATTAAAACTCAGAACATATGCAACCACAATCAAAAAAGCAACCACCTGGAGTGGGTTTTTTTACCATATTCCCTTTTCAACATAGGGAAATAGATTTTTAAATACTGTACAGATCCTGCTGGCTCATTACTGGGGTGCTGTGAGTATACTGCTCACTCATGGCATTAGACAATGATGTACTGAGGTACACCACACTTCTTCCACATTTTTGCTGTCTCCTGCACTTGACATAGTGTAGGTACACATCTCATGGGCATAAGCACAGTGCTGCAATAAGGTGACTAAATTGTTCCTGGTTCAGGGGATAGCATGCACAGAGCGAGTGTGCTGTGCCTAAGTAGGGCACTACCTGGAACCTGGGCAGATCCAAGAGGGTGCCGGGGAGTGTAGTCATTCTCCCCTTTGGCTATGTGGTCTGTGCATGAGAGCTCCCTGAGCTCACCAGCTTGTCAATTCAGTTCCTGCCAGAATTGCCACTTCCACGTTGTGGCTCTGGAACCCAAGCATTGCCATTGCTGCTCATCCCCCCTGTTCCTCTTTCACCAAATTCATCAGTGGACAAAGGGTTGGGGGGAACAAGTTTTTCAGTCCCTGGGTCCTGCCTGTTTTTTCCTAGTTTTCTGTTTCCTGGGTCCTGTGTTGTTGGCTTCCTGTCTTCATCCTTATTCCTGGCTCCTGCCTGCTGAGCCCTTGTTCCAAACTCCAGCCTACCTTGATAGCTCCTTGACCCCCTGTTCTCCTGATTCCAGTTCAGATCCTTGTCCTCTGACAACCAGATCCTTGTTCACAGTTTAACTTGGCAATTGCCCATGTCCTGGTCCCATACAGCTACAACTACCTGCTCTGGATCCCCTGGCTAAGGACTCTTGTCTAGATCCTTGCTTCCTGTTACTGACTCCCCACTAGCTCCCTGCCTCCTGTTACTAACCCCCTGCTAGATTAGATTGCTAAAGCCCCTTACAGTTTTTGGACTCCCAACATCCCTGTTTCTGATCCCACACCTTCCCTGTTCCTCTGACTTTTCTGATCCTGATCCTATGGGTTGTGAACCTCTGGGCCAGGAGCAGGCAAAATACGGGAGCTGGATCTGGCCCATCAACTGCTGTATCTGGTCCATGGTTGCCCCCACCGCACTCCACGTGGGGCTGGGAACTGCGCACTCCCACCTGGGGCAGCTCACACCACGCTCCCACCTGCACGTGCCCCATGCCCACAGACAGCCCTGAGCAGCATGCACAGCTTCCCGGCGGGGCTGCTCCCACTGCTGCTGCAGCCACCTGGGTACTACTCAGTTCCCCCTGTCTCCAGTGGCCCCTCCTACTCCTGCTGCCCCTGCTATGCTGCTTCAGGCAGCAAGTAAAGTGGGGAAGCAGCAGCAGCCATGGGAACATGTGCTGGGCACCACATGCCCAGCCAGGTAGTGGGGAAGCTGAAGACAGGAGCTCCTGCCCCAGCATGTGGGGCTCCAGCTCCACCTGCTAGCCAGCAGGGTGGGCACAGCGTGGGTGCAGGCAGGAGCATGGCATGGGCTGCCCTGGGCTGCAGTGGACAGGGCTCGGCCCCATGTGAAGTGCTGCGGGCGCAGCTGCAGGCAGGATGAGAGTGTAGACTGCACTGCACCACCAGGGATAGCTCTGGTGCACGTGTCCCTTACCCCCTTTTCCCTCCCTCCCTCCACCCCCAGCTGGCTCCCAGGACCTAGCACACAGGCAGCCCCCTCTACACGCTCCCACCCACCTACACAAACCCACATACACCGCCCCCCCCCCCATGCCAAAGTAAGAGCTTATTTCGAGTTATTATGCAATTGCCTCTATATACACTACTCAAAACACATAAATCAGGAAAAAAAAAGTTTTAATAAAATTTAAATGTTATAATAGATGTTTGATTTTTTAGGATATGATCTGGTTATTTATCTATAACTTGTTAAAATGATATCTTGTGAAAGATGTGTATGCAGCCCTCGACAGCTCACCAAAACTCATTAAGTGGTCCGCCAGCTGAAATAATTGCCCACCCCTGCCCTAGGGTCAAATCCAGAGCATCTGTGCCCTGGTCATAGCCCTGACACAAGAGAAGAATATTTCCACAGTCCTCACAGCCACTCCTTTCAATGAGTTGGTCTCAACATGCCAGTGTGCAAGAGGAAAAGACTCAGTCACACTCTCTTTTGCCACACTGAAGTTGAGCTTTCCTGTTTTACTGAATTGTCATCCTGTTTGAGAACCTGATCCACTGAAATAAATGGAAAGACTCCCTTGAAAATCAGTGGCCGATGGATCAGACCCCAGATTGAGGTGCAAAACATCCTACCTCACTAAAAAACACAGCCTATACAGTTAGGGCAGAGATGGCTTTTTGAGGAAAGTTCCTAGGAAATGCTTCACACTTGGCGCATCTACACAAGACACTTTACTGTGCAGCAGACTAATTTGCTGCACAGTAGAGCATCACCTTCTACAAATGCCTGGCAATTAGGTCACAGTAGACTAATTTACTGCACTGCCAGATAGTCCCAGCAGATACAAGTGGTATCTGACAGCACAGTAAATTATTGCACTTGAACATGTGTAGACGGTGACATTCGGATTAGTTTACTCCAGCTCAGATTGATTCAGTCACATTAGCTTGCACGCATACAGCACCCACTGTTTAGCAGCTTCAAAGAATTAAAACGGAGCATTTTTAATATGTGTGAATTACCTGTAAGATTTCTTCAGGCCCTTTTAGCTCAAAATCCCTTTGTTAATGCTGAAGGCATCCACTTTCCATAACCTTCATTAAAAGCAGTAGAAAGCACTGCTGACAGCTGAAGAACCCAGACTGCGATTATACAATGTTCTTTGTGGTTCTCATGGGCTTATTTAGAGCATTTCAGCTTTCAGGCAAGAAATTTTTTTGGTGATATCTTTTACTGGACCAGCTGTATAGTTGGGAGAGATGTTACACAAGTTTTCAGATACAAAGTGCCCTTCCTTAAATCTAGGAAAGAAGCAACTGCAGCCTAAGCTGAAGACCAGATAACAAAATGTGTTGTGTTTCATGCCATATACAAAAGAAAACAAGTACTTGAATGGATGAGGGCGCTAAACAAGAAGTAAAGAGAAATTATCAGAAGTAGCTTCAAAGCCAGCAAAATGTATTTGAATAGATAATTATGCAAAAGAATAAGGCCAATCAGAAGGGAGAAGGATCGTTATTACCAGTGAAGTGCTGATAGGTTAGAAGAGATTACAACAAGCCTTGAAACCATCGTCTACCAGTAAAGTTATGAATTTTTGTTCCCAGGCCCCTCTTCTGTAGGTAATTTGTCTATTTCCCTTGAGTATAAGGACTCTGTGGACAAAAACTGAGTGATTGTTTTGTAAAAAATGTTCTCTAGATGACTGGATTCCTCCATCTTGTTATCTGTGATCTTGTTATCTGTGATTGCTCATGCTGGAGTGCAGTGGTTGTTTACCTGCTCCCCCCCAATTTCTATGAGGGCATGTGTAATTGTGGGTAAAACCACTGTCGGGGGCCAAGTTTCTATTATGCCAGACTGCCAACTGTCCAGTCAGCAGGACATGCTTTACACTGATGCATTTCAAGCAGCTCTTTTCAGCTCCACTAAGCAGCTGTGCAGCCAAAGCACAAAGTGCGCTCTGGGAAGGCACTGGTTGTTGAAGGCACTACCGGCGGCACTGGCTGAAGATGTGGGAGCATCTTCTTCCATCTTCAGCCACGTGTCAGATGATGGCAAAAGCCTTATTCTTCTCAACAGAGGTGAAGTAGTTCTGCTGGCAGAGTGGAGTGTCCAGGCACTTCACTGGGGCTTTGAGCATCAACACATGCGCAGTTCTGCTGCAGAGCTTAGCTTAGTATCTTAGCTTAGCTAAATTTAGCTTAACAATTTCTTTGCCTCCATTTTCCTGAGCAGGGACTGGATCAGCCCCCCCACTGGACTCCCCTCAGTCCCCAGGGGAGGCGCACCCAGGCCTAGGGTCAGTGAGGACCTAGTCAGGGAACTTCTGGAGGGACTGGATGTATTTAAATCAGCTGGTCCGGACGATCTCCACCCCAGAGTGCTGAGGGAATTGGCTGAGGTCATTACAGGACCCCTGGCACAACTGTACGAGCACTCATGGTGCTCTGGTGTGGTGCCAGAGGACTGGAAGAGGGCCAATGTGGTTCCCATCTTCAAAAAAGGCAGGAAGGAAGACCCGGGAAACTATAGGCCAATTAGTCTTACCTCAATCCTGGGTAAACTTTTTGAGAGAATTATCCTAGTGCATGTCCACAAGGGGCCAATGGGGGAGATTATGCTTAGGGGCAACCAGCACGGGTTCATTAGAGGCAGGTCCTGTCAGACCAACCTGGTGGCCTTCTACGACCAGGTCACAAAATCCTTGGACGCAGGGGTAGCAGTGGACGTAGTCTTTCTGGACATTCGGAAGGCCTTCGACACTGTCTCTCACCCCGTTCTCATTAAGAAACTGGGAGACCATGGTGTCAACTCCTACACAGTCAAATGCGTCACCAACTGGCTGGAGGGCCGCACCCAGAGAGTGGTGGTGGATGGGTCATTTTCGACCTGGAGGGATGTGGGCAGTGGGGTCCCCAAGGGCTCAGTCCTCGGGCCCGCACTGTTCAACATCTTCATCAGTTACTTGGG
>NW_017728950.1:25334126-25338060 GCF_001723895.1 Crocodylus porosus
CAGAATGTTCAGCATGCAGCCCCTGCAAAAGCAAGCCAAAAGAAATCATTTGCGGACAGGAATGCTTCCGAAACCCTGCCCCTTTCCTGCTTCTGTATTTAATTCAATCACACTCTAATGTAAAATGCAGAAACAGTCTTAGGGAGAGAGGTCAGAACCCAGGGCTCCCCTTTCCTAGGGCAGAGCTCTTACCATTAGTTCACACCAGAATCATGCTTGCACTTGTTGCTTCTCTTTGACCAAATGAATCTCTAATTCTTCTCTGTGCAGTGGTCCAGTTTCAATAGTAGGGGTGAAGAGGGCCTCCCACTTATGACTTGTTTCCTAGTGGCTTGGGAATTGTGCTGCATGGCAGAAGACATGCTTTGGAGCACCTTAACCAAGCGTGGGTCTTCTACTCCCTGAAAGTGGAAGCTAGCTTTAATTGTTAGGCTGGTGCCTCTTCCTAGCAACAGCCTTCTATTACTATAGCAGGTGGCTGCCCTGCCCTGGGTCTGACAAGACAGTGGCCTCCACTACATTTTGTACAGGGCCTGATGCTGCCAGTGTGCGTTTAACTATCTTGCATTGTTGGAACATGTCAAAGTGAAGGAACACCTAATTTCTGGATCCTAATAATAATCAGTGACATGAGCCAAGCGCTAAGCCTTGTCAAGATTGAGGCTGTTTTGTACAAGCATGGATGTACAAGTCTGCACAACCAGGGCACTTTGAATTCAAAGACTGAGGTGTCGGTGATGTTTAGACAGCAGCAGGACAGTGGGTTTCTAGGCCACACTGTTGGATTTAGGAGCCTCCATTCCATCTAGATCCTTTATCAGATCTGGCTCTCAATCACACTGAACCTTGGTTTCTCATCTGCAAATAGGAATCATACTATTTGTTTTATATCAGGTAACTGTTGGGAAGATGACTTGACTTGTGGACACATGCAATATGGCAGGAAGGCAGAAAAAGGCTTTAACTATGCTGAGCACCCAGTATTTGATGGAAAGCCTCTACTCAATTTCCACTAGCAGCTGGCCTTGCACTCATGACAGCCTTGTTTCACATAAGTCCAGGTCTCTCTTGAATATTTTTCCCATTCCCCTCATGCCGAGTGCTCAGTTATTAATATGACGGGACAGAGAAGTAGATAGATAACATCTGACAGGAGAATTTCATCCCGAGGCTTTACTAAGATTTTGGCTTTCAGCATGGTCAGCCCCAGGCACCCAGAAATTCACAATCAGGATCCCAAAAACTAGTGCGATTAGTCTAAAATCATGGGATTAAACAAATAAATAGATATTCTGATTTCACCGAGCTAAGTGTCATATTTAAAAACTCTTCTTCTGTATTCTGAGATACTGAAACTCAGTTTAAAAGAATCTTATAACCCTACAACTCCAGGAGCTAGTTCAAGAAGGCACACCAAGTACTTTTAGATAAAATTATGAAAACTTGAAAACACTGAATTTAACCAGAGGAGAAATCCAACACAGGGTTGGGAGAAATGTCTTATTGCTCTTGCTTTGTGAAAGTTTGTTTTGGTGAAAAGCAAATCTTTAACACAGGGTTGGCAGCAGGAATTTTTCATAGGGTTTTCTTTTGCCCTCTTCATGTACATCCAATGTCCTCTCTCCCTTGCCTCCTCGCCCTTTCATTTCCCCATTGTGCTAACATTTTAGCTTGTTTGCCTTTTACCCTTGATATTTGTTGTATGGGAAGAAATTCCAGGCTCAACCAACCAGACATCTCTATGGGACTGGGCAGACAAGCCCTTGTGTAACACTTCCTTGAAACAGTACAAGCTTTTGACATAAGTTGCAATTGTAACCCCTCTGACTCAGAGAGAGAACAGAACCAGCTGTGTATGTATTTGCCAGCAATCTTCCAAGCCTGTGTCAAACCCCCTGGGATGTTGGACTAGTTCCTAGGTTGATCCTTCATATCATCCATGAGATTTTCCAACCAGGCCCTCACAACTGTCCTTACACAACTATCTTTCTTGGGGCATTACTTTCACCCTTTCAGATCGCACTTTGCTTACCCTTTTTCTCTTCTTTTGAACTCACTTTCCTCTCCCTTTTGCCCCTTCTTAAACACTCCATTCTTCCGTTCTCCTTGCCTTGCTGTTCTTTTTTTTTTTATATCTTTCCTCTCAGTTCACCTCCATTCTTTCCTTTGGCTCACCTTTCTCCATTCCTCACCATTGTCCCAGCAAAGCCAGCTACCTTAATGAGCTTCAAAAACTTGGCCATGGTCATGATGGTAGTAAGTGTAGTAACTTTGGATGCCACAATATGGGAGTCCCCACCTTGAAACATCTAAGCCACAAGACAGGCCACCAAAAAAGCTAAAACACCATACCCCATAGCCACTTTTGAAAATTTTGCCCTGGGTCTATATTCCCCTAGTTCAGCTAATTCTTTGAGAGTTCTAAATAGAAATAAAATATTTCACTGCTCATTTCTTCAAAACAAAATTAGTGACTTATTTTGGAATCAGTTTGACAAAGTTTATTAAGATCACAGGTTTCCATTCTGTACATAGTGAAGAAACTTTCCTTTAAAAAATGCATAATACTGTTATTTTGAACATGTGGCAAAGGAGTTCATTGGTAAAAAAAAAAAAAAAAATCTCATTCTGAAAGCTACATACAGGATTAATACTGCACAATTGTATAAATGTAGATTACCTCAATAGCCTCAGCAATATATACAGACTACCTTTACAGAGACATAAATTATATATATTTACAGCTAATAAATAATATTTAAAGCTAAATCCCATGTCTTCATTTATAAAAACCTTCACCATTCGGTGTTCAAGTGCTGTAAGGGATTATATGAGAGCTTGTGTTACAAGTATACACATCCTCACACCTTTCCAAAATGTCATCTATCAGAAAACTGCAAGTAAAAGGAATGTCAAGAGGAAAATGCAAAATTTCTTCATTTATTCCTTTAAGAGAGCTCATATGCAAGGCTTTAGTATTCAAGCATCACCCTCACCTGCTCATCCCGTCTCAACCACACTTTTTGGGTTAGATCAACTTCTAGCAATTATATTGCTGTATTCAGCTTTGTTCATCTAATGTGAACAAGGCATGGCAACGAATAAAGTTAAAATGTTGAGTTTAGTTCCAATTTTGGTGATTTTGCAGAAATACCACCTTCCCTAATGTGTTGGGGGGGGGGGGGATTGGAGAAGAGGGCTTGATGTTGTGTAATAAAGATACATATTACAAAAAATAATCTTGTGTTACTTTTCCAAATTGCCACATCCTTGAATTTTTATGGATATTAAAATATTTACATATACATATAAAAACTGTTCAGTTTTACAGTACTGTTGTATACTTGTAGCACCTCTAACTGAAGTGATGAGAGAGCATTGTGTTTTGTGAGTAATACATTCAAGCTCCTTTAACGTCAGAGGTACTGAAAAACCTCCTTCAATGTAATGGCATCTGCTCCTATGTCACAGCTAAGCAATACACTGAGGTTTGTCTTTGGAAATAAGAATATTAGCAAAGAAAAGAATGATCAGTCTCTCGGTTTGCCTGTTGGGAAAAACACAGGTGAACACAAGGCCAGTGCAGCTCTGACCTAATCAGATGACTGAAGTTCAGTGTCAAAGAGCAGAAAGTCACAGTATTCAGCTTATTGTTGTACTGGTGATACAAACAGGTGCTGAAAACAAAATCACTTGCTGTTTCCAGTCTGTTGATTCTTTTGTAGTTCTTAAGTCAGTGCAATGTCAGAGGTTAAACAGTTTTGTTTTAGAGACATTGTTACTGATTAATTTTAAAATATCTGCATCGGACACTGCGAATGCTAGCATCTCCTACCACTGAAAGTTTATTGCAGGATGAATAAAGTAATATATATATATATACATATACATATATATATATACATATACATATATATATACACACACACACACA
>NW_017728950.1:25338679-25360968 GCF_001723895.1 Crocodylus porosus
AAAAAAAAGCCAGAAGCTGATATACATTTCAATATATTCAGTTCTGAAAACCCACTGCATTCAGTATTCTCTCCCCTCCCCAATACAGAATTTCTTCATCCATAACATTCTTCAGAAAATTCATGGGTCAGTTTTAATTTCAGAAATTGGCTTGTGTCTAAAGAAAGAGAGAAAAAGACGCATGTTTAGGCTTTTCTGTTGGGTTTAGAACACTAAGGAACTGTTTTAAAGGAAAAAATAAGTTAGCTGCTTCATTTTTAGATGAATTCAGGGCTGCAGCTCACTTATAACTATAATAAGTATCATACTAGACTAGCTTAAGAGTTTTGCTGTAAAATATACATTAAAGGCCTCGTCTTTCAATTCTAGTGCATTTTCAAAAATGGCTGACAATTCCTGACTCCTCAAAATTTTGCATGCCCAACTCGGTTTAAGTTTTAGGCCTGCTACCCAGCTAGAAATTCTTAGTGACCTCAGTGGGGCTTCTCCATGGAGTGAAGTTCTGTACTTGTACCTCACTGTGCAAGATCTACATATGCAGGTGCAATGAGGTTTTTCATATATATAAGCTGACAGAGCCCAAACAAAACAAAATGCAAGTGACGCTAAAGACTCAAATGCACTCTCACTTTGCTGAGTTTGGATACATCGTATTATGCGCATCACGGGTCTTATACTGGTCACGTATACTTGTGTTAAATGAGCATAAGCAGCTACCCTTCAAATCTTCTAGGGTTTCACATAGGTGACAATGACTATGCAAGGCGTAGGTACAAAAAACAGGCTCAGAGTTTTTGAAGTGTTAAGTAGTAAATTCACAAAATAATGAGGCACTGAGTCTTAATTACCTTCTAAATCTTACGGAGATGATTCTGACTATTGTTAACATAAAAATCAGTAAATCTGAAAGTTATGAGAACAGGTTCACTCAAGATTTTTCATGCTGCCTAATTTCAGACAAGACCTGAGAACATCCTTAAAGCAATGTTTCACACTTACATGTGGATGGACTTGACAAAGAAAGGAAAGAACAAAACAAACAAGAAAAACGCAATCTCTTACCCCGCTTTCCTTCTGCGGACAGGGTTACCAAGGCATTTCACAAACATTACAGCTTCCTTTCCCTTTTGGAGATGAGCAACTCCATCCTGAGAACAGAACACCATCCTACAAACCAAACCAATCAGGTGTCACAGTTAATCTGGGCGAAGCTTTTTAACTATAAAGTATCATCAGTTTGCTGAAACAGAGTGGGCATTTATCCAGTACACTACCAGTCATTTCTTAAATGCCTATGAGAATTTGATGGAAAACTGATTTGATATTTCCTTTGTTAAAAGTGTAGAGCCAGCATTTATGCTAAAAAAAAAAACAAACTTTACAACATTTTTACTAAAAAAGTTATAAATTTTCTAAAAGGGAATAATCTTTTTCTTAAGAAATTGGATGCAATGAAACTTCATGAATGAAGAGTTCAAATGGTTCTGGTGCACTGTACTATGCAAATAGTTTCAGCTTACAATGAAAGCTCTGCTTACAGCTAAATTGTGTTGTGGAAAAAAGAATTGTCACTTTGGAACAAATTCAGCGAAGTGCTGGCTCCCCAACAGGTCACTGCTGTGCACTGTGTAGCTTCAGACTGCCGAGTTTCAATCAGAAAAATCACTGAATGCAAAAAAAAAAAGGCAGAGGGACAGTTGGCAGATGTAGCTAAACTGGGTGCCTGGGCTTTTTCCTGACTAGCTAGTTTGGGTTTCGGTTGGTTTGTTTGTTTGGGGGGGGTCTTCCAAAAAAGGGGGGGAAGGGGTGTTTTGTTTTTTTTGAGGGGGGGTTGAATATGGCTGTGAGAATTGGCACAGATTCCCTTAGACCTTTATTCACCCTGGCACTCAGTGTTCTTGGAAAAATAGCGGTTGAACGTTGGCAAATAAGATGAGGTTGCCAATTCTGGGAAGAGTAAGCGGCTGCTTTTATGCTTGCTGATACCTTTCATCCCTCTATTTGTTGAGCAAGAATTATTGCGTACTTTGATGAAAGCAATTACTGTGCTTGTTCACAGAAATGGCCATTCTGTTTGCAATACACCCATAGCCAAACGTAGCCCCTTTTTCTCCCAACAAACTTAAGGTTTTATGAATATGAACATATTCAAATTACTCAAGTCATTTATATGAATGCATTTCAGCTGCTCAACTGAAAACTGCTTCAAGTGGTTATAATTAGTAATCTGCTAAGTGCTAATAGACACCATGTTAAATGTCCACAACTAGCAATTTGTATGCAAGGTCACATGCTCTTATTTTTACTCCTCACTGAAAATTTCCTAATCCTATAGAGAGTTTCCAGGACGGTCTCAAAAATGTTTCCTGCATGAATACAAATTTGGAAGAGTACTCAGAAACCTCTTACCCTCAGCGTTCTTTGCGGGCAAAAGTTACTTGCAAAAATATTCAGCAGGTAGGTGAGGGGTGGCAAATACCAGCAACCATCACAGTTCAGCAAGGCCCTTATACATGTGTGTACTAGAAGTCAATGGGACTGCTCATGTACTTCAATGTTGTGTTTCAACATAATCCAGTGTTCAGCAAGGATCAACCAAAACTTATGGGAAGCAGAATTACTGGTATGCCTCCTTAGCTGCTATGCACCACTCAGACCCCTTCCACCCCACCCCCAAAGTGTCTGTAAACCCAACTTAGATGTCTACTTGAGTCAAAGTTACAGCTTCTTTGCATCATTGGAGCAATAGAGAAGACAACCCTAATAGTACCAGTTCATATTAGTTTTCCACTGCTCCATTATTTGCCCCATTTAGCCATGTATTTGGACATCATGAAACACAAGGAATGAAATTAAGTTCGTTTCCCCCGCCTGTAAAGCAGTAAAACCAAGTTACTTTTTCTGGGTTTCTCCAGCCTTCACTCGCACTCTGTGGATGTCAAATGTAAAGGAGGTCCACCATTCTGTCCAACTGAAAAAAGAATCTTTCTCCCACTGCAGACTCAGCCTAAGTAAGTCACCAATATCCACCTCTGTGTAAACCAGAAAGGAGAAGGTCTTGTTTGTGGAAATTTCAGGTCTGTGAAGAAAAATAAATACAAATGTGTGCTTAGACAGTAGTGTTTATTTTCAGAGATAGGCAAACATGCTCTGTGTGTCCCTCAGTGCCTTATTCAAGGCCCAGTGAAGTCAATGCACATACTTCCATTGACTTCAACTGCCCTTCACTCAGAATATTTGAATCCAATCCTGCTCATCCGAGTCACCATCTGTTTCCTGGTCAATTCCTGAAGTGGCATGACACAATGTCACCCCACACATGGTGGCAGTGGTAAGCCCGTATTTGACTATTAAATTCTAAGAGAAATCCTTTGTAAAATTATTCAACTGAATAGAAACACAAGGTGAAGCCTCAAGCGAAGAAAAATGTGTTATTCTAGTACAATAACAAATCCACGCTATAAGGCTGAAAACAGAATTCTCCATAGAGCTCTGCTTAAAAAAACAGATGACATAATAAGGACTTGAATTTCTCTGGCTTGGAAAATTACTTACAATAATGAGCCATAAGCCAAACCTCATTTTTTTCCATTTCAAATCTCTACTGAATCAGGAGACTTTTTGGAGTCTGAATGTTAAAGTCTAGCATGTAATGTGCAGTGGCCACCATCTTGGTCAACATTTGGATTTGAATTAGAGACTCTCCATACCTCAAAGCAGGAGTTTGTGCAGACTGAATTAGCAACACAGATTTTGCAGAGTAGGCTGAAACAGGCTCCAGTCTTATGTGGGTGAGGCTAGCAGGGGACACGCAACATACATAGACCAGTTACATGTATACTTGCACCAATCACTGCCATTACTCACAGTATAAAGGCAATGTTCTCTCTCTCATCTGTTGTGCCATACAGAGAAATGAGGAGTGGCTGATTTGTCTTAGTTACAGTCTCCTTTCCAAAAAAATGGATCTTGACCTGGTAATGAAAAACTGGGAGAGGAACAAGCAAACTTCATTACAGAAACGAACCATGAAAGAGAGAACAAAAGAGTAAACAGCCTAATAGCTCGGCATACCCTGCCATGACCTGCCACCCTTACTCAAGGTGAGTAGTACTCCAACTAGTATGTCATGGGGACTATTCCTGTCAGTAAGCATTACTTATTAGGAGCAAGACAACAGGGTCAGTTACCACAGAATTATTTTCCACTTTGCATTTGTATGATCCACTCCAAAGCATCACTGTGGCTTCAGTTATGCCTTTGCATTAGCTTGCACAAAAGAAACATGTTTTAGAGTTCTTGCAAAACATGAGGACAAGTGAGTAGTTGTTTCTTATGCATGGAGTCTTTGTGAGGTCAGTTCTAACCAATCCAACTAACACCCTCATGTACAGTGGGGATCTCAAACACTGGTCCTGCAACCTTTCCAGGGGAACAAGGGTTCAAGCTAGTTGCTTTCAGTGCCACGCAACTGCATGCTGCCTCTTTATTCACAGCTTGTGGCAAGGCTATAAGCACATCCTTTGTGTGACACTGTCAAAGCTGGTTAAAAAAAGTCATCTGTCTTAACAGTTCTTTGACTGACTGAAAGCTTTCAGATTCTTTTCTCCAGTCTCTTCCTCAGACCAACCCAACTGATTGGATGAGAAAATAAGCAAGAAGTGTTTGACTTAACCTGACAGTATGTACAGCTCTGGCAGACGCTTACGAATAGTAAGAGTGTCTGATTACTACACATCTTTGAGTAAGTCAGTCACCATGCTTTGGCTTGCTTTTAACTTTTCCAGCAGCAGTAAAAGTGAGTTTAGAAAAGAAAGTGATAAAAAAAAAAAAATTCTGAAGGCTAAACTATTCCAAAAAGAATTACTTTCTAGACTGAACAGTAATTCCTTTCTTCAGGGTCTCTCAACATTCTGTTACAAAAAATTCCCCCCAATAAGGCAAAACTCCAAGATGTTCAATAGTTTGATCTGAATCACATTCTAAAAGCATATAAAACTTATTCAAGGCTCAACATCTCCTGACTTCACACTGCAAAGAAGCAATCACATTCACATTTGTACACAGAGCAGATCCAAGCAAAACACACTTTACACATTCAAACAGCCAGAATCTACCTTTATAGGGTGCCTGAGACCGTGTCTTCAGATACATCTTACTGTTTCTCTTGGTTCTCACTTTATGGACCTGATAACCCATATTGTTGCAGCGGTTCTTCCTGCAGCTTAAACAAAGCCCCTTTTCAAAGGCTTCCTTTGTTTGACAGCGATAGGCCATGCTTGGCTTTTCCTCATACAGCAGAGAGTCAATGAAGAGATGGATGGAACGTTCATGAGAGCATTTCACAAGCTGATCCATATCTTTGGAAGACGAAAAATAAAATTACAGGCATCAAACTATGCAATTGGTGGATAAAATTATCCAATTTAGAGGAGGGCTTTCTGTGATCTTCAGAAGTGCCTACCAACCTTCAGTAGGATTTGTGCTTCTAGGCACAATGAAAATCCCGCTGTAGGTATTTATCTGCACTTTCCAAAGCAGCATTTACCTCCAAAGCCTTTTTCTGCAATGAGGCGCAGAGCTTCTCCTAAGTTACAGCCTGGCTGGAAGCCTCCTCCATTAGGATAGATATCAATATGCCCAATTGGCTGCTGTATCCCAATGCTCCGGTCTGGGGACCCCCTTGTGTAAGTGTGTAGGACATCAACAAATTCAGCATCATCTGGGGATAGGCGCAAAGGCGCATCAGCATGTTCAAAGGTAGGACCAGCTGGATCTAAACCTGCATGAAGAAAAGAAACCCAAAACCACAGATATAGGAGTGGTCTAATATTTGTGGTTCATATTATACACTGTACTAGACTGGGTTTTTGTACATTGCTACTTCTTTAAACACAATCCAAACTGTGCACATTCATGGGTGCAAAAGCACTGCTGTTAAAGTTTCATCATTATTAAACAGAATGTGATACATATGAAAAACTGTAAGGTGGCAAGTATAATTGCTATGTGGTTGCTGTACTGAATATTATTGAGAATATTTCTCCCCCCCCAACCCTTTTTGAAATTTCAAATGTAGGAATTCAAAATGTCTAAAGTTTAAGATTTTTTTGACCTCCTTGTTCATTCACAGAATAGCAGAAGAAATATTGTTCCAAATGTTGCCAATTTTTATTTAAAAATGTATGCTGATTAGTCAAGCCTCATATCACTATATTGGAAAGCCCTACAGAGTTACCAAGTCCTCACAGGCAGTGCCATATCAAGAACAGAGTGATCAGGGCAACCATGCCAGACACCAATTTGGCAGGGGAAGAGCAGAGGCAGGGTGAGAAGGGGTGGTGTGAAAAAGATGGCTGCCATTGGCAGCCACAAAAATCACGATCATGCCAGCAGCACAGCAGCAACCGGAAGTCACTTCTGCCCCCCTGTGTCCCAGGCACCTGGCTGTGTCACTGGGCTCATAGATGCCGTTCCTCACTGATGCGTCACTAGGAATTCTGGTTTTGGGGGGTTACAGTAAAACTTAGCAAATCCATGTTCCTTTCCCACTGAACTGTGAGAGAACCTCTCTGTTCTTCTGGCTGCACAGGGAGAATTGTAGGAAGGCTTTGGAGGACTATCTGCTCACTGCAGAGTAGGCAGGTTATCAGCTTGACTGATAGCCACACCCAGATACTCTCAGACCCAGCTGTGCTAGCAGGCCTGTTTTGAAAGCACCACCCAGCCTGGATGAAAGTTTTACATGTGTATGGGAGAAGTTAGGAAGAGCATTCAAACAGCAGCCCAAGTTCACTCTAGATAAGTGCCTTTACTATACTGTTTGGAGTGGAATGATGCAACAGTGATGGTCAGGAAGTGAGGCAAGGATTTTTTGGGAGGTGTTTGCCCAGTAGAAGAACAGCATAGTTGGGAAACATCTTAGACAAGTTTGAATATATGGTACTTTTCCTCAGGTCTGTGGAAAACAAACAAACCAACCAAACCAAAACAGGCCAAGCTTGAGCTAAGTAACAGCTTAAATAACCTGTGTAAAACTCCTTACATAAAGTAACAACAAACATTCTGCTCAAAAAAAAATGGAGGGGGTACACAAAGCTAAGACCAGAGAAGTACAGTAGAAAGGACAGCCTGAGTAGTGGAAGAGCAAGATCATTCAAGAAGGAAGATGATTTTTATTCATTGTGGAATAGAGAGATTAGCAGAGATTTAAGATACATTTTAATGAGCCATATAGTCAATACCTGTATTTAGTTATGATCTTTAGTGTCCAATAAAGTTATGAAGAATAATCTACCTAAAAATTACATCAAAATGAAAAAAGAAAAAAAAATGTGGGCTGCTTGTAGCACATGGCACAATTTGTGTGGTCTTTTCATGGTGCTCTCCCCCCCAGTGCTGACTGGCAGAGGGGGCCCAGGCAGCCCCACCCCCTTGATGTTGATTGGCCAAGAGAACTGCCCATTGTACAGCCTCACCCCTTGCTGCTGTGTTGGAGGGGTAGGGCTGCACAATGAGCAGCCCTCTAAGCCAAATCAGTATCGGGGGGGTGGGGAGCACAGGGAAGCGGCATGTAGTGCCATCTCTGCTTCTCCCCTTTGTGCCAGTGGCTCCCACTAGGGAGCCAGCATTTTATTTTTAGCAAATTTCCCACCTCCCCTGTGATTCTATGCCAAAATCATGGGAAATTCCATTTTTGGGGGGTTTCCTTAGAAACCACTTTCTTCACAGCCTCTGTAAAAAGCAAGACATTGTGAATAGGGTAGAGCCCTAGTTAAAGGGTGCTGTCCCCAGGCCTGCCTTCTGAAGGTGTTCTGTATACCACCCTGAACCACAAGACTGCAAGATCACAAAAGGGAGCGCAGTTTCTGTACATTTGTCAGTCTCGATCCTTCCTCTTTTACCTGTGATCATTTACTCTGCTGTATACTTTGTGAGGTTTCACTCCCACAGTTTCCATCTATCTGGTACACAGGATGAGAAGTACCACATTCTGGGATAGATGCATGGAGGATCACTGGATTCTGATTGTGGGGGATGTTGACTGTGATAGCAGTAAAGATGTGCTAACAGGTTTGCATTTATTTTTAAAGGCAGGGTTGTGTCCCATTTGGTGTCTGTTGATCAGCAGGGAGTTTGTTTCCTATTTGCTTATTATCCGTGCTTGTCATTATGTTGATGTTTTCCTTTCTATTATAGACCAGGATTGAGTGTTTAGCATAGTAGCACTCTGGCCTTTCAATGCTACTGTCATATAATCAGTGTCAACTCTCTTCCTGATACCAACAGTATGTTCATATACATACTGCTATGTAATATCCACCATTGCTAAAATTTACCTTAACCAATTTCCACAGAAAAGTAATATTCCAGCCCAGGGGAAAAAAAATCAAAACCAGCCCCCTTTTTCTCTTTGTCAAAGAATAAATGGAGATTAGGTTTTTCTTACCAGTAATTCTGTTAATCTTCTTTTTGGTCAGACTTCCAGCAATCCCAGCTGCATGTGCTCCCAGACTGTACCCCAGCAAATGGACATTTTCAAAAGGGTAGTTGAATTGCTCCTAAGGAAGATTTTTTTTTAAATAACCAAAATTGAGTCAGAACTTCAGCAGCAAAAAGCCAGAAGACAAAAAATTTTAAAAAATCTGGAAGTACTGGAATTTATTGCAAACCCACAAGTTTAATGAGCTTGATTTTTAAAAGGTACTTAGGTACCTAAATTAATAGGAGTCAAGCACCTTAATACTTTTATAAATCCGGCTCATCTGGCCTCCTTATCCAATATTTATTTTAGGGGAAACAAAAATAGGTCTGATGTAGAAACTAAAGGAGAGGGTTTCAAAGGCAAAAGGGTAGACAATAATCTACTGAAAGCCAGTGGGAGTTAGGCACTTGGGGCACCTCTGAAAATCTTTAGATAAATAAAATGATGACTGTCAGTTAAGATGCAGGGCTGCCCTCATCCATCTTGTTCTCATCACTGCCCATCTTAGACAGACATGTACTGTGCACACAAAGTGCCTTCACATGAATAGCAGCAACCACACACTGAAAGGACTCAGCTTGTCCTACCTATTCCCACATCATGTTTCTTCCTTATGTTATATTTTGTGGTGCTTTGTCCAGTCTAGCCTCAGCAAAGGGATTTTTAGCTTTTCTTCTGGAAGACTAGGTCACATTAAGAGGTTTCACCACTAGGAAGTTTATCCTGAAATGCAGCCTAAGCATTCTTTTTCTTAGCCACAATCCCTTATACCCAGCCTAAAGAAATTAATCCTGTCATCTAGCCAGACAGCAGTCTTAATACAGGAAATATGTCCCGTTGAGTCTGGGAGCTTAGTAGGGTTTAAGAAAAGTTAGGTTGTCCAACCAGGAGTGGGGCCTAATGAAGAACAGGCAGTACTCCTTACATGAGTTAACAGGTAGAATCAAGTACTATAGAAAAGACTGATCTTTAACTTGACATAATAATTCATGGGAAAAAACTGTCAACTCTTGCCTGTGTCAGAAATTTATTGACAATTCACTAATTCAAGTTAATTCAATGCACGAACACTTTTTTCCCCCCAGGGAAGACAAGGCCTTCAGACATTCATCTCATTTTCCCTGGGGAAAAAAAAACAGTGCTTCAAACATTAATAGTGCTAATAAGAACATTCATAAGATATTTTTATGCACATAAATCCTTGTTCTTTAAGGCCATCAGCTGGTCACTAAATTCAGGAGTTAAGAAGAGATTGTCCTAATGACAAGTTTTTATTTGCTTTAGAGTTTCCTGTACTTTCTTCTGAAGAATCTGGTATTGGCCACTATCAGAATCACAAAGCTGGGCAATAGATAAGTATTATTCAAGAAAGTCAGTACGCACAGTATGCCTCAGTTCAACTACTGACTTCGATGAGCACCTTTGAAAACAAGGTCTTATTTAAAAATCACTGAAACAATTATTATGTTCTTATTCCCACAGGTCCAGCCTTATTGTCAGGTAGGAAATTGATACTGAAATGAACTACCATTTACTTCAGAGGCAGCAGAGGGTGGCAAGAGGGAGCAGAAGCTAGGGAAGGTAGGTGGGAGGCAATGGTTCCAATTCTGACTCCAGCACCAAGCTTGGACTCAGAGGCACTGCCTCTCCCACTTGTACTCAAAATCTAAGACAAGGGGTTTTCTCTCCACCTTCCCCCTGACCCCACCAACCATGTTGAATGTTTTGGATTTGAGTAAATACAGTAATTCTTTTAACTTTTCTTGATAATGCATCCTCCTCTGTTCCCATCTTATTTTCCCTGAATTCTGTCTGGTTCATCAGGATCTTTCTGGAATTGAAACAGCTAAAACAGGAAGAGGGAACACACCCTTCCAGTGACAGGCTCTCCCCAAGCCAGTCAGATACATATTGTGTTTTAAAAAAATAAGATTAGATTAAAATAAATTGTTAGAAAAATAACCCAGGGACTTTCCTGATGGCTTTCCTCTTCAAAGAAGCCTAGAATGGAGGTAGTACAAAGCCTAAAAATTTGCACCGAGTGCTTTATGACTAGCAGGAAAAATAGCCCTGGTGTGTGGATGCAATGGAGCTTCGTTTTGTACCACTACAATAAAAAGTCACCCACTCCAGTAAAACCACACTTCACAAGTGAAACAAGCTGTACCCATGAAAGTACCTTTCTGCACATACAACCTCATCTGTACTAAGGAATTCTTCAAGTACAGCTGTCTCAGTCAGAGATGATCCTTCTCCAAATTCTCACTAATAAGGCTGTGCTGACAGAAGGTTTAGGATACACCTAGCCTAAACTGTACCATTAAACTGTTGTGCCTCTGAGAGCCTATACAGAATCTGCAGTAATGGAACCTAGATATCTTACCTCCATCCAGTCGATAAAAGTGGCCACATCCTTTCCTACTAGTTTAGTGTATGCAGCAGATATTGGATAGTGTTGCTGGGCTCTAGTTAGCCAATCTACAATAATGACATTAGAGTCAGGCTCTCTCTTATACAGAGCATCCACCAGTTTTGGCACCCAGCTCTCATACATCCCAGTTACCTGAAAACAAAGAGTTGAAATTATCAGTTGTACTGCAGTAGCTTTATCCAAGTGCTGGACTCTCCTCTTTGCTATACATGGTAAGAGTCACTGCTCCTTAATGCTAAAGCAGGAGTGTCAAATTCATCTGGTTCTGTGGATCAAATGAATGGTGCAGGGTCGATCCACAGGACCAGGTCAGGCCCACTGACCATCCACCCCTCCCCCAGAATGCCAGATCCACTGTACATGATACCCACACCAGGATTACACTACACAGTGCTTATGTAGGGCTGGTCTAGGATATGTGCTGTACTCTGAACCTGCTTTAGATGATCTGGGACCCATGCTGCACATGGTACCCACCCCAGGCCAGCAAAGGCAGATGCTGCATGCAGCACAGGTACCAGACTGGGCACTATGTGCCACACAGCCCTGGACCAGCCAAGATAGGCACATATGCAGTGCAATCCCAGGCCAGCCAGAGTGGATGCACCATGCTATCCCTGACTGGCCAAAGCAGGCACCGCATGCAGCATGGGTCAAGGGCCCCATGTGCAGGGACAGTCCTGCATGTGCAATGTGCACATCTGAGTCAACTCTGGGACCCAAGGCCCAAATGTGGCCTGGATACAGCCTGCAGAGATGCATCAAGCCTTATTTTTGATTCACAGGAAAAAAAAAAAAAAAGGGAAGAAAGTTAAATTTATTCCACTATAAAGACAGTTCAAGCAAGGGTTATGCAACCATGGCCCTTCTGGCAATTGCTATGCAACCATAGCAATTATTTATGGCATTGTAATGCACTTGGACAGGTGACTTAATACAGGACCTACTATCATGACAGTTAAAGACTGAAATTCCAAGTGAACCTTAGAGACAAGGTTCTTTGGGTGAATCCGATATCTTTTATTAGATATCAGATTCACCCAAAGAACCTTGTCTGCCTATGTCCTTAGACCAACATGGCTACAAACCTATACCCAAGTGAACTTTACAGGCACCTCAGTGCAGCTCAAGTACAGGTTTGAGTTTCCCCTTACCGTCCACCCATGGATCACCACGAAGGTTTTGCTGGTGTGGTTAAAGCTGCAGTGTGCCAGTGAGTCTTTTTGGCCAGGTACCAAGTAGCAGATGTCCTCATCGGGTATGGCAGGTGTCCTTAAAGAAAATTTGCTCTCAATCCCCTCAAAGATTCCCCCTGTTTCTGGGGTAGTTCCTGGAATTGAGAAAGAATAATGGAAATGGATATGTACAAATTCTGGTTTAGGAAGATGCATAATAAAAATCTTGCCAACCTCCTGATGGGCAATAGTCTAAAACAGACAGAAGGGAAGGAGCCTCATTCTACATACATACTCCTTTATGCTATTCTGGCCACGTAAGAGGGCCTCTGCATGGGTGTAGATTTCTTACACTATAAAGACCCCTTTCCCAGTCAGAATAGTAAGCATATAATTTGCTCACTTATTACATAGGTACATTTTTAACTTTAGGAGGTTGCATCTTCTCCATTACATGATTCATGAAATGGAATCGGTGAGCCTGAAAAGCAATGAGCACTGCCTTATAGAAAACTGCCCGAGAGCATCAAAAGTGCATGTGGAGGAAGAAATCACTCAGCTCGCTACAAACTTTATCACATATTATTAATGATGAATCTTCCCCTTTCTGTAATGAAATTCACTTAAGCAGTAAGGAACTGTGGGGGTTTTTTTGCTAATTCATTGCAAGCAGCTGTGGCAAAGTCATTCTCTCTTCTATGATGTGGGTGTCTAAGCTTGCTCTGACAAGAGCAGTTAGAAAGAAGGTCAAAAAAATATCAGTCTTTGGGATTAAAATGAACTAACAAAACAAAATCCATGTTTCAAAAACTATACTAATTTCAGATAATCTGATAATCACCTTTCTAAGAAAACCTGCTCTCTATCTAAGGTTATCTCCAATCCAGCAAAGAGATGTCTTGCCAATATCACACCATGCAACCATGCAATGCCAGCTAAAAATCACTTCTTGGTTGGAGTCAAACCTCCGCATTCAGAATTAAAAAGTAATCGCATTACGATTCACAAGATAGAGGAATGCGAGAGGAATTTGGATTTTACGCTCAGTGTAGTCTTAAAATTATACTAAATCACTGCCTTTTGTTATAGCCATTTCCTCATTGTTTGGAGTATATTCTCAAAAGTTCATGTCTTCTTTTGCCATCAGTCCATCCTTATTCACTTAAGGATGCTTTTTGGCCTTGCTGAACAGAGAGGAATTTAAGCATATGGTTAAATGCTCTCCTGATCTGCAGCCCTATTTGGCCAATTTCCATCTAGCAAATATTTATGCCTCTTTTTCCTAATGCAACAAAAGTTAAATCGAACTATGTTCTGTTTACTCTTCCATTTACCAGCGTCTTACCAGCAGGGTTTCACAAAGACCTGAGGATAAATTAATTAGTTGCTCTAAACTAGCATATGTGATCAAAAAGAAAAGACAAATTATGGTCCTTAGTAAGACCTACATGAATAGTGGCCATCTTTGGATTGACTTTCATGACTGAAAGATGATTTTGTAGAAGAAATATTATTAATTATAGGAAAATCTCTCACCTAAATTGGGTTGGTTTTTTTTCAGAAAAGCCATTCTATAAATTTAATACGCTATATTATTTAATCACCTTGTTATTATTTGGAAAAATATGAATCTTTTATGTCAGGGGTTGTCAATCGGAGGCATATGTACCCCTGGGGTACTTGGAATGGCCTCTAGAGGTACACATGGTGGTGTGAAGAAATGGTACCGTGGCGAATGGTGGTGGCAGCTGCTAGGCGCGAGCTCCCCACCTCCTGCCATTCACCACTCCGTGCAACCACTGCACACCACTTCCCCGCGCTGCTGCCAGCTTCGCATCTGGCTGCCCATCTGCACCCCCCACCCCAGCTCGCCAGCTGGCCATGAGCAGCTCCCCTGGCCCACCTTCTCCCTGTCTACAAGGGGGTACACTCCAGAAGGGGTACACTCCTTTAAAAAGGTTAAAACCCCTGTTCTATATCTTTGGTCAGACTACCTTCTTCCTTATGCTTAATTTAAATTGGGCATAGTTTTAACTTCAGTGCAACTACTCAAGTACTCAAAGTCAATGGAATTCTTTATGGATTTAGAATTGCATATGTGCATTGAGATAGGTTTGATCCTGCCTCAGTGCAAAGGGTCGAACTACGTGATCCCTTGAAATCCCTTCCAGCCCTACAATTCTATGATTGTGTTTCAACAACTTGTTGATCTGGGACCTTAGTTATTAGTATATGCATTTCATTAAGTCCTACAAAACAAAAGTGCCAGTAATGGTAGAAGCATTAGTACTTCACCATCACAGTGTACAGTGATACTGAATGTCCCCCATTTTTACTATAGCCCTATAACCCCCTCCATAAGAAATAAAAAAAAACCAAAACTGTATTTATGTGGATTGCAGTTAATCAAAATCTTAGTAACAATGGAACCAAATGCTTCACTTATACCCACCAACTCCATGTGCCATAAGTCATTCCAGTTGTGTACAAGCCTACCTAAAAAACGTAAAATCAGCACGAAGTCCAGCCAAATGTCTGTATCAGGCTTGCAGCCAAGCTTAACTTCGAACATACAGCCTAGTGACTTCAAGCAAGTACTTGCAATTCCTCATCTGCTTAACGTTAAGCGTGTGTGTTAATGTTTGACAGATCAGAGCACAGCAACTGAACTTGGGTAAAGTGTATAATGCTTAGGACTGGCTTTGACCACCTTTGCACAAGGAAAAAGTTCTGTTTTACAGGTACAAGCTGGCAAACCCCACATTGGAAACATCAATTTAATCAGCCAAAAAAAGAAACTTTTTAGCTAACATAACTTGTAACTGATCCTCAAACAATATAAGCTGAACCAGAAAGGCACTTTTATGCTATGACAGCTGTACAAGTATAAAGACTGTTGTATGAAAGTATCGCAAAATAATCACACCCAACCCAACCTTATTAAAATCTGCAAAAATCGATTATTATATATCTGCGTGTGTTCCTAGCAAAGAGAAATTGTTCCTAATACTTTTTTGTAGCTAAACCCATTCATAAATGCTTTCTCACCACAGCCAATACTTATCTCTTTAATCCATTACACTCTTCTGAAACATCCTTAGAGCAACTCTAGGATTTTTCAGTAAACAAGAAAAGGAAAAACCACAAGTCTGAATAGCTGTTAGTTAAACATCAACTGTTTAACTTTCCATTCAGCAATGAATCAATCAAGTTGTGCAAGGAATAAAAAGCAACTTTCAACTATAAAATGTACAGCCCTCAGAATAAAGGCTTCTGACTGTGTATGTTCCATACAGGAAGGCAAACAAGAACACTCCACCTGCCTACTAGTTACTATATTTTTTTGGTATTTAGCTATTAAGCACCAGTTTCCTCCTGCAATAAAACTATTTGATAATCACCCAATACATAAATGAAGCTGTACTCAAGTTAGTCACGCATCCTTATTTCCACAGGCGACTGGTAGGGGGGCCACTGGAGGGGACGTGCCTCCCCTGAGATTTGCCCCCGACATGGCACTGCTCAGGACTGCAAGCTGCAGCCCTGCAGAGCCAGGCAAAGAGGCTGCAGCTCCTCTCGCCAGGGCCCGCAGCACCTGTGGTTTGGATCCATCCACCTGCCCGAAGGCTGGAGGCAGCTCTACCAGTGTTCTGGCTGGTGGTCTGCAGTTTACCAGGCCGGCCACTTCCGGTTTGCAGTTTCCGATCCACAATTGTGCCCCGCCCCAGATTCAGGAAGCACCAGTCACCTCGGCTTATTTCTATATGTAGAATATTACTTGTGAATAGGTAAGTGTGCACCCTCCGGTTTGAAATGTAGTAAATTGCCAAAAGAGATTCTCACTCTCAAGTGAATAATATTATTGAGGGGTGACAGATGACAGAATGAAGAGCAATGGTCTCAAGTTGCAGTAAAGGAGGTTACGGTTAGATGCAAGGAAAAACTATCACTAGGAGGGTAGGGCAGCACTGGAAGGGGTTACCTAGAGAGGTGGTGGACTCTCCATCCTTGGAGGTTAAGGTCTGGCTCAACAAAGCCGCAGCTGGAATGGGATAGCTGGGTATAGTCCTGCTTTGAGCAAGGGGTTGGACTAGATCAGTGTTTCTCAAGGAAACACTGATCTGGTCTTTTCAAAGTGGGATACAAAGGTCGTGTAGGTGAAACTTGCACAAAAAAAAAGTGGCATTCCTGAGAGAGGTAGGGGGCCTGCAGGCTTCAGATTCCACAGGAATACAGTTCTTGGGAAAAAAGTGGGGGTTTGTTTTTATCATGATGGGACCAGGGTTTTTTGACAAAATGGTTGGTGGAATGTCAGGTACAAGAGGTTGAGAACTACTGGACTAGATGACATCCCAAGGTCCCTTCCAACCCTAATGATCCTATGAATTTAATTCAGTAGTACATTTCATTAGAGATCAAATTTTAAAAGTATTCATAAAAACAGTGCTCAGGAGGTTAAGGAACATATAAAATATAGGTGCTATTTTACCCACCACCAAAATGCAGTCACTTCTAGGAATGAAGCAACTGAAAAGCAAGAGTCCAGTTGCTTGAGAAAGTGAAGAAATCTACTGCATCCTGCAGGACACCACAATTAGCATCTTCCTGTACATTAAAGAAAAAATTTGCCATGGAACCTTAATGTCCAGAAGTGATAAATAACTCAACTGCAAGTCCACTCCAGCAGCAGGTACACCCTGGGACACTAAGCTGAGTACTTACCAGAGATCCAGATTTCCTCTGCTTAAAAACTGCAATTTCTCTGATTTAAAACCACCAAATCCATGAGTAAAGTGAAATACCACTATATATACACACAGGTATCAATTGAACACAATGTTTTATTGATATATTTACAATTTAAAGCAATTTGGAAGCCTCTCAGTGCCTCAATCACCATAGGTGGAGGCACAAACAACTTCTCTCTCCCACAGCTGGAGGGGGAGGGGGAGGGGCACCAAGGCGGTAAGTGGCAAGCAGGGACTGCCTGCAACCTGTGGTGTGGGCAGCGAAGGGGGTGGTAGGGAAAGGTGTCAGCAAACACCCACAGAAGCCACCAGCAGCTTTGACAGTGGCCAACCTTAAGGGGGGTCCGTGCCCGCACCCCATACCTCCTCTATGCACTGCCTATGGATGGAAGGAGAAAAAATTATTGGGGGGGGGGGTGCTGAGTGCATGTGCCCACCCCCAGCAGGTAAGTCTGTGGGGAAAGGGGTTGGGGGAAGGAGTGGGGCTGGGGCAGGACAGCCACAAGCAGGTTGTCCAGGGGGCACCTGGCACTGCATGCACACCAGGAAGCATGGGGGGGTGGGGCAGGCACGGGATCTGTGGGGGAGAGGGCCAGGGCTGCACAGGGCTGTTCCTGGCAGGGGCGTTGAGTCATGCTGCACTAGGGGCAGGCAGCGGTGGTGCTGAGAGAGGGTTGTGGGGGGGGCTATAGCATATTTTGGGGTGCTATGGGGGGCTGCAGCCAACATCCCAGCACCGCTGCCACCCACCCCAAGCACTGTGCAGCTCAGCCTCCACCCTCCCATGAAAAGGCTAGCAACACCCTGGCCCCAGCCTGAAGCGGCAGCTTGCCCCACCCCATGCAGTTCCAGGGCCACGCACGCCGTGCCCTCCCGGGGTGCACACAGCAGCAGGAGCCACACCTCCCAGATGAGCCACTTGGGACTCAGTCCCGTTCCCTGCCCCCCACCCCAGCTGTGCAGGGCCTGCCCCAGCCCCACTTCCTCCCTCACAGCTGTGTGCACACCTCTCCCCACCCCTCATCTGCTGCAGCCGCCAGAAGCCGGTGGCCAGGCTGCCTTGTAGCCCTACCGCTGCCACACGTTTGGGAGGGCCAAGCCCCGTTAGCCCTCCCTTCCACCACCTATATCAATCACTATAATAAAATAAATTTTAAGTACCTATAAATGTTGGTATTTGATATTGATTTCTTTTAAATCATGGAAAAAAAAAATCAGAGCTCACCAGGATGCAAGTCCAGGTCCCTCACTCCCAAGCCACGGTCCCCCGGCCCCTCACTCCCCACCCAGAGTTCTTAAGGTAAGTATTGATCATTATTCTCTCTTACTTGAGAAAATAATAATCTTGTTTGATTTGTGAAATATGACTGAATATCAGCATAGAATGGTTTAGCTGCATCTCACTTAATAAATCAGAATACATAACAAGTCTTTCCCCTCTCTTGCCATTCACCTATCACCGTTTTATATGGCTTTATTAATTTGTATACACATCACATGCACATGGTTGCAGCCATACCAACTACATAATGCTTGAAAAATAACAATGACCTGCCATGGTCTAAACACAAGCCTACCAAAGATGTTCTTAAAACAGCTGCGTTGCTTCAGAAGACTGAAATTTGCCAATGCTATATTGTCCTTTGATAACATAATAAAAACCAGTATCACTGGCTGTGCCAGAACAAGTTTTTTTTAAAATAATCAGGCCTTTTATTGTAGGCTTACAATGTTATAGGACTCAAAGTGAGAAAAAAGTATCACCATACAATCTTAAGTTTAAATTTACTTGTAAATTAAATATTAACCACTTGTATACAGGGTTTGAGCAACTGTGTTCTTACACAGAACAAAAAGAAAACTAGAGGCAGTCATGAATACACATTTGCATTTTTTTAAGGCAGGGATGTCAACTGTATGGCATACCATGCCATGTTGTCCAGCCTGCAAGACTCCTAGAAGGGCTGGGAATTTGGGGGTGAGGCCCACCACTGAAATCTAGGGTACAGCACTGTATTGGGGATCCACAGCAGCAGAGGGATGGGAGAAACAACTGCATTAACACTATGGCTGCCATGGTGTTATTTTCTGGCCACTCTTACCTGGTTAGGGAAGGCAAATGGAATAAAAAGCAGCTATATTTCTGGCCTGAATTCATGTCTTGTACATCTTAATCACAATTCCTTTTCTGGGGTTCTGTAAAAATAATGTATCCTCATCTATAATGCTTTTATCTATTTAAGTTCTATAAACAAAAGAAGCAGAAGTATCAGAGATCTAAAAAAATGAGTTCAAACTGGAACAAAGCAGCAAGCACCAGCTTTTTCTGATACTACATGAGCAGTGTTGCCAACTCTTATGATTTTATCATGATTCTCTTAATATTTGATGTTTCTTCTTCAAGCCCCAGCTGCTACAATATCAGCTTTCATGAAAAATAGGATTACATTCCTAGCTCTCCTATTTGTAGAGAAAAACTTGGAAATGTGAAACAAGCAAGTATACTGCTATCAATTAGCTGAATAAGAACTTAATTTTGTCCCAAGTTGTAATTCCTGCAACCTTATCAAAAAGTTAGATGATCATGATTAGATATAAAGTAATTGAATAGTCATTCACTATGAGTCAGCAGACCTGAACTCTGAATTACTGTGGGAAACCTGAATCAACAACAATTCCCCAATTTGCCAATATTCTGTACACAGAGGTGGACATACAAATCATTAGATACATGCAGCAACCCTGAGCTAGATCCTCAGTCCAGGTAAACTGGCAAAGCTCCACTGAAACCAACATGCATACATGAAGTCAAACATTTACCCAAACAACAGTAAAAGTTCTGTTGAAGTAGCTGACCCTGCAGCTGATAAGATATGGTATGACATCACACATCAGTCACCCTGAATTACCATCCAAGTTTCTTATATTAACTCAGGCCCCATAATAAAACCACTTCTGTAATTCAGAGGACTGTAACCACACAAATATTAAATTTTACCTAAACAAACAGTTGTAACAACTGCATGGTTTCAATTGTTTAAACTCCACATAACAGTTCACAAAAGCAGTTTAACTGGGCAACGCAAGAGATTCTTCTCGTACTTGAGTTATCCCTTTCCCAAAATCCACAACCTAAATCTTGCAACTGGCTAATTCATAGGCAATATACTATACTTGTACAGAGCTCTTACACCCCAGGAGGATGACACATAGGCATAAAAGTCTACCCACAAGCTAGCACTACATCTCAGTGCTTCCCTGTGGGATAAATGCACAACTCAAATGCATTTGGCATGCTTGTAAAATGATATGCTGGGAGCATTTTCCCCATCCTTTTGGCTGTTCTGCCTAGAGGGTCTGGAGTTATCCAAGTTAATCAGCTACAGTGCAGAGTAAAACTTTAATGCAGGTTCTACCCATCACACAGTGTGGTTCACCTCCCCCTGGAGAGTCTATACGGTAGTAGCTCTGTTGATAGTACCCCACACTTCACATTTTTAAGCTCCATCAAAGGCTGCTGGCCTAATTTTGTTCTCAATTACAGCAGTGTAAAAATTGGGTGCAATGCCACCAATTTATATGATGCTATTTAGGGTCTACAGTGATAAAATCTGATCTCAGTTTTATCACTCTGCACATGATACCTTCCCTTGAATTTCTTTTATGCATTAGGAAGAGTTCTAGATTCAGATGTTTCATGTTTACTTGGGGGTAAAATCCTGTATTCTCAGGCCTCTAAAGATATTTATTCATTTCATCCCCAGGAGTTTAGTGCATGTAAGAACTAGCATCTGAGGCCTGCAGTGTGAAATGGACAGAGGATGGTCCCTTAGTACCTCTTCTTAGGGAAGAACTGATGCATTAATTGGGAAGCCTCCAAATGAAAGACATGCCAACAGGAATGAGAAATACTCTCACTAACTTCCTCCAAGAGGAAAGCCAACTACTTCCTTTAATGCTGCTCTGATATTATGATTAAAAGGCACTCTACAATTACCTTTGCTAGAAAAAGATTAGATTCAAAGTCACACTACCTTCCTTTGACTGTGTCCTACCACCACTCCTTCCTCTTAAGTTTTAATGTTGCCCTGCAGTTCTGTTATTTACAGTGCCTCTAATAGGATCATCCTATTAGAACAAGGAAAAGTCCCACTTAGTGGTTAGGATACACATGTCCAAAATATTCTCAATGGGCCTGGACTTTCTCAAGTGTATGAACACACTCATTTACACCCTGCAAACCATGTCAAAAATCTGAGACTTGGGCTTAGCCTACACCACCAAGTTTTTACTGGTGTGGTTGTTAGCTGATGTAAGTGCACCTGCAAAACCTCTTGGGTGCAGACACCCTCTGGTGAAAAGAGTGGCCTTTTGTCAGCTTCACTCCTGTGTGTCCACATAACAGTTCTGCCCAGTGTGAAAACATCAGGCCTCACAGCTAGCACAGCCCAGCTTGCAAAACCCCGAGTGGACAAAGCCATCCGCAGGGAGAGCTAGGGTAGCTCTGGTGGTAATGAACCCCCTTCTGCTGGAAAGCTATGTTCACACCACAGAGGCCCCAGCTATTCAAGTAGCAGCAGCCTGCACAGCATAAACACAGTCCTAGCTTATATAGCATTTGGGAGCGTGGTGTCACTGTGCCAGCAGAGTCTTGTCAACAGATGCTGTGTCTACACCATGGGCCTCTGCTAACATTGTGTTGCCAGCAGGGGCTCTATCACGCAGCCAAACACTGCTCTGCTACTAGATCTTTGATGGGCAGCAGGCTGAGAATACTCTGCTTGCTAAAGACGTTCTTAGTTTTGTGGATTAGTGAAGTGAGAATTAGTGAATTGGGTATTCTGTACACGCAGCTCTCTCTCTGGTCTACATTTATTTGGCTTTACAGAGGGGAGGAGTGGCTGGAAAAAGGTCGAGTGTTCGTCCAAAGGGAAAAAAACAGTTGCAACCTGCCCTAACAGCGTACTTGCGCCGCAGCTACGGCCTTCATGACGCCGAACAGAGCTGGAATCCGAGGACTGAGAAGTCAGAGGCCGAGCCTGCACGTTACAGCGCTCGGGGCCAGGCCCGTGGGAACTGCTCCGGTGTCATCGGGCTGCAACACCGCAACTGGCGACTGCTTTCTGCGTCCGGACCCGCGCTCACCTTTCCGACGGGCGCCTCGCCGCGTGGCCCGCCATGAGGTGGTGAACACCTGCACCCCGCTGCCACGGGCGAGGTGGCGCCGGGCCCACGCGGAGGCCGTCACGCTCCTCTCCACAGCGCTGCGCGCGGCGGGAGACACCCGCGCGTGCCCGGCCCAGCCCCCGGGCTCCACACAGCCTGCTGCTGAGAGAGGGAGGGACAGCCGGGCTGCGCCCGGGGCCGGGCGAGCCGCCGAGGGACTCCCACCCGGTGCCTGTGGAGCGCGCGTGCAGCCCCGAGCACCGGGCCGGACCCCGCAGCTCGGC
>NW_017728950.1:25361077-25362899 GCF_001723895.1 Crocodylus porosus
GCGGCGGGAGTAGGGCGCCGGCGTAGAGGACGGCCCAGGCCCGGCCCCGACCGGCTTTGAGCACCTTCATGTCTGTAACCCACCGATGTGCAGCTGTCGAGCCGGTTAAAACTGGATCGCTGTTTCTTTTAACTGCGCAGCTAGCTACATGAACGTGCTAAAACTTGGGCCGTGACCCCGTTCCGGGCGCCTGTCTGTCCTCTGGTTTTTTCTTGAGGACAGACAGGCGTGGGGTTCAACAGAGGACGGAGTAGCAGAAAACCCATTGGCGGCACGTGCACCCCCTGAGTGTGGCAGCGCACCCCCTGCAAAAAGGTGCCTCCGATGCAGCCGGCGATGCTTGAGGCTGCTCGCCACTCACCGCCCCACACTCCATCCTCGCTGCCAGCACCGCCCGCAGGGTCTGTGGGCGGTCCCCAATTGCCACTGGCTGCCACCAACACTGCCAGCGGTGTCTGTGAGTGGTCGCCAACCACCGGTCGGCTCACTACCACCCCACCCCACCCCACCACTGCCAACAGTGCCACGGCCGCCTGCAGGAGCTGACCACTTGCTGCCACCACACTGCCACTGGCGTCAGTGCTGCCACCGCCTGCGGGAGATCACCATGCTCCCCCAGCCTCTGGGGGCACGCGGCGTTCATGAAAAAAGCGGAATGTCCTCTATGATGGCCACCCTAGGCAGGAGCATGTGCCTACAGCCCGCAGCCATAGTGGGTAGGGAGACAGCTTGCCTTGCAGATACCAGCACACTTAAATGTGGATTGTCTATAAAGCTGCCCGCCTTCTGGGACAGTCCAGTGAGTCCTTGCTCAACACAAGGATTGCCATGCAACATTTAGTGACCCTGGCATGTATTGTCCCCCATGCATGTCCCACCTTATTCAGCCCCCAGGATAAACAAGGCTTGTCTAGTGCCTAGTTTGCTCTTGGTCATTCGGTAGGTCTCCCGAGCCATCCATGCTGCAGAAAATTCAATTCACACCCTGTTTCCTCATGGTCTGTCCTCACTTTGACAGCTTGGCCTGTAGACAGAAGGACTGGCCATCCCAACAGCCCTAAGCCAGCAGGTAGTGTCTTCATTTTACAGTGGGGGATGTGAGGCACAGAGAAATTCAGGTGAAAAAAAAGGTATCATCATTTTCAGGGCTGGTTTTGAGAAGTCTAGGACTTGATTTTTCAGAGCACTTCATGTGAAGTAGCGCTTTGTGTATGTAAGGCACTGGTTCCCACCGGCTTCAGGTGCACATATGAGAGCTCCACACAACTGCAAATCAGACTAGGGTCTCAAGCCAGGCACCCCAAAAATGAGGGATGGGCAATTAGCAACTACCTGTGAAAACTTTGCTTGCACTGACTTCCCTAGCATCATGGGCACAGGCAGGCAGAACCCAGGGCAGAGTTCTGCTCTTAGCCATGAAACCAGCTTCTCTTTCTCTCTTTCTCTCCCTCTCTCTGTGGCCCCCTACCTCATTCAATATATACCTTCCCACTTCTGTCAGAAATGAGGCAGGGTCTAAGCCAACAACAGCCTCCTTCACTGCACAGCCCTGGGCTATCCAGACCACAGCCCAGCCTTTTCACTGAATGAATCAAGGATCTTGTGGAGAAAAACACCACTGGGTCACATAACTAAAAACAGTGTCGTGCCTGTGCACTATAATTTGTGTGGGGGTTTTTTAGGTTTTTACAAAGAAAACTGGGAGGAAAGCACAGAAATTATATCGTCCACATCATTAACGATGTGGACACTGGAGTCAGGAGTGGACTGGCCAAGTTCGCCGATGACACCAAACTTTGGGGCAAAGCATCCACGCCAGAAG
>NW_017728950.1:25363782-25367153 GCF_001723895.1 Crocodylus porosus
ATGATCTGCCAAGGTCCCTTCCAGCCCTAATGTCTATGAAATCTATGAAATCTATCTATGAAATCTAGGTGCCCACATACCATGGGCAGGGTTGGGACATGTAGGTGGATTGCCCAGACCTATGGCACAGGAGTTACTGAAGCACCTGACAGCATTCTTTCAGTGGACCAGCCACTAGAGGGGGGTGAGAAACATGCTTTACCAGTGGGTTTCACAGATCTTTTCCTAAGTGTAGAGACCTGAGAATCTATTCCAGGTTTTGGAAGGAAGCACACCATGGCAGGCACAGCAACTTTTGTTCCTGTTCATCAAGCCTGGCTGGTCTTCCCATGTCTCTGCCAGCTCTCTCCAGCTGGATCAGTCCCCCTTCTCAGGAGCCCCTAGGAACAGTTTGTCATTTAAGGTTGTCTGTCTCAATCTACACTCCTGTTCCAGCTCTTGTCCCACCTATATTGCAATCAAGCTATTCCCTTCTCCTATATGTACCTCCCCCTGCTCTACATCTCTTTGTAGCCCCTCCTCTGTACTTTGGGGAAGGTATTCTCTATATCAGGAGTCAGCAACATTTTTGGGCAGAGTGCCAAAAACACCCACAACTTCAACTTGTAAGATGTTGGTGTGCTGGGGTGGATGACAGGGGAGCTGAGCAGCCCAATCCTTGCTGTTGCCATGTAGCCCCAGCCCCTTCTGTGCCATCCACCCAGAGGCACGTGTGCTAAGCAAAATGCCTTCAAGTGCCACACTCTGGCACCTGTGCTGGGGGTTGCCTACCCCTGCTCTATATCCTTCATGCTGCCTTGGTACGGTAGGGGATGACTGAAAGAGCACAAGAGAGACAAACTCTCTGCTCTCAGCACTATACAGTCCTGCTCAGCCACAGCACCATTGGGCTGGAACATGTTCAGTGCAGATGGGATCTTCTGAGAATTTAGCCCCCAGGCTCCTAATAAAGATTTTGAAAAGGTTCGTATAACTTAGCCAAATGTGGGAAGCCTTTCTTCAACAGCAAGATGCACATCTCGGTACCAGGGTTGCCAGCGTACCAAATTTCAAGCGTCTGCTGCAAAACAGATTATCAGAGTTTCTCAACAAAAGAGGCACAAGCCTTTTTAAACATGTATTAAGCAACATATTTTCCTCTAGTCGCAATCTGTTAATCATTTTACATGAAATGTGCTTCCACTGCCCACCAAAAAAAAATCACACTGAGTTCATTAAGAGACAGACATCTTACCTGGAAATTTCAGCCCAAATAGTTAATGCTTGGTAACAGGTAAGAACAATTTAAAACAGGCAGTTGCGTTAGAGATTGTCAAACAACCTTAACTCCAGATAACGCTGCTCCCATCCTTATGAACTTCTTGTGCTAAAAAGTAACATTTGGAAGGCATTAACTTTATTTGCCTTTTAATGACTGAGAAGGAAAAAGTAGTAACAAATAATGGGCCACTTCTTTTTGGAACATTATCAAGTGCTTTGCTGACCAGAAGCAATTCACTGAGTAGAGCCAGTGCTCAACATCTTCGCTTTGTGTGCTGTGCCGTATAGAGGAAAATCAAGTTTGTTACACAGAAATTGCTCCTTTGAGTCCATTTTTCCCCCTATATTATATTCATACTCTCTTTTAGGAATATGCCATACAAGTGCTATACAAAATCCCCTTTTGTGTTTGCAATTTAAGGGGGAAGATATTATCTGGAACAAATGAACTACTTGTATTAATTGTTTTCAACCAAATTATAAGGAAATCTGCAGTATGTGGGACCTAAAGAAGAAAAATATCTATCCTAACTCTACATGGTTTGTAGTTGGACTGTTCTGGCACTATATATTTCCCAGTATTTCAAAGATTTCCTTTCAGCTGCATATAATTGTCATCAGACTGCAAGGAATCTTCATGCGTTGACCTATATACGCTCATTCCAACCGTTAACTGCATCTGAATTTTGGAAACTCTGTAAAGTAAACAACGTTATGAGAGAAAACATAACTAAACGTATAAAACAAAGACTGATTTATAGTCTCAGGAAATTCAGAAGTGGGTTGAAGGTAATAAAGTAAAACCTAGAATATGTTCTATCTAACGAGTTCAAAAAAAAGTCCAGAGGGACTAGAGACAGGAGTTGCAAAATGAGGCTAGTAACTGTACCAAAAAGCCGTGGGAAAGGATAACACAAAATAAATTACTAGATATGCCAAAGTTCCCAAATGGCTGCATTTTGCCCTTACTTCAAGGGAACTGAAGTAGAAATACCCCTAAATGACATTGCTACACCCACTGGGAAACCCAGATCCAAAAATACTACTTGTATGGCAGTGTTCCTAACACAGCTGGAGACCTGAAGTGGGAAGTTTTAAAAAACGAGGGAAAGGAACGACTTTGAAATAATTATAGTATTTTCACGCTTTTCCAAGAAAGGCTGACAAAGTGGATTTCTTCTCTGAACATTTTCCTTGCATTTTTTTCATGTTTTTTCCCAGTTTGTTTCCAGTAGGAAAAAGGAAAGAAATGAAAGGAAGTAACATGTTTTAGCTCACTTTCCTCTTATTCCAAAAAAAAGAAAGGAAATTAAGAAAGGTGGGGGGGAATAGCAAGTAGAACTTTCCCCATTATTTCAACAGCAGAATATTATTTTATTCTATTTGATTTTTTTCATTAAAAATCCCATTTTTTGTACCTGGGCATAGTTCCTAACTCCATTCCCAATCTGTGTTAATTAAACGTCAGACCAATTAGCCTTCCAAGGGCTGGGCTGTGTTCCACTCTCAGTAAGGGGCAGCATGTAGTTAGTTGCACTTTCTCTGGCACAAAACAAGGTTTAAATGATCAGTTTGCTAGTCACTGTGCATGTCTACATGTGCATTAATGTGCTTTTCCTAATATGCATTAAATTTAGTACCTCCAGTATGAGATATTATATAAATTCAGGCTGCACTAATGTGCAGTAGCACAAGCGCACACTTTTTGGGTGACTCATAATGCACAGTAGCCTATTCTACTGTGCGTTAGCATATTAACACTTTTTTTACACATTGCTTTAAAGCACAGTAGAATAGGCTACTGCACATTAAAGCACATGTGTAGACATGCCCACGTTGTGGTTCCCAGTTTCTTCTTTCAGCCACAGAGCTTATTCTTTCAGCTCTTTTCATTGCAACTAGCACACTAGCCCTTCTGTCACCATATTGCCTCACTTGTGATGGCTTTTTTTTAAAATAAAATATATTTCTATATATATATAGAGAGAGAGAGTTTTATGTATATACACACACACACACGTTGTGGTTCCCAGTTTCTTCTTTCAGCCACAGAGCTTATTCTTTCAGCTCTTTTCATTGCAACTAGCACACTAGCCCTTCTGTCACCATAT
>NW_017728950.1:25367253-25393590 GCF_001723895.1 Crocodylus porosus
ATAGGCTACTGCACATTAAAGCACACGTGTAGACATGCCCACGTTGTGGTTCCCAGTTTCTTCTTTCAGCCACAGAGCTTATTCTTTCAGCTCTTCTCCCACAAACTACCAGTGTTGCTTATGCCAACTCAGATAGTACCCAGGAGCGCTTTTTTTTAAAATAAAATATATTTCTATATATATATAGAGAGAGAGAGTTTTATGTATATACACACACACACACACATCCTCTATCAAAACCTTTCCATCACACATCTTAAACTGAATTAAGAAGCCAGCACTCCTGTTACAATAAATGTACTCACTCCCCTGCGCCCCCATGCACCCACCCTCTAACCTCCCCTAACCCAAAAACAGTCCCTTAGTCCAAGCCCCAATTGAGGGTTTACATTCTCAGGTCATTCACTGTCCTTGTCAATGTCAATGTCACTGTCACTTCTGCTGATGATGATCCTGTTGTAGTCCTTCTCACTGTCTCCAGGTCTAGTTGCGTCTTTGGCCTCTTAGTTCTCCCTTTCCACTTCACCTCCCAGGGAGTCTTTGAACAACCTGTGCCAGGTGTCACTTTTCCAGGTGGAGTTGGTTGCATCTTGTCCATCCTCTCTCACCAATTTCCAGTAGCAGGACTGGAGTTCACTTAGAAACATTCTAACACAGTCTGTCTCCTTGAGCTCAGAGTGCCTGTATAACAGGAGGTTCCTTCATTGCCACAGGACGCTTCTGATACAGGACACAAACTGGTCAAAGCATGTTGTCTAGAACCCCTGCTGCTCAGTCGGGTGTCCTTACAGTGCTGCCTCCCTTGGCATTAACCTGACTCCTGTCACTCCTTCAAGGAGCTGGCTTACCTTTTTCCACACATCCTTGGCATATGAGCAGTGCCACAGGAGGTGGTCAGTGATCTCTGTTTCTTCTTGGCAGGTTTCCCTGGGGCAATTGGGTCGAATCCCTCGTCCCTCACTGTACATCCACACCCTCACAGGGAGTACTCAGCGTGCTGTTAACCAACTCAAGTCCCTGTGGTCCTTGCAGAGGTCCTTGTGGAAGATCTGGTTCCAGGTGGCTTGGCAATCGTCATCGGAGAGCACCTCCATGGTTGGTAGCCTGTCTCTGTCCCTGACTGCCTTCTGTATCTTTTTGTGGTTGGACATAATTGCTGAGCTTTTCTTCTGTAGCCTGTACTCGCTCCAAAATTCATTCAGGACCCTGTAGAACTAGAGATGCTCCACAGTCCATGGTCTTCGGTGGTTGATGTGTACCCCCACCCCTCCGCCCCCAACCATCTCAGTAAAAACTGCAAAAACTTTACTAGACAGGCTATTTTGGTCTATGGCCTGGTCGCCAGCTTGCAAATCTGGCTCTTGTACCAGGCCCGCAGGAACGAGTATGTCTGGCATCCCCCTGTCTCCAGCCTGTTTCTTTTTGTATAGGGTCTTCCTTGCCACCTTCTCCATTCAGGATCCCCAGAAGAAGATGCACATGGCTCTCTGGATTCTGTGGATGATACACTTTGCAGGGGGGAACTCCAGTGCAGTGTGCAGAAGCACTGGTAGCAAAACCAACTTTATGAGTGCCACACGCCCAACAATAGAGAGGTGGCGCCTGTGCCACATAATCAACCTCTGCTTCACCTTGGCCTTCTTCTCCCAGGCCCTCCTTCCACTCAGCTCTGGGTCAAATTCCACCCCAAGGATCTTGACCCTCTTGTGGGGAACCAAGACCCCGGGGACTCCAGGTCTCCAAGCTCACCCATGGCCAGGCAGGTGCTTTTGCTCACATTGAGCTTGGCCCCCTCTGCCACTTCATAAATCCATGTGTACCACAGGGCTCTTTCTACTGCACTCTTATTCCTACACAGGATGTTCAAATTGTCCATGTAGACCAGGACATTGGCCTGTTCCTTACTTCCTCTGGGGATCTGGACTCTGTGCATCCTGGGGTCCTGCCTGATGTGCTGAGCCAGGGGTTTGATGGCACAGATGAAAAGGATCGTGGAGAGGGGGCCGCCCTGACGGACCCCCAACTCTATCGCAATCCGCTCACTCAAGAAAACTTTTACCAGCACCTCGCTGCTTATGTCTGTGTACAGAGTCCTTACCCAGCTGGTGGAAGTCGGAGGAATACTCATCTGCTGCAGGGTCTCAAGAGAAACCAGTGTGACACTCTGTCGTAGGCTTTTTCCAGGTCCATGTTCAGCACCACCATCTTCTGTCCACTGTCTCATTCCAACTGGAGCACGTCTCTCAGTTGCAGCAGGTCCTGGTACTGCACACAACTGGTCCTCAGGGATGATGGCACTGAGGACAAGACTTTGGCCAGCAGTTTATAGTCGAAGTTCAGGAGGGAAATGGGCCTCCAGTTGTAAAACTCCACTGTATAATCCCTAAAAATACTACCTGATATGCGTCTCCTTTTATTGCCCTCACTGTAGCCAGCTTCCTATCTTTGTGATTAACTCACTAAATACCTGCCATATTTTCACCTCCATCCTGCCGACTCATATTTTCCATGCTAAATGCAATCTTCCTGTTTATCCAAGTAAAGAGAAATGGACAATAGTCCTTAACAACCTCCCCACCCTACCCCCATTAATAAATGGCAGATTTGGGATTTAAAATAGTTTGTGCTATAGTTTTCTTAAACAAACAGTAATTAGAAACCGTACCACAGATATTGCCTGCCAAAGTTGTCTCGTTGTCTAGCCAAATGCTTCTTTCAACATGCAATGCAAAAGGGACAGACATTCCTATACTCCTACTTCTTCTCAGGATGGCTGGGCAGTGGGCGTGGAAGCCAGATTTCCCCTCCCATTGGTTGTTTCCCTTTTATGACAATCAGGTGCTGAGTCCCCAAAGAAATAAATCACATGATTCCTGGTTATTCCTGCAGTAGGTTAAAAATCTCCTTGCTATATTCTTTGGCAAGGTTATGAAAATATGCAAGAGCAAGTGTTGGAGGACAATACTGATCCCAGAAGTGTTTTGGCTTGGGTATGAACAGATCTGAGTTTCTTCATCTTGCCAGCAGGACCTGAACTAGAGGAACTAAAGAACTCCTACTCCCTTTTGTCTTCTGATATTTATTAAACAAATTATTTTAACCATGGGAACAGAGTCTCTTCGTTCAGAGTCTCACTTGCCAATCAGAGCCCCTGCTTGCCAAGGAAAAAGAGTAGGATGAGGAGAAGCATGTCATGGCAAGTGTGGGAAAGCGTATTTATCATTTTTTTCTTAAGGACCCTCTCAAGCAAAAATAAAAGAGCTATATCCCCTTGCCTCTGGGTTCTCCATCAGGGGAAAAATGACGCACATTCTGTCTTGCCTTTACTTTCCCATTTAGTTCAAACAGATGGTGAGTGGTGCCTGCTGCAGTAAAGGCTGACTTCCAATTCACGCTGTAACCCCCACCCGCCAGCCTCATTCCAGGTGCTTGTGACTTTCTTCAGCAGATTCCTCTTTAGGCTGGCATTTCTGTCTCGCCTTGAAGGAGAGTGTTTTTGAAGCTCAGGCTAAGTTGGCTCAGTCGTTCTAGAGTCGTTCAAGGAAAAAAAATTCCTTCTTCCAATACCACATGGCTTGAATGGACATTTTGTGATCAAGATGGTGCCAAACTATGACTTGTTATTACATATCTGTGGGCACATCTACACATGCACTTTAATGCACAGTAGCCTATTTTACTGTGCATTAAAGCATAATAGTCAAAAACCATGCTAATATGCTAATGCACAGTTAAAATAGGCTACTGCACATTAAGAGTCACTAAAAAAGCACACACATTCACTGTTGCACATTAGGGCAGCCTAATGCACATTTATTTAATACCTCACATTGGAGGACTGGAATTCTAACATGTCAGAGCAGATTTGATTAATTGAGTCTGCTGGTGCCCATGCAATTGCTGTGCTCCAGCAGCCTCCTGCGTCTCATGTACCAGCAACCCCACACTTAAAAATGGCAGTGGGGGTGCTTGAACTACAGCTCATCAAATGAGCTTTAGTTCAACTGCCGCCACCGCCATTTCTTTGTGCAGGGACCCTGATACAGGAGACTCAGTGTCGCTTTGATTAAAGCACCGCCCCCCCCGAATCCCATGCAAAAGTGTCCAGATGTACTAAATTTAATGCACAGTAGCAAACGCACATTAATTAACGTGTAGACATGCCTTGTGAAGGCGAGTCAGACCACCCAAGGAATACCCATGCTAAAGTAGAGACTAACGATTTAGCTCCATCGGAACCAGGGCTAAGCTACCCCTTAGGCTGGAGAGGACTGGAAATTAACTGCCCTCTATATAAGGAAACTCTGATTTAACTATGCCCAAGATGTAGGAGGTGAACAGGAAGGAACAGTGATTCTGAAGCCACGTCTACCTAAATACACTCACCTTGTTCCAGAACAGGGTCCACAAACATGTTCCAGGTAGGCTATTTGGTAAACCAGAATCTAGTAACTGCATCTATGTGGCAAACTGGGTGGGGGTATGATGAGCTGATTAGTGAGACACAGCCTGAGTCACCCACTATACCTGCCCTGGACATGCAGGGGTGTACAGCAAAAATAGCAGTGGCACTAATTTCTGCCACTGCTGTGCATGACCCTGTGCATGGGGTTAGGATGGACAAATTGTCTGGGGTGAGTAAGGGAGGCTGGGGCCAGCACCTAGGGTCCTGGGGGCCTCCAAGGGCAGCAGTGGTGGTGATCCAACTGCTTGCAGCCTGGCTGGCAGCCAGAGTATGGTATTGGCTGACCAGGTTCAGGTTTCTGGCGGCTCACGCTACTGCCATCCGTGCAGTGCCGCCTTTTTTAGTTGTGTTTTTTCTGACACTGGGATTTCCCAGTGTCTAAAAAACCCACCATGACGCAAATTAGCAGCATGGCAAAAGCTTGCACATGCATCACGTGCAGTTTGAGGCACTTCAAACTGCTCTGGGGCACTGCAGAGTGCACATGAGCACTCATGGGAACATGCCTTTAGCATCCCTATGTGCCAACCTTTACTCAGGATTTAGCACCAAAGCTCCAGCAAGCCCACTGCTAATGGACAAATAAAGCCAGGAACATAATATTTCTCTGCTCCTGTAAATGTTATCAAAATGCAAGGTTCAAGTAAAGCTTGAATTAAAGTAGCCTAGCTACTGTAAACTTACCATCATGTGAAGAGGCTAGTGGTGCATAACTTCAGCCAAATTTCCCTCTCTGATTTTGTTATAAATATTATTCATTGTGTGTCAGTTTGATCACTCCAAAACATGTTAGGTGCTTCCTAGGGATAAGTCACATCCCTACCCCAGAGTGCTTACATTTAGAAAAGACAACAAACAAATAGACCAGAGGGAAAGGACAAAGTTTGCCAAAATTTGGTTACTAATCTGATCCCAGTTTAACATATTCTTGTTGGGAAAAAAAGAAATGTAGAACACTACTCATCTTTTGTCATGTGGGTTGGTGGTGGTCACACACAACTGCCAGCAGTGGCCATCTCGAGTACCCCTACAGGCAGACAGCTCTCTGTTGTTCTCTTGAATTTCCTGGGAGTTTTTGTTCATGCATCTCTTAGGTAGCCAGTACTGATCTAGTCATCTGTGTTTATATGCATGTCTGAAGCTATGGAGCTGGAATGTTGAAGAAGGAAAATGGTTATTCTTGCAAACCTTCCTGTTTACTTATTATCCACTGTAGGCACCCTAATAAATGGCCTTGTGTTTAACACTTATAAAGAAGCCATTCAAGGGACCTCTTAGAGGTCTGTGAAGATCAAACTCCAGGCATGTGTTAGGTAATGGCTGCGTTTGCAGAACCTGCTTTGTGTGGCAGCTGATAACATTGTAACTAACCATACTATGACAGAAATATGCCTGAGGAAACAGGCAAAATAGCTTTGTGGGTTGTTTCAAATTACTAATCCTGGGGGAATTTTAAGAATTCTAGTTAAATATTGAGGGACACGTGAGTTGGGCTCTTTAATTGTTCTGGTGCCATGAGAATGCTGGGAAAATTGATTCTTAAACAATATCATTCGTTGCTTTTTAATAACATTTCCCAGACGTATTCCAGTGTCATAATCTCTGGTAAAGACAATAGAACAGCTAAAGTTACTGTCATGCTATGTTTTGGAGTGATATTGTAGTCAGGACAGTCCAGGACATGTGGAAGAGACACTGATTTTTGCAGGTGATATTTTTTACTGGACCAACAACATGGTTCAGGTAGACTCAGGCAAGCTTTCAAATGTCATGCATTTTTGCTTGTGTTGTGTTCTAGTAGCACATAGCACTACCATCCCCCTCTGTGTTCAGTGCTGTGCAAGAATATAACAAGATAGTCTCTGACCGCAGAAGATTAGGCAAATAAAGTCAAAGCAGATGAAAAAGGGAAAAAGCCACGACCCCATGAGCCACTTCCAAGTTTGTAGTCCTTTCTGAATCCCAAGATAGGATCTGCAGAAGAAAGGAAACTGTCACAAGAAAGTTTGAAGGGACAGAAGGTTCCTTCTACCAACAAAAAAGGCATACCGAGCCAGCCTGTGCTTTGTCACGTCCATCTTGATAAAAGGAACAGGAAGGCCAAACATCTTAGTTACCATCCCTAGTTCAGCCATGAAATTATTCCCTCTCCTACACGTACAGAGGACTGGCCTAATAGGGAATAAGGGAAAGAACAAACAAATATTTTAGTGTTGCTTCTAGCAACACATTGATTCCATAATTCGCCTTTTCAGCGTGGGAAGCTGTGCTAACAGCAGCAGCACCCTCAGGACTGCAAGGGGCAGAGAGTAGGGGAGCCGCTCAGAAGAGAATACAAGGAACATAGCTGTCAATTGGCTCTCCCAGCCAAACCTATGAAAGGCACATTCAACAGAAGAAAGAAGAGCGTGAGCATAACTGCAAGCAGGGTGAGGGGACGCCTGCCTCTCAAAAGCCATTGCCAGGCAGGCGTAGAACCATAATATCCATGGCTCCTCTCCAGCTTTCAGATTACTTACGGGGGAAGGCCCTGGAGTGGTGCTGGCTGACAGGAATGCTCCATGCAACACACCCCCAACCCAGCGCAGACAAGGAGTTGAAAGAAGAACCCCTCTTCTCAGCAGGGGAACCAGGATTTTTCTCTTGCAACTTCAGCAAAAGGGCTGAGGACATTCCCAAAGGAGAAAACAAGATAAAGTTAAAATCATAAATACAAGCTGATATTTTGAGAGCTAACTAAAGCTGTTTGACAAATTTATAGCAAAACTTTTCTGATGGTAAACTGGGTTTTCAGCAAAATTATTTGGGAGGGTTTTGTGAAATATGTCTGATTCTCCTGGAAAATTGCAATAATACTTTGGTTTTCTGCTATTTTACCCCCCAAACTATTTTGGTTGAAATTTTCCAGAGGAAACAAACCTTTTTCTGACTAGGTGGAGGTGGATCCTTCCTGCCGCACCTACCACATCTCCTTCCTTTACAGCCCCTGTCTCTGCTTCCATCCACCAGAGTCTGGCATCTCTCTGTTCCTCCCCTACATGGAAGTCCAAGACTTTCTACCCCTCTTTTCCCTAGTTATCATTCTCTGTGTTTGAGCAGGTCAGGGAAACTTGCAAGAGGAATAAAAAGGTAACGGAGCTAAGGTATATTTATCCATGAATGAAGTGTGCCCCTGGCGGCTGGGGGGCACAGCGGCAACGAGAGCACAGTGGTGCCAGCAGGAGTGTGGCGGCGGTAAGCGGGGGGAGCTCCCAGAGACACCGCCAGTGCTGTCAGCTGTGGGGGTATGCCTGCAGACGCTGCCAGTGGTGCTGCCGGCAGTGTTGGCAGCGCCTTTTTGTAAGGGGTACACCACCATGCTCAGGTGGTGCGCATGCACCCGCGTGCACCCCCTACACATCACCCCTGTATTTGTCCCTTCTCTCTACTCTCTTTCCAAGCTCCCCCTCAGGTGTTCAGGCTCTAGCCATTACCTGTATCATAATGGAAACTCATGAGTCCTCCACTCACATTGTCATCAAAATATGATGCCTCATGCACCAGCTCTTTCCCATCCAATCAAGCTGGCCAGATTTCAACTATCTGCATTTCTTCCCTTTAGGAACCAGTGAACAGTAAGTATATGACCTCTAGAAACAAAGTATTTTAGTTTAGCAGCTGGAACAAAGTAGCAGGAAAAAAGAGTTTTAAGCTTCAAGAACCAGCATGCACATTTGGCGTCTTCTCATGTGGCATTGCACTCCAAACTAAGGAATAGGGCAGGAACTGTTTATGTTCCCCTGCAAAGCCTAGGTACTTCTGTGTCTGGGTATTTCTCTGCTGTGATGGGAGATGTGATTGCAGTGGGAGTAAGCCACTCAGTTACCACTGGGCTGAAAACACACCAGCTCATGCCTCCAGTGTTTTAGGGCAGGTCAACGCCACCGCCATCCTGCACCCAGCAATGCTTCCATGGAACATGTTCACTTACTTGCTCCCACTCTACGCAAGCCAAATTTCCTACCTCTCCCTATGCCTGAAGAAGGGTGACTGCACCCAGAAGCTTGCCAATAACTTCCAACTACTCAGTTGCTCTAATAAAAGGTATTGCATCCACTCAAAGAACCATGCCTGCCTAGGTCCTGAGACCAACACGGCTACAACCAAAAACTCAGCACATCTGAAAATAGCACACAGAGGGAACGTGACTGGGCATCCCTCACGGCTGTGTTCCTGACACACCACAGAGAAGCTGTAGACATGCCCTTGGCTCTGAAAGCTCTGACAGTCCCCCAGAGCTATAAAGAGGGGAACAAGCCAGCTGTGCATGCCTTTCCCATTGCCCAGATGTTGTGAATATAAGATACTGGAGCTTTTCTAGCTATGGTTGTAGTCTGAGAGGCTTAAAATGGAAGCATAAAGGACCTTGATAGCAACAGGAAGGATGATGTGCCCACTGGGCACTAGTCTGGGATTCGGGAGAACTGAGTTCATTTCTTTGCTCTGTTCCAGACTCCCTGTGTGACCTTGGGCAAATTCCTCATCTCTTTGTGCCTCACTTGCCCCATCTACACCCTGCAGGATGGCTGCCAAGATAAATTCACTAGAGATTGAAAGATGCTTGAATACTGCAGTGGCAGGGCCAACAGATGCACTGGGCAAAAACCTGTACAACTTTGGATAGAAAAAAAGTGAAAAAATTAGCTGCATCTGGGACAATGGAGCTCATGGGCACAAGGAAGGGTGGGGACGATGGGGAGAATCATCATACAGAAAGAAGCAGTGAGAAAAGAAACTGGCTGAACATCAACTCCTGCAGGAGGCTGAGGAGTGAGAGCTGGGAACAAAGGAGTTCACAACAGAAAAGTGGACAGCAAGATTGGGATTGTCTTGGCAGAGGTCTCACAGCATCAGGCAAAGGGGCCATCTCTACACTCACATCAAGCTGACTGATCCCAGTTTAACATATCCCTTACTATGGACTTTAACTCTACCCCTTACTATGGACTTTGAGTCAAGAAATATGTATATTTTCTAGTCCCTGTGGCTGGGAAGATTACTGTGAAGATGCAAACCCAGCAGGCAAGTTAACTTTCGTAGGTTAGGGTACAGACACATAAAACATTAAGACTGGTTTAAATTAAGTTTAAGCCTGAAGCAAACTTACAAGCCTGTTAAATTAGTTTAAATTGTTTGGACCAATTCAAAAATGCACCTGGAAGAACAAGTACATTTTTAATCGGTTCGTGATGAACCAGGTCAATGTTACACTAAGGCTAGAAACAGACACTGACAAACAAAGCAGATCATCTGTGCTATAATGTGTCACGGCACAACTGATCTGCTTCACTGCATGAAACACATCTCACTCCTTGTCCTGCCCTTGACTGTAGGACAAGGGGCAATGTGATCTCCTCACTTTCCACACTTAATAGCCAGACCCAGGACACAGTCTGGCTGAGTGGTGAAAGCAGGGCCTTTTCCCACACATTTAGACCTGCTCCCCTATGATCATGGAGAAGTGAGTCTGGTTGAGCAAGGAAAAGCACTGGTTTCCCTGCTCAGCCAGACCCACGCCCTGGATCAGGCTGGACAGGGGAAAGTCCTTCCCCACACAGCCGGACACAGGTAAAAAAAGTTTTGTGGTAGCATAAATGAGTTGTCAGGCAACATCTGTTTCCACCCCAAGAGTTCTCTGACATGTGTATGGGCCAGTCCCCCAGGCATCCCACACTACATCACTCGGCCCTCTGCGGTAACTGGTGACTCTGGTGCACAGCCAGAACTCTACTACTCCTTATTTCCCCCTTTTGTTGGTACTTTTTATCAAATTTGAACTTCCTGTTCAATAAAAATACTCCTTCTAACAACCAGCTACATCCCCACTCCCAGTCTGACTGCGTTCCTCCTCACACCCCGTACAAAATATAGGAACCCAAAAACATGGATCCAAGCACTCCTGGCTGCCCCCTCTCCAAGCAAGCACACTGCAGAGTTTGGTCAAGAGCAGACTACTGATTTGAACTCGTGTTTAGGAGAGAAGGAGAAGCAGAAAAGAGAAAGTGCCCCCAACACAGGTCACCCACCCTCTGAGACCCCTGCCCCCACCCCAAACACGCACTTGCCTACTGGAAGACATGCTGAGCTGGGTGCTCACTCCCAACTCCTAGTGTCAGACCTGCAATACTTCAGCACTTAAAAGGTGCTACCTGGAAGGCACTGTACATGTGGACACCTCTGACTCATGACAACTGTGAACCTGTTCCCAGTCAGTGACATTTTGGAAAAATTGTTACATGTATCCACACACTTAGAGATGCTCCATAATCACAGGTTGGATCTGCAACTTAATGATTAATTATCCCATATTGTGAACTCCTTCCCCACTGATCCTCTCAATACATGCGACTGGCAAACAGTCCTTTCCCAAAAGCCCAAACATCTTCCCCAAGAGTTTAATATAATAAAAAGCAGAATGAACTAATGTATTGAGTGTGTAAGCCAAGGTCAGGCTGGATTTCTCAAACCACTTCTTTTCAATGTAAATGTCGTCCCCATTGGCCACTGCTCCACACTCTGGCAATGCAGAGAACTGAGCTCCAGTTTGTCCAGAAATATGTAAGGCCTTGGCTACAAGGCTCGAGGCTGATGGCAGATGGATTATGGGGCCCAGAGCGGGGCACCTCAACCCACAAAAGACCAAAAAATTCTGGAAGCTGTTCAAAGAAGAAAGAAGGAAAAGGAGGAACCGATTCATCAGGAAAGATAAAGGGAACTCTAGGAAATGTGAGCTGGCCAAAGGGAGCCACAGGAGATAGGAGATGGGATAAGAGCCTGCCAGGCCTCCTATGGGTGTAAACAATACAGAAGGACAGGAATTTAGGGTGGGGCAAGGGGGTAAATTTGCAGGGAGAGGAAAGAGGAAGAGAAGACAATATAGTAGCTATCTATGAGAAAATCTGTCTGGAAGTGACAGCTGGGAAATTGTCTCCCCAAGGGAGAGGTGAGAGTCCTATTGTTTGGGAAATTTCAGTTCAGATTGATGAACCGTGGAGAACTTATCTGGCAGAACAATCTTACACTGGCTCCAGGGACAGTGCCAAGTTTGGGTCTGAGAGTTATACTCAATCTTTAATGTCTGTCTGTTGCCAAATGGGGAAACCGAGGCACAAAGGGAGAGGAAGTGGCCTCCCTGTGGCTATCCAGTGAGCGAGTAGCAGAGCAGACATAGATCCCAGGAGTTCTGTCCTGTTATATAAGAGGCGCTGAGGCAGCAACATCAACGAGGACCCCAGATGGAGGAAGTTTGATGGAAGTTGCAGGCAGTGGAGTGGAAAACAGTGGGCAAAGCACTTCCCCAAATTCTTCAGCATGGTAAGACTACATCATCTCCTCTCAGAAAGCTGTTTACCTGAACTCTGTCAGATGGCTCCTTCCCAGAGTGGTTATAAGAAACCAGAATGAACCTTAGCGCCATAGCTGCCCCATCAGTATTAGCAGAACATAAGAGCTGCCATCTATAGGTCTGATCAGTGGTTTTCAAAGCTGCTAAAGTCATGGAACCATTTCATACCACTTCCTCTGCCACAGAACCTCTACCCTTTCTTAAAGCTGACACAGAGCCAGGCAGCCCAGACTCACAATGGCAGTGCCCCAACTCCTGACCCACTCTACCATTACCCCCAATCTCTGCAGAACCCCAGGGCTCCCCAAAACCACTGAGTCAGATCATAGGTGCATCTAGCCCAAGGAAAAGAAAAATTTGGACGTGTCAAAATGAAATATTTTGATAAACAAAGCAATATTTTTTCCAACTCAAAATAAGGTTGTGGTTATGCTTTTACTACTACGACTTTTTTGTGGGGGGGTAAAAATTAAAGACACTCAAAAATCAGATATTTCATTTTGCATCAAGCAAAATGTTTTTGTGACCCCAAACCATGGGTTTTTTGGCTTGATTTGCTGAAAAAAAATGAAGCATTTGGGGTCTATTCAAAATGTCTGTGTTTTTCAATTCACGGGTACTTTGGAGGCAGACTGCACAACCAGGTATTTGCCAGTTCTCATCCACAGGAATGATTGATTCTTTGTCTTGCTGCATCTGGGGAGGGGCAGGAGGTGAAAAGGGGCTGCTTTCCTCAGAGACTGAAGATACAGAGTTTGACTCTCCCCTTTCCTGCAACCTTAAAATGACCAAATTATCCACATAAATCCACTTACCCAGACTCACAGCTCCATTTCCTGGCCCTTGAACCAGCGACACATTAACTAGAAATCCAGGTTACCTGACTGGTCAAATCACTGTCACACTAGACTCATCTACACATGGGATTCATGTGCACAAATAAACTCCAGAGCTTATTGCTCTGAAGTTTTTTGCTCTCAGACATGCCATATGAACATGAGCCCAGGAGCAAAAAGCTCTAGAGTATATTGCTCTGGAGTTTATTTGTGCACAGTATGTAGAGCCCAGTCGGAGCAACCCAGGCTGGCAGGGGACCCAGGGTGGGGAGGTCAGCCTGCCAGCTCAGGGCTGCTCCAAAACAGCTCCATGGGCTGCGGAGCAGCCGGCTGGGGCAAGAGGGTGTTTCAGCATGGGAGCTGCCTGCCAGCTAGTCCCGCACTGAAGCCCCTGCCTGCCAGTTAGCCCTGCATCACATGCCCCATCCAGCTGAGGCAGCATCAACACATGCGTTGCTGCTCACAAAAATGCTCACAAAAAAACTCCACATATATTTACAAGTCCTAACTTGCTGCAAAGTTTATTAGTTTCATGCATATGACAAGCCAGGGCAGCACCTGCTCCTCTCACCCCACAGAAATGTATATTTCTGATATGATAGATATAGTTAAAAATAAATTCATATACACGTCATTACTTTCTAAGATGATGGGGTGGGGTGTTGCCACAGGGTCGCCAGCTGGAGACAGGATGGAGCGTAGGGAGGTGCAAGCAGCAGGGTTTTGGGGTGACTGCAGCTTGGCAGGGGCTGGGGGGAGTTGGTGTGAGGCTCCTGGCGGGGGGCGGGGACTCTGGAGGTATGGGATTATTAATAGGAGTATTACTTACATACGCCTCCTGCTGTAATACATTAAGAAAGACAGTACTGGGGATAGATTAGTATTTGGTTCCCGTGCTGGAATTTACAGGGAATTGCACAGAGGACTTAATTTGTTCGAAAGCCATACAAACACAAACACAACGTACCAAAATAAACAAGTTTAATATTTTTAATGATCGTTATGTTAATGAGGATTAAATGCCGTAGCAGGTACAAGCGGCCATGCAACCTTATAGGGGCACACATGTAGATGGTGAGACATTTACTGTGCAGTTAATTAGTCAACTGCGCAGCAAACGTCTGCTATATATGCACCTACTGAAAGCTGCTTTAGCTCGCTGTGCTAACCAGAGAGTGTATTGTTCAAAATGACTCTTCAACTTCAAAAGATGGCCCCAAATTTACTGGGAGGTAAATAAATACAGAATCCAGTTTTTTACTGTCCTTCCTGTGCTAGCTACGTGGACTGTCAAGAAAAGGTATATATAGATCACAAAGCATTTCAGAAGAAATTTTATAGTTCATGCAAAATTGTCTTTGAAGTTTTTAACTTCAGCCCACTTTCATTTTTTTTCTCCCAATCTCTTTCCCAGTGAAATGAGCATAAAGGCTAGTGAAAAGAGACTTTATTTCCACAGAAACAAATGACAAAACCCAACAATTCCCAAAAATTATTCAAAAGTTTTCACAGAAATTTTAAAATTTCAAGCAGTGTGGACCTCTCCTCTCCCATTTTTTTTCAGGGAGAAGATATGTTCTTTGGCAAACCAATTTAGAAAGATTTTTGAGTTCAAATCAGGCTGAGGCTCCCAAAAATGAGAACTTTTATTAGATAGCCTCCACTGGTCAAATGAAACCCATTTCATAATGTTCAGTTTATTTGTGTGAAAACAAACTTCTAGAAAAGTACCATTGTGCATCTGACTAGATACACAAAGGAGCTGAACTGTTCCTTCCAGAAGGCATTTCCTTTAAGCTTTTCAATAGCTTTTTTTGCTCAAGTAAGTAATAACTTGTAGTGTTGACTTGAGCAAGGAAGCTGATGCTATTCCTCCAAGAGATTGTTGTGTCAGAATGCATATTAGTATACAGTTCCTTCTCCCTCCAGAGTCCTTTCTGCTGTGCTCTTACAAACAAAAAGCAATTTCCTTCTCCAAATACTCTACAGTGGTTGGGGCTTTGGCAAAAAGAGAAATGTGTTCTATGGCAATAACACTTCTTTGTTCTGCTCTCCTATAGCGCCTGTCGTCTGGTGATTTAAGCATTTCTTGCAACAACAAATTAAGCCTCAGAATGCTTCTGTAAGTTATGTCACTAAAACAGAAGGTTCACTCTGCTTACTTGAGAAAGGCAAGCACTTGTGATGTAGAACACTGCTTAACTTAGAGGAAGCAGTTTAGAGGAAAAACAATACTGCATCTGAAACTGCTTGTGGAATTTTTATTGGTGAACCCTCAGTGAGAGGTGGCCTCAAGAAGCCTTTCTGCAGTAGTTAACAGCAACTTTATCAAACCTACCAATTTAGGAACAAAACTACATATTATTTTGTACCAGTTGATGGTGGAGTCAATCTTGTCAAAACAAGGAGCAATGGTCTCAAGTTGCAGCAAGGGAAGTTTAGGTTAGATATTAGGAAAATCTTTCTCACTAGGAAGGTAGTAAAAGACTGGACCAGGTTACCCAGAGAGAAGATGGTAGAAGCTCCATCCTTGGATATTTTCAAATTCTGGTGTGGGAGTTTCCCTACTTGATGTGACTATTCACGTGTTGGGTGGTTCAGAGCTCCCAGGAGCTAGCATATTAAGGGTGTTCCAGCCAAGGTTTATTAGAGAGTTCCTCTTTTTTTTTTCTAGCTTGTCCACCCAATCTCGCCTGCCATGCCTTGGTATACTTAAGAAAAAAAGAAGGAGGGAGACTAACCACCCTACTTGGCTGCTATCCTAAGCTAAATATGCTTAATAAGTTGACAGTTACTGGCTGAGTATAGATAGGCCCCTCTTTGCTAAGTACTTAAGTGCCTCTGAGGGATGCAGGGTTCAGAGCATCTGTTTGCACAAGTGCCCTGGTCTGCAGTACCCTCATCCACAGTTTGGATGTCTTCTTCTACCACAGGCTTGGTATTGTATAAGTTGCTCATTGCTAGGACCTGTCAGTCGCCTCCTCTTGACTCTTTCTCTTCAGGTAAGTGTGAAGACTCCTCCAAGTCTCAAAGGGGGAAAGCTCCTTGCTTTCATCCCTTTACCCTCCCCCCCCCGTGATGTTTGCTGTTCTTCTTTTAGTATAGTAATTTTCCTTCATGGAGCTTTCTCCACATCTGCTGGTCTGTCTCCATTTCGCTTTCACTTTTCTCTCCTCTCCTTCCAGTTTCTGCAGGGTGTGGTTTTTGATTGTTCCCTGTCCAGCACCCAGCCAACCGGAACGGGCAGGAGCTGATAAACTGGGGTATTCCTGCTCCCCAGCTCCTGTTCAGCTCTTTAGTAAGTATTTGTGCTTGGGGCACCCACCCCAGCACTTCTTCTCTTCCATTGTGACAGTGCAGTCTTTGCTGCCACACCTGGCTAGACAAAGCTTTGGCTTGGATGATCTAGGGGGGGATGGTCCTGCTTTGGGGATGGTCCTGAGGTCCCTTCCAACTCTAACTTTCTATGATTCTATTATTCTATATTAACTAGGCACCTATTCACATTCTAATATTATAAAAGCCTAAGTCTGTCTGTCTATAATGCATTATTTGCACCCTGATTGCCTGACAGAAGCAGCCAATCAGAGTGCCCAAGCATGGGGGAGCACTGCCATGATCCCAAAGCTGCGCTGGGGACCAGACAGAGGATGGGGGAGCTGAGGCCAGCGCTACTCCTTGCAAGTGGTGTGGAGGACTGGACAGGGGGTTGGGGAATGGGGGACAGCAGAGCTGGCCTTGGCTCTATCACCCTGCTCCCTGCAAGAGGCACTGCAGCAGCATGGGGCATTAGGTGGCAGCACTCCATCCCAGCCCCCTCTCTCCCCCCATCATTCTTGACAGGCAATTGGCTAGTATACAGATAATGCTCTTGTACATGACACTCCCAGAGCACCTTGGTACACAATTCAACCAAAAAATGAAAGTGGGCTGAAGTTAAAAACTTCAAAGACAATTTTGCATGAACTATAAAATTTCAGGTGTTATCCTGAAAACAGCCAGGATCAAGACCTTGCAGCTCTCTCAGTTCAAGGGACATTTGCCCTCTGCAGGGCCATGAGTTAGACCTTACACAGAAAGAAGACCACCATCTGATTGGATTGAATAAGTCCTGCTGCACCCAAGTGGTTGGCAGGGAGCAGGAGGGAATGTTTCCATCTACCTGAACCTCTAGTCATTCCAGGACAAACATCAGGGCTTCCAGATGGTCAGCTGTTTCCAAAAGATCAACTTAAGGAGAGGGGATAATTTCCATCAAAAATTGATTGGCTCTTGTTTTGAAACACTAATCCCAATGAAAAATTGTAACTCACTTTTTAATTTTTTAGATTGCTATTTTTTTCACACTCTTAACCTCCCTGCCATACATGCTGACAGATACCAGATGTGAAATAATGCAGAATTCTAGCACCAAGGTCTCCTACTGTAATTCCCCATCCCATTTTTCCCTTCCTCATATTGGTCCACCTAGCTTGTTCTACAGTAGTACCATATCCTTTTAGTGGTTCAGTCTTTAGCTTCTTTTCTCAGTTTAGACACTCAGCTGACTCTCCACATGAGCTCAGTGAAATTAATGAGACTGTGCATATGCATCAAATTGACGATGGGTTTAAGTGCTTTGCAGGGCTGGAACCCTTTATTCCAGGCAAGTAGGGAATAACTCCATCAAAGTCAATGCAGCTGTACCAATGCAACACAGCTCTAACTGAAGGAAGTCCAGGCCCTTTTTCTTCTAGCCTTAAATAGCTGCCTGCATGCCTGAACCTTGGCATCATTTTTCAGTCTAAGTCCTTGCACCCTTGTTGTGCTTTCCCTTTACCCATCTGATACATACGTGTGTACTTACAGGAGCCCAGCATTGTCTTCATTAAAAACAAGCACAATGGTGATAAGCTTTGCCTATTTGTTGCAATTCCTTACAAGGAACAGCCACATGGGATTGGTAGCATTGCACTGGACTCACTCTGCAAACCCCCAAACTGAGTGATCACTAATGGCAGCAAAACATTAATGTTAGCAGAGCAACTACTGTAGAAATCACTGTCCCCCATTTGGATTCTCCAGGGTTTGGAGCTTTGAATCTGAAGAGTTGTAAGAGTAAAATCTTGCCCCTCTCCCAGAATGCATTAATTCATGTATGTGCATACTAATAACTTAAGATCCCCATCCTGGGGTAATTGAATATGGCCATGCGGTGTCTGAGTCCTTCTCTTCTGCCTTGCTTACTTAGTTATTGTTAGTTTCACTTCCTTCTCCCTTTCTTATTCTATAAAACCTTTGGACCCTGAAGGCCAGATAAGTGGCATGGGGCCAGTCCACAGGCTGGATCCCAGAGGGAGGACCAGATCCCATGGGCACAGTCATATCATCCCCACAGGGCCAGAAATGTTGCGGTGGGGGAGTAGGGGCAGCATTAATTGCCTGGAAGCCACAGAAATTAATGCTGCCACCACTCCCTCACAGCCAAATTTCTAGGCCCATGGATTCAGTCCACAGGCCAGAGGTTGAACAGTACTGACATAAAACGACATGGAAGGTGTTATACACATTATTAGCTGCTTCTTTATAGGATCCTTTCCCTGTAAGACCTCATTGTGGATCCAAAATAGTGGTTACAAGACGAACCATGCAAATGAGATGTTTTGGGATCTCACAAATAAAGGCCCCAATTTAGCACAACATTTGAGCCTGTGCTTCAATCCATGCCTGTTCAGCCAAGCTCTTGTACATGTGGTCGGTCCTATTAACTTAGCTAAGCCCAAGCTTAACCTTCAGAGCACAGCTGAGCCAAGGCTATAGGCACAGCAAGGCTTTTGGAGGGACAAGAGAGAGGTCCACTGCTGTGGGAAGCTTTTCTTTCCCTGCCAGGTTTCTCCCATTGTTTCTTGAGCACAAGCTACCACCAGCAACTCCCCCCGGTTCCAGAGGTGACAGTGCCAGGGAAAATGCCTGGTTCCTCTGCCATATACCACACACCTCCAGCACTGCTCACTCACTAAGAGCACTCTCTACAGAAAAAAGTGCTACTCTTATATATGTCCCATTGCATCTATACAACATCCTCCATCAGCAGTGGTTGGCAAGCATTTGCTCTCAGGAGTACGGTTCAGCCCTCAGTCATAGCCAAACAGCTAACACTGCAAGAGAAGATAAGTTGTTTCTCTTACACCACTAAGAGGACCTAATGATCAATAAAATGAAATAGAAGTTATTCTGTGGAGCCTGGTTCAACTCTGAACAGACTCACACTAAGTCCTCCTTGAGCAAGGTTTGCAAAATTGAACTTGGCCTGAACCTAAGCAATTGCAAAACTGCCTAATATATTCGGATGCTCAATTCCCATTCACTTTTAAACCAGGGATCCAAATCCTTCTTTATGCAGCTTGGAATAGCTCAGTCTTGACCTTCAATAACCTGAGCAGACACCAAGACATGTCATCATGTCCTGGGAAGAATATCGAGTTCTTTTGTTCTCCAGGTTGTGCAAGTTCATCCAACATGGAGGTACAAATATGCACAGCTATGAAAATCATACCGGTAGCTCTCCATGTCCCAGGCAAGAAGCCCAGTGATATCACTGGCACTCTTGTGATGCTAATGTTAATACCAAAACAGAAAAGCACCAGACCACATACCATCAGACTCAGTAGAAAGGTAAGGATTAAATTCTTTGCGCTACTGCAAGAGGTGGACAAAGTAAAGAATAAAGCTGACTTGATATTACCTGCAGGAACCATAGCACCGTTAATGTACAGAAGAAACAAAAATATCTGTGCAGCTGCAAAATATTAGCCTGCTTAAGTGCCTAAAGCCTTACAGAAAATGAGGAAGAAACAGTGTTAATTGCATTGTTAAACAATGAAGAAGTTATACGATGTAAAATTAAGTAATTCATCCCTTATGGGTAGTTAGAGAGGAAAAAACAATGTATAGAAATTATTTAAAATCCTGAACTATCTTGTTAAGAATTTCCCTCTTAAAATTAGCAAAACAAGTGAAGAAATAATTTGTCTATATGCTGTTGAATCAAGAAAGGAACTTTAGTACAGGAGGATCCACTCCAGCATGTAGGAGTACAGTTTATCATCCGTGGTTCTCTTCCAGCCACCAGATTTTTATTATTAGCAAATTGATCATGGCCACTTATTTTCTGCTCAAATGAAAGAGTATACTACTATAATGACATGAATATAAGATGGGGGGGGGGGGTTTCCCCAGTCAGCATGGAGAAAAAGCTCCCAGTCTTACATTCACATTCAAGAACATCTCATTAAATACATGGTCTATCAATAAGCTGCTGCCAAAAACAGCATATGCTCAGTAATGGAAACCAAGTATACATTTGATTATATGCAGCCAACACAGAGCTTGACCATAAAACAAGTGGTCCATGTTGGACAAATACAGTGGCGGACCAACAGGGTGTGGGGGAGGGCAGAAGGGGGCCATGGTCCCCAGGCATCGACTTGGAGGGTGGGCACCAGCTGGGCCTTTCAGAGTTCTTATTGTGCAACGTGACCAGAGCCGGCCGTCCTATCTGCAAAACTTGCAACCGCAGGGGACCCCACAAAGCCAGCGGTGGCGGCCACATTTATTGTGTAGCCTGCCTACCCACACACCCCATGGGTTGGATATTTAATTGCCTGTTCTGGAAATTCCAACTGCCTCCTCCCAGTGTGCCGGGACTTTCATTTTCTTCCTAGCAGAAACAGGTAACGAAACAGGGCCAAGGCAGGAGACTTTAAGTACTGCTATGAGAAGGATGGGAGGCTGGCGGGGGGAGAGGGGGGCACAAATGCAAGCATTGGCTCCCAGGAGCTAGAGACCCATGGTATGTCACTGGGCAAATATACTGATGGGAGAGTCCCTCAAAAAAATGGGCAGTTTCTCTCCCAGGAGGAAAAGAGCACCAGCCCCGGATGTACCACAATACCAGGTCGGCACTTAGAGAATTCAGATCAAGCTCCAACATCCTCCTCTGGTGCCAAAAATGCTGATGGGAACCTTCTTGTTTTTATTTACAAATTGTATTAAAAATATACTTATCATCCTACACATAGAAAGCTTTGCATATTGAGCATCTTTGTTTTACCAAAACTTCATATATAAAAAACTACATATCCAAAACCATACAACTTCATATATAAAACCCTTAAAAAAAAGATATAAACTTTCCACAAAAAAATGCTACAGAATTATTTTTCTTCATACAGAAACCCATGAAAAACTACTACCTCAGTAACCACCCAAAAGTCTCCGTGCCTCCCATCATTCCTCTCTGTTGGTTCAATGAAACAATTGTGTCTAGTCCTTTTTCCTCCATTTCTTCTCTGCATGGGTGACTGGTGCCACCTTAGTTGGGGGGGCACATACTGCCCCCCCACCTCCCCCAGCAACCAGTCAGTGACTGCAGCCAGTCTTGCTGGCTGGGAAGCAGCCCTGGTGCTCCCAGAAGTGGTCGCAGGCTCCCTGGCCGGCGCTCCCACCTGCCCCTCCTGCCCGTTGCTTAAGCGGGGAGTGTGGCCTGTCAGGGGGTGCACATGCACCCTTATGCACCTCCTATGTGTAACCACTGCTTCTCTGCCTCTTCTTTTCCAATCTCTTCCTTGTCCCAATTGTTGTAGTATTTCAGTTCATGCAGCCCCAACTTCAGGCATGCTGTTTCAAGTGGAAGCCAAAACCTTAAAAACCAGAGGTTTAAACTAGTTCTAATATATGCTAATAAAATCCTTAATAACATTTCCTTTGATCCCTCTGGTATGAATCCATATAGTACCATCTCCCTCATTAATACAAGGTTTATTTTGGTGACACTCAGAAAGCAGTGGACCATTTCCTACATCTCCTTGGCATGTGTACACACCCAAAAAACATCCGACTTTTTCGTCTTCCCCACATCTCTTCCTTGGGCACCTTGATGAGCTTGTCAAGGTGTATCTGTGTTGCACCTCTCTCAGCAGCAACATATTTCTTACAACCATCCATGCTAGGTCATCATGTTCGTGTTCCCTTTTTAGTTATTTACCCGCCACCGCTCCCCACACCTCCTTCACTTGTCCTTCTATGAAGTTTCCCACTGGTGCCTTCCTGTTTCTCTCCCTTACTACTTTCATCAATTTCCTGTGATCCTTCAGGACCTCTAGCCTTACCCTCCCTATTTTATACCTCTGCATGAAACCTTCCATTCCGATGTAATGAATTGGTGGCTGCCATATGCATGGACTCCCTTTTTCCTCAAAATTGCAGCTGCATGAAATCACATGATAGCCATTGCCCCAATTGCCGCCCCCCCCATTACTGCCTGGAGCCATCCTTGGGGGGGGGGACAATTGGGGCAACCACCCTGGGCCCCACGTTTTGGGAAGTCCCATGGACTGTGCTGTCCAGGCCCTGTGGACAGCACCATTGGCATGTGCTGAAGGCACCACCCAGTTACTTGCGACCCCCAACCCCAAGCTCTGCACTCCAGCCTCTCACCCTCCCCTCCCTGCCGCACAGGCACCGCACAGGCTAATATGCCCCAGGCCCTGCACACCCCTAGGGCCAGCACTGCACTTACATATTTTGCATAGACAAACAATCCAAAGTCCAGCAGCCCCCATTCCCCCCTCTCTCTTGCTTTGTACAGTTCAGCTCTAGCCAACCTTTCTTTTTTAGCATTTCAGAAGGACACACATATTGCCCTTCATACTTTTCCTATTTGCTACCATGTCAGTGGGAATACAATTGAGAATAATACAATGAGAATACAATTGCAAGAATAATTGGCAGTAGCACAGGCTTAACCATTACCACTTTTCTGGCAAGGGACAGTATCCTTCCAGACCATAAGGGATAGTGTCCTTCTGACTGTAGCCTTCCTGTCACCTTTTCCCATGCCGCATTACCTTTCCTCTCAGCATCCATCGGATCCCTAGCACCGTTTTCTCTTTCTCTCTTATTTGAAGATCCAACTTCTCCAAGTCCCTTCAGTTCCCCAGTCCCGTTATGGTGCTTTTTGATCTATTTAATTTAGGCCCCATCACTTCTCCATACTCTGATATATGCTTTAGCACCCTTTCCATCAAAAGTCTCTCTCTAATACATTTATATCATTCATTTATAGTAGGCATCTTACCTCTCCCCCTCCCAGTATCTTTATTCCACTTATGACCTTGTCTTTTCTTATTCTTTGTGCTAATGGTTTCATGACACACGCAAATAGTCATGGTGACAGGGATCACCCTTGTCTCACCCTTGATGCCCATTCATTTGAACTTAACTCTCCACTTCTCTATACAATAACCCTATCTAACATACACGTTTCCATGGGAGCTCCATTTTCCTTAGCACATGGAATATGTAATCATGATCTACTCTGTCATATCTTTTTCTAAATCTAGGTTTACTATAACTGTGTTTGTTTTCCTCTTTTGGATGTGGGACAGTGCATCTCTGATCACTCTGAGCAGTTCAGAGATCCTTCTACCTGGTACTTTGCATTAGTCTTCATGTCACTGGTGATGTGTAGGGGGTGCATGTGCACCCTTTGAAAGCAACAATGCACCCCCTGACTGGCTGCACTTGAAGCTTAGGCAATGGGCTGGGGGGGCAGGTGGCCCCCCTGCGAGTGCCAGCTGGGTAGTGGAGCACCGTGGCACTCCCAGAAGCAGCCGCAGCCACTTCCAGAAGTAACCACAGCAAGCGGCCGCAGTAATAGGGCATCTCATGATCAGATGTGGGGGGACCCTCCCCCCCCCGCTGGTCAGCAAGATCAGCCAAGGTGGGACCACCCACCCCCAGTTGGTGGGATCGGCCGTGGGGAGACACCTCCCCCACCCCACAGTCACTGACTGGTCACTGGGGGTGGGTCACATGCCCCCCCTGACTAAGGCAGCACCAGTTACCCATGCTTCATGTATTATGTTCTGGAAGTTTTTCCTCATCCTCCAAGCCAGCATCTTGTCCATTAACTTATAATCCATATTAAGGAGTGTAATGGGTCTCCAGTTTTTCAGGAGTTCCTTCTCCCCTTTCTTGAAGAATAAGATCAGAGTGCATCTTGTAAAATCTTTCCCTGCCTCCCCTGTTTCCACTGTTTCCTCCAGCACTTCCATTCTATCCCTCCCTATCCAGGCCTAAAATGTCTCATAAAATTCCATAGGCAGTCCATCTGCTCCTGAATTCTCTTGTTTAAAGTTTATTAAGTACCCCTCCACCTCCTTTAAGCTTATCTTCTCTTCCATCTTCTTTGCTTCCTCTTCCTCTACTTTCTCTCCAGTCTCTTCCAGCAAGATCTTCATCTTCTCCCTGTCTATTGCCTCCTTCTGATATAGCTCTTCATAAAATCTTCTCATTGCCTCCAACACCTTCTCTTGCTTTTCCATCCAGGTACCACCATCTTCCTGCACTGCCTTTAGCTCTCCTCTTGCCATCTTCACTCTCAGTTCTTTTGTTCTTTCCCCTATGGTTCTTCTTTCTTCCTTCCTGAAGAATTCTCCAATCCTCTTCTTTACCATCATCCACCATTCTCTGGTACTCCCAAAATATTTTTTCAGTGTTTGCCACTCCTTGTGCTGTCTTGTATATGCTTCACATATCTCCTTATCTTGCAGCAGTCACACATTTAACTTCCACAGTCCCCTTCCTCTTACGGGGCTCTTACCAAGACTTAGTTACACTTTCAGCATCTGGTGATCACTAAATGCCACAATAACAGTTTCTTTCTTTCTTATCTCTATTCCTTTTGATATAAACTCAAAGTCAATTGTTGATTGTTTCTTTCCACTGCGGTCAGTTCTAGTGAAAACTTTCTCCCCTACCCACATATCTCTCAGTGACCCTTCTTTTATTATATTTGCTAACCATCTGGATGAACTGTCTAAAGTTCTGTCTCCTCCTCCACCTGTCCTGTCACCCACTTCTATTATGCAATTCAAGTCCCCCGGTACTATGTATGGTCTCCCCCGATCTTGTAAACTGCCAGCTTTTTAAACAGAGCCTTCCCCAACTCCTGCTCTGGTGGTGTTATATGTTTAAAACTTCTAATTCTGCTCCCAAAACTAATAGTATATATTCACTGCAGTCTGCCACTGATGGTGTCTTCCATCTACTTTGCTTTTACCTCTGGATTCTTGAATAGTACTGCCACTCCAGCTGCTTTATATTCATTTAGGGTTACCATATTTTCAGGTCCAAAAAAGAGGACACCTGTGGGGAGTGGGGGAAGGGGGAATATGATGGGGGGGCAGTGACATGCCAGTGCCCTGCCCCTGCCCATTCTGTTGCCTCCCAGTGACAAGCCATGCCCCCACAGCCCTGCTGCTGCCCCTCACTCTGGACCCACTGACCCCAACCCTGCCAGTGCCCCTCACTCCCAAACAGCAGTACCCTGCCCCCCACACCTTGCTGGTGCCCCTCCCTCCAACCTGCAACCCCCTGGCATTGCCAGTGCCCTGCACAACCAACCCACAGTAACACATCCCATCCCCTCATGCCCTTCACTTCTGATCCACAGCACCCTGCCCCACTCCCAGCTCTGCTGGTGCCCCTCACTCCCGACCTGCAGACCCCTCTCCCCCCCCAGACCTCAGGGTGGAGTTTGACCCAGAACTGTTGGGGCACAGAGCATGGGAAAAGACAGAGGCTGATACCAGACAGAGAATGGGGCTATGGCAATCATGGCTGTGGCAATCACGATGCCTGTCAATGGGGGTGTGTGGCAGAAGGCCACCTCTGTTGCTCCGGAAAAAATCTGCTCTGTGACAATTTGGTTAGTATGGGTCCTGCAGAGGGTACACACCTTACCCTATCTATTTAGGTAACCTGAGTCAGATACATTCCTGAGGGAGGGGGAAACCTGCTCCCTTTGCCTACATGACTGGGATCACATACCTGGGTGAGGGGCTTGGGCTCCCTGGTGGGCTAGAGACTGCCAGTCTGCCCAGCAACGAGTGATGCATTTCAAATTGGTTGGCTGGCAGCCAACAGGTGCTGGCCTCCATTGGACCAGGTAAATGAGGTCATAAGGGCTATGTAAGTTAAGGGTTGCAGAGGAGGTGGGGGGAGTAGCCATGATGAAAACTCAGAGAGAAGAGCTGGACCATCTGAAACTTGGTCTCTCTGGAAACTCATGATCAGGGAATCTCCACCTGCCTCTGAATGATACTTGTAAGTAAGCTACCTGAGATCTAACTAGATATATGGCTTGTAGTAACTCAAATGCATGATTAAAGACTACCCCAGCCATCCTGTTTGCTCTATCTGATTTCTGTGATACTACTCAACTCTGTACCCTATTCCAACCCTACTCCTTGTAACCAGTAAAGTTCCCCTCTGTGCCTAGCATGGGAGACTTATTGGGAGCGGGTCTAGATTATGCCTTGGGGTCCCCTTGGTTTGGCTGACTAAGGGAAACCACTACTTGTGCTTCCAACTGAGGGAAGCATCCCAAGTTCTTGCAGTGGGTCAAGTACCCTCGAGGGCTACTAGGTCTGTGTTTCCCAGGGGCTCTGTGCCAGGATCAAGCCTGTTCCTGGGTGGTAGCTAGCAGGTGTGCTCCAAGAAGGGGATCAGCCAGAGGTGAAGCATCCCCAGGAGGACACTCAGAGCCTGGAAGGTGGTCGGGTGCAGTGAGGTGTGTGGCTCAGCGCAGGAGCACCCCCTACTGGCCC
>NW_017728950.1:25395012-25409859 GCF_001723895.1 Crocodylus porosus
CGGACTAGATGATCTGCTCAGGTCCCTTCCGACCCTACAAACTATGAAACTATGAAAGGACTAAGCTGTACAAAGCAAAATGGTCCAGAGGTAGAGGAATGCCAGATACCCTTCCTTTCCTCTAGGCCAAATACATGAGCCAGGTTTGCAAACTGGCAACAGGGGTGGAATCTAAAACAACCAGCTTTGTTAAGTATTTTGCAGGACAGTTGCTGTGACAGTGGAAAGTGCACATTACAACAAATGGGACCCTGTGCACCATGGTTTCCCCATGTTTTTACAAGATCCTGAAGTGTTTTCAAGGGAAATACAAGCTGCATTACACTACCCTAGTGACCTTGGTGAACCACCGCAAGATACGGGAGGTGGTAAGGGCAAGAGACACCAAATCACCCATAGATTTACTACCTGGTGACAGCTGCCAGGCTGTGTGGGAGTGAATCTTTCACAAGGACCTGAAGAAATAGCACAGAGACCTGAACTGGCAGGCAGCCCACCATGCAGGCATGGAAAAAAACACAGCAGGGAAGAGGGGTCCATCCAACTGCCCAAGACAGACCTGCTACTGGCAGGCAGAAATGATAGACCACCTCTTCTGGGACTGCCCATATGCCAGAGAGGTGTGGAAGAAAGTACACACACTCCTCCTGGTGGTGACAGGTTTCAGAGACCTGACCAGGGCAGCACTTCTCTACGGGCACCTGCCCAGACAGCAAGGGAGTCTGACAGCCCACTTCGACCAGTGCATATCCTGCTTCAGGTATACACTGTGGAAAGCTAGGAACCTGCTCATAAACACACTCAGACCCCACAGTCGAAGACTGGATTAAAATGGGACTAAGTGAAACGGACTGGTACTGCAAGAAAACAGAAGAGGACGATTGGAAAGAAATGGCAGACCTTAGCTGGTGGAAAGGGGTCTGGCGTAAACTTTTTCAGAAGCAGACCCTCTGAGGAGGGCAGTGGGTGGGGGTACAGGTATGGAGATCGGTGCGCGGGAGCATGAATACACGGTACAAACTGTGTAACGGGTTTTTAGTTTCAGGATCTGAACTAAAATCCCTCAAAAGACTGACTTTTCCTGTAAGAATACTTGATGTAAACTACTCTACCCTTAAATCCCATAGTTCCTTAGCAAAGATAAGATGGGGAAACCTGCCCCATCAACTCACATGTGCCTGAAAGAACTGACCATTGATACATAAAAGGAAAGAAAGCTCTGAGTGCCAATTTTATCACACTTAACTCGTGTGAAATGTGGCCTCTTAGAGCTCCCGTAATTAAAGCATCACTTGCTTGTCCAGAGGATGCTAACAGAAGCTTCACTTTCTGCTCTCCCCTTTCATTTGCAAGGCAGCAACTGCCTGTCATGATGTATAGGTCCAGTGCTCAGCACAAAGGGGACTCTGTTCATAACTGGGACTCCTAAATTCCACCATTATACAAATATATGTATCCATATCCAGCACATCAGGGCTGACTCATCTTGGAGCTGGCATGATCTAAAAAAAATGATAAGGGCTTAGCAACTCACTGACTGAACTACAGGAGAATGCACAGTCACTCCATGTTCAGCATGTTCCAGTTGTTTTAATAATCTGACTCTCCTTTCTGAAACATTTATAATCATTTCAAGAAAATCCTTTGGCTGCTAATTTAATTGGTGTACTGAGTTTCTGGCACGCACCCACACACATACAAATACAAACAAACATACTCCTTAACAGGTCTCTCTTTCTCTTGGGGTGTCTGCTTGACCTGGTTAGTTCTCAAAGCCTGAGAACAATGGGAGGGGGTCCATATAACTCAAGCACTTCCTCCTCCCTCATGGTGCCTACAGGCACATCAGTACAGTAGAGTGTGAAAACGAACAATGAAGCTGAGGCTTGCTTGCATGCCTTCTCTCACTGGTTGCATGAAAGCTGCTATAGCCACAGTGACTTCACCACATGTCTCTGCAGTCCTGTTCTTTACATGCACGGTTTATCTCTATTCTCTCTGCCTCTGGAAGTGACAGTCTCCTGCTATTTTAGTGCTAGAAACATCTCCTGGAGGCTTTAGGAAATGGCATCAGTGTTAGTCTAACTGCTCTCAAGCTCTTGTTGACTTCACTGGGAGCAGAGTTATGCCAATGCCGAGTACTTTCAAAAACCTTACCCTAATGACCAACAGCAGGAACGGAGCCTGCACCTTCAGAACCAAAAAAAGCAACACTTGAACTCAAAGCTCTGACCAGCCGCTGGCAACAGTTTTGCCTCCAACACTTATTACATCTGAGCGTGTCAACACCACAGCCACTGCAGCTTGCTTAGACATACCCAAGAGAGCTGTAAACTTGTCTGCTGTGTAGCTATGAGCAGATGGAACTTGGCACAGGCTGCTAAACACCCAAAAAGCTGGGTAAATACATGGGCAGCTTGTCCATGCTTAACCCCAAGCTACTACTTGTTTGAAGCTGCTCCAGGCATGTTGACATGAGCTTCAATCACAGCAGTGTAGACTCACTCTAAAAAGTTAAAAACCTCCCATGTTCAACAGAGTCAGAGGAAATGGTGCCATCTGCTGAATTTCCAAGGCTGCATTTGCAGACTTCCTTGGAACACTTCTGTTGACTATCAACCAAGCCCAGTTCTGACTTATGAAATATGATGAAATTGCAGTCCAGGCAAGTATGGCCAGGGGTGAAATATCCTAATTTCATAAAAACATACATACCACTGACATTTTTACAAATTAACTGCTTCACTGAAGCACAATAAGCCTTGCAGTTAGAACTAAAGCTTACTTGATTGCACAAGCAAAGCAGGAATTTAATCTTATTAAAGGGGATAAATATCTAAATTCAGCCAATATTAGGAAGAGTTAAACATCATATTTGCAAGAGCCAAAATATATAGTGCCATGAAAAAGCGTATGACCGTATAGCAAGAGAAGTGATTGGCAGTACATGATGAAATAAATGACACTGGATATCTGTGTGAGACTTGTGCAAGACATGGCAAGCGAGACTCAGCAAGCCTTAGAAACACCTGTGGGAAGACCAACGATTCCCTAGTCTAGGTTGGAGTTCATCATGGGTCAGAAATAAGCCTGTTCCTGTTTATGCCAGTCCTACCAGCACAATGTTGGCATATGATGTGGACTTGATTGCAGAAAATGGGGAACCAAAGTAACAAGAGGTTTTGCCAGATGGAGGCATATCTTGGATAGTCAGGGTAAAAAGATGTATGTCATATATGTTCTTGGGTGATGGTGAGGGGAACACACTTCAAGCATTAGAAGATCATCACATACCATCTGCATGCAAATTCAAGTATCTGGCTTCTATTGTCCAAGAAAAAGGAGAGCTACACGAGGAAATTATAAGTATAATAAATCAGGCAAGGATGAAATGAAGGAAAGTTAGTGGAGTGGTTCATGAAAGGAAAATGCCAAATCTTCTTGATAGGAAAAATCTACAGGACACTGATAAGGCCACTGCTGTTGTATGGGTCTGAGAGATGTGCAATGAAGAAAAAACTGCTGTGCAGGATGAGGGTGACAGAGATGAGGATGTCACAAGTGGATCTGAGGAATAAGCAAGAAAGGGCATATAAGAAATGAAAAGGAGTGGCAGCAGGCAAAGTTGGACATCTCCAGGGGTAAATCAGAGATGGGTTGGACAGGGAGCCAGGCGGCCAGAAAAGTCCATAGAAAAGAAAGTTTAAGCCATGAGAGTCAGGGGAAGGAGGAAGAGGGGAAAGCCCATGGAGACATGACCATGTAAAACAAGACCAAGAGTATGCAGTGTTTTAGGAGAAATGACTTAGGATGGGAGCTTGTGGGAAATGAGGACCAAAAAAGCAGATTCCTACCTAGTGCAAAACAAGCTTGGAAGAATGAGATGCTGGGCATGAACCCATCCACAGGTGCAGTGGCCACACCTCCTACTTTCTGCACCTCTGCCCATCTAGCCATAAGCCTGGCCATGATGACTTTATTTGTAGGTAGAGTAATAATCTAATACGTGCAGAGGGAATTTACTGGAAACTCACAGTGGTGTATCTCTCTAAATTTCTTTTGAGGAAATGAAATTATGGAGTAAATGAGAATGATGGATGGGTCTGTAAGGAACTGTATCTGTACCAATTTTGCTGGAAGACAACTTTATCATATGCACTAAACCAGAACGTTGCATATATGCACATGCATCCACAACTTGGTACACATCACAACACAGGCAAAGAAGACCCCTTGTGATAAAGCTGTGGCTCTCCAATAAGTGAGCACTGTCTGGTGCCAATTATATTCATCCAAAAATCTTCCAAAGAGGACAAAAAAATGGCATAATGCAAGCTTGCAAGATATTCAGTGATGGCCACCTGAAAAATCATTCAGTAATGACATGCATTCTCCAGTCCTTACTCTGGCTGAATGAAGTGAATGTACAGTCGTTTCCCCAGCTTTTGTCCTTTATGTGCTCGAGTCAAAGCTCGCTCTAATGCAATGCTTTCTCTTTTGCTAGGGCTCTGCTGCCAAAGAAACCCTAACTCCTGCTCAGGTTGAGCTCTTTCTGCTGTAGGCCTCCCCCATATTACAGCAACACCAAGTAGAGCCCTTTGCCAGATAGACAGGCCCAGGTCCATCGGGGGCTGTGTGGATTAGTACCAGGATCTATCTCTGTTTTCCTACTGCTGCAGGAGAACAATATACTCTGGTAAGCCTATCCCAACACAGAAGGTGGGGTCCAACATGCCAGGCTAAGGGAGAGCGCTTCTGGAAGCACCAACTTCTGGATACTTCTGCCAACAATACCAAGTTTACTTATCTAGATTGCCATGAACAAGCATCTGGAGAACCCCAGAGATATGTTACAAACATGACAAAGAAGAGCCTGCAGCCTTCATGTGAATCAAGGCAGGTGGTGAAAAATGCAAGGAGCACTGCAGTTAGCTCTGCGTTTGACAGGGTGTGTGTACACGAGACGCTACGTCGCCATAGTGACCAGCTACGGTGATGTAGCTTGTTGCTACAGCGATGTAGCATCAGTAGGCATGAACCATGACACTGATGGTACTGCATAGTAGCAACAAGCTACTGCACAGCAATTCATTGCTACTGCACAGTACGGTCAGAAAGGGCCCATGCACCGCCGGGACTGCGCAGTAATGGCAGTGCTCATGGAGATGTGCCCACAGGGATGCAGTGGCTTGGGCAGCCAGAGGTGGGCAGGAGCATTCAAAATTCTGTCAAACCTCTGACAGACCATGCATTGCCTTGACACCAGGAAGCAGATACACATAATGGAGGACACAAATAATGGCTTGAAGCAGTTCTTCAAAAGATTTCTTTTCCAACTCCCTTCACCTTGCTGAGTTTTAGTGCCCTGCTTTTCTACCAGGTCCTGCTCCTCTATCCACAAGCAACCTGTTGTCCGGAGGGTCTGCTCAGTGGACTAGTGAACTAGGACTTATGAAATGAGAAGACCTGGCTGTGATTTCTTGTTCAGCCCCAGATGTGTGTGTGACCTTGGGCTGGCCACTCAGGTCACTTCCCATACTCCAGGGTGGTGTCCATGTCCGTGTAATACTTTGGGTGGGCTAATTAGCACCACTGAGTGACAGTTGCCGAGCTAATGGCAGGCACCAGACAGAACAAAACTGCTGTGCATGCCTGTTCCCTTCCAATCTGGGATGGCATCACACTTGGCCTCCCCCGAGCTAACTAGCCTAGTTGCAGTATCACGCAGATAGGGCCTCACTTCCAATTTAGACAGAATCCAGCCCCAAAACAGACCAGCATGCTTGAGGGCACCACTCTGGAACATGATGAGTTTCCACGATAGACCTGGCTTCTGCCAACCCAGAAATGCGAGTAATACTTCCCTTTCTCACAGGTCACCTGCTACAGTGACAGGAGCTACGTAATGAGAGCTTCTCCTCCGGAGCTGCAATGTTACAGACGGCTTTGCCCCCTGGGGAAGTTCTGAACTGAATCCGTTATGCACATTTTGTGCTTTGAATGCTTCAGGATTTGATTTGTGTTGATCTCTATGTGACATGCCTTTGTTCTCATATTTATGACCCCCTCCGCTCCCAGCAGCTTGCAAAGAAGATCTGTTTTTAGCAGCAGCACGAGGCAGGGTGGGGGGGCCCCACTGTGCCACATTCAGATGCCTGATGCACTAATCCTAGGTAAACACGCTCAATTTAGCTGCATTTGAGATGCCGAAACTAAAAGCTGCTTGTGTCTGTTTGAAAACTTACTCCACTGCCTCCTGGCCTCACGTGACATGCACGTTCTGTTCACTACAGCACAGTGAGGAGACAGGTGTCCCTTGTGCAGAGGAGTAACTGCAGGCATATCTCTGGCACTTTGTGCCACCCCACTGTGCAGGATCTTACAGCAGCGCCCTAAGCCAGAGGGACACTACACAGTGTTCAGTGGCTCAGCTCTGCTCCAACTGAGCTAACCTCATTAGTAGGCTCCAAGCTGCTATTTGAGACCACACAAGTCACAAGAAAGGACCTTCTGGGTCATCAAGTTCAGTTCCCTGTTACCTCATGCAACCACCTCATGTAATTTAATGAAGACCCATCGTAAAACCTCTTATTTTCCTCCTCATCCCCCTCCTCTACTCCTATAAGAAAAGTGTTTGAGAGCATCGCTTCTCTGATGGCCAAAGATCTTCTAATTGCCAGCCTAACATCAGCCCCCACATTTAGACACTTCAACTCTGGGAAAGCTCACCAACCCCCTGACATCTCGTTTCATCTAATCTTTGATTAAGATGAATAATCTTAATCAATTAAGCCCATAATCTTTGCTAACCACAGAGTAGTTTTACACTGTAAGGACAGCATCCCAACAGTAAGAGAGTAAATAATGCCACCTACTGGCACTGAAGTGAAAGATGATACATTTTATCCACTTGGTGCAATAAAGCATATTACAAACAGATTCCTACTAAATATAGGTCCTAAAGGAAATGTCGTTACAGTTCCTTAGAAACTGCCACTGTATTTTACTTTAAATGCAAACCATTTGGAGGTAAGCACATTTCCTTCTAAGCACTGTTAGCTCATTCCATCTTAACAGGAATCATTTTAAGAACTGACAATAGCTTTCTCCTTGCTAGTTGATGATGAATGGCAAGAAAACAGGCAATCAGACTCAAAGCTTGTATCAGCCATCCATGATGCCAGGATCCCAGCCTGGGCACCCACTGAAGGACTTCTTTAAAAGGAGAATGTCAATAGATTAGGACAAGTTAGGATTTGCCTCTGGAAATGTTTACACACCTATGTAATGTGAGCAAAGGACAGCATGCACGTAAATAACTGCAGGATCAGGCCTTAACTTTACAAAGGGGCATCCATATGATGGGACGTCCCATATTATGAATGATCTGAAGACAAGCAAATGGGTCATTCCATTCTTACAAGACCCACGGACACAGTTGGCATAGAAAAATGTGTGGGCAGGCAGCTTAAAATGTATAGAGGGACGTATCTGAACAATCTATGTGACTCAGGAGAAAAAACATTACTGGATACTACTGAGGCAAACAGCAGCAAACATTTTTTTCACAAAACATATACGTGCCATTAGGGTAAGCATCCTCACTAAAAATAGGAAATGCAAAACATAAAGCATTTGCCAAAGTACTCAGTTCTGTTTCCTCTGAATTCAGTGAAGATTTTTACAATTGGCTTCAGTGGGAGGAGTATTAGGATAAGGGAAGTACTTTGAAAATCCCCACTATAAAGGCTCTATGCATTCATGGCTTACACAGGCCACAATCTCATCTTAGAAAGAGATTTCTCCATTTGGGATAGAACTGCACAGTTTGGCAGGCTCAGTGTAGAGATGACTGCTTTCGATTTTACTTTGCCTGCAGAAGAGCACCATAGTGAGAAGGGATACTGGCTTAGAGGCAGCATTGACCCGTTTCAGCATAGTACTTCAAATGCTGCTATATTAAAGGTCTAAGTTCTGTGTCACTGTTAAAGTACAAAACTGAGAGCAGACAAGTCAGTTGGCATATTCTAACATTGAAATGGCTGGAGCAAGGGTTTAGAGATGAGAATTCAGACTGAGCAAAAGTTGCTAAAGTGCAGCCAGCCTCTTCTGCACCACAGGAATTTCTGATCAGGCCAGAAACCAGCTGATTTTGGCTCCATTGGAGGGTTTTATTTTTCCCTTTTTCATAGGCTTTAGTCCCTTACTTTGCAGTATAGAGCAGGGGGGAACCTTATTTGTGGACTGTGCATGACACAGACATGCTCTAGCATATGCTATTTAGATCAAGTTAGAACTGGTGAAAACCTACTCTTGTTAAAAAGGTGGATTTTTTATTTTTCCATTTCAAAGCATTGGAAGCAGGGCCCATTTTTCAATATTTCCTGTTATTTTTCAAATTAAAAACATTATTCAGTACATTCAATGAGTATTGGAAATATTCCTTGGCAAAAATCCTGGTTCTAGATGCAATGCTGACCCCGATCCCTACCATCCCAGGGAGGTTTTTTCAGGGATGTAAGGAGAAGACCAGCTTTCTTGACGGAGAAGTCCAAAAGGATACTGAAGACAGAACAGCAAGAGATGGAGAACAGAATAGCTGGGAGACTACACAGTGCCCCTGGAAGCAAATTAATTGCTTAGTAGAGCAAATTAGTGCAGACTAAGTGTTTGCACATGTAGACAGTGACACTTACTATGCGGTTATTTGCTCTATTGCACAGTAAAACATCTCATGTTAGACATAAGGTAAGTCCCCATCTCCTTTTACTTCACATTGACTAGTTCGTTTGCCTAGACCTCTAAGTCTTTATTAAATGAGTTCTGGAAATATGGTTGTGTAAGGAAATGCCAGTTTCTAAGTATTTTAAAGTAGAGAAAAATAAAACGAGAAGCAAATTTATCTCTCAGCAACCATCATCAGGCATGGAGGGGGTGGCCCATTCAATATGTGCTGCTTCTTGCCCTCCCTTATTCTGGGCTCTTAGGAAGTCGTGTGCTGGTAGCTGCGAGTGCCTCCAATGGCAGACTGGAAGCCTAGGGTACCCAAGGCTGTTTCTTCCCTATGTACTTCAACAAAGAAGCTCAGGACTAGGAGGGTTGTATTGTACAGGTAGACATGGGGCCGGAGAGAGGGGGACATGAGCCACCAGGACAGTTGCAGAGCTAATGGCAGGCACCAGACAGAAGAACAAAACTGTACATGTCTGTTCCTTTCCAATCTGGGAAGCCATCACATGTTCAGCCCTCATACTAAATCATGCCCTTTGGTTCATCACCAGGCTCCCATTATCTTCACCTCCCTTTGCCTCATTGCAGATCACAGCTAGGACATCGTAACTATGGAAACCAGAGGCAGTCTCAGAGTGGTTTTGCTGTGTCATGGCAGGGATGCTGCAGCAGCTCACAGAGCTGGCAGCTTCCATTTGAAATCTTGACAGTCACACTATGCCTGGGACCTTTCCTTCACCTTGGGGTCCGACAGCCACCGGGCTGCAGCTGGTGTACTGGGGACAGCACAGTTCAGGGTTGTTCTATAGGGGGCAAAATGAAGGGAAGGGATCTAGGGAAAGGTTATTATACCAACAGTTACCACCTTCAGCTACACATAGGTCCACCCCAGAAAGTCTCTCTCCAGCTGTCATTAAACCATGATGTTCAGGCACTTGTAGCTGCTTTAACACAGCATCCATGTTTGTAGGGAGAAACTCAGGTTCACACATGACTGGCACCAGCACTTCTGCTCCAGGGGTGTAACATCTCCAGAAACCAGTAGCCTCTTCAGGAAGACAAGCTGCCTGGGGTGTCCTCCCAGGGCTATGTCCCTCATGGGTCTGAGAAGGAACAAAGGAAGGATGAAGCATAGTAAACAATCAGAAAGGAAAAGGCCAGGAAAAGGCATGCCCTTTCAGAAATGGAGCTGAACGGAAATGCAGGCTATCAGAAGTTAACATTCACTTCAAGAAAAGATGGAGAACCATCCAAGGGACACTTGCTTATGGTATGCATGGGAGAGCCCTGGTTATCTGTATCTATTAGTGGAATGTGCAAGGAGTGGGAGGAGTCTGTGGTCCTGTAAGATACAGGCTCTTCTGAACACTTCGGCTACGGACAGACATTCAAAAAACCTGAACCTGAATTGATTCAATCTTTGCAGGTTAGCCTAACCTGGCTAGGCTGAACCAGTTTGTAACCACACAGACATCCCTTCTGGATTGAAAAAATGCAGGTGCATGCCCGCAGTGGCTCAGGCTAGAAGCTGGGGGGAGGTGGGGGGAATGCTAGAGCATCCCTCCCTTCCCTTCCAGAGTGTTAAGCTGGGGAGGGGGATGTTCTGATTAGGGAGGGGTTCCCCTTCCCCCCACTGCTGTTTATAACACAACATTTAGTTACACAGCATAGAGTCACACAGGAAGTTGTTAGCATTTATCAACCCATCAAGCAAAACAAAAGCTTCTCTCTTTAGTTCAAGCTCTTCTTAAACAACTTTTTCCAAGGAAGGAAGGGAGGGACATTACCAGCTACCTGGTGATTAGCTCCAAAAAGCCCTAAGCTGATACTGTCCTGTCTGCCTTTGTCCTGCCTTCCATAGCTCCGACTGTAACCAGCACATGGTATGCTAGCTAATGCTAAGAGGTGTCTGTGTAAGGCAGAGGGATCAGGGGAATCCCTGCTTGAGCAGGGGCGGGAGCAGGGGGGGAAGGCACAGGAGGAAGCCAGGCAGACACAGCTGTACCTGCAGTCTCTGCCAGAGCTCCAGCCAGGGAACAGAGGGGAGGGGCCAGCCCAGCTCTCTGGACCAGAGAGCAGAGCCCTGCCCAGAGTTGCAAAACATCTGGGATTAACTTAAACAAGGAGGGGACCTGGGACAGACATTGCATAAACCGCTTTGACTCAAATCACTTAAGTCTGATATTGCATTCAACCAGGTTTACCTCAAACTGGTTTCAGCCATTTTCAAACTGGTTTATGTGCACCGAATGTCTGTTCTGATACAGGTTTAAACCAGTTTCTAATCACTTAAACTGGTTCATATGTAAGGTCTGTCCCTAGCCTTCTGGTCTGAGGAGCTACATCATGACAAATATGTACAGCCAGAGGAACAGCACCTGATCAGAGCATGCTCTGAGCATGGAAAGGAATATATACTGGAAAGGAGGTATAGGGCTTGAGGCTTTGGACTGGAGCATATCTTCTTAAAGAGGCTCTAAACAGGGAATTTCTCATTGGCCTCCTTGACTTTCTATAGCAAGGTGCCCAGAGAAGGCAGACATTGGCTTGGAGACACTCAGAGCTAAAAGCAAGAGGCACTAAGGAAAAGAATCTAGGAGTCTTGGTACACCCAATATGTGTCTGCAATTGATGTAGCTGCACAAAAGGCACATGCAGTTTTGGGCTGCATCAGTATGAGGACTGGAGGCAAAACACAGGTGATGATAGTGCCTCTCTACTCATCACTGGTTAAGCCACATTTAGAGAATTGTGTGTGCAGTTCTGGGCTTCATGTTTTTAAAAGGATATGGAGAAATTAAGGAGAGTACAGAGGCAGGCAACAAAAATGATAAAGGGCCAAGAAGGCAAGTCATACAAGGAAAGATTGAAGGAAACACACATGTTCAGCTTGCGGAAAACAAAATTAAAAGGGGATACAATAACAGCCTTCAAATGTATGACGGGCTGCCACAGGGGGTAACACCTTTCTTTCCTGGTACGGATGGCAGAACATAGACCAACGGCTTAAACTTGCAGCAAAATAGGTTTAGATTGGATATCAGGAAAAACTTCTTCATTGTTAGAACATGGAGACAGTAGAATAGACTGCCTAAGGAAGCTGTAGAACCTCCATCATTGGAGGTGTTCAAGAGGAGGTTAGATAAGCACTGGTCAGAGATAATCTATGGCAGGGGTTGCCACATGGGGCCAGGAAGGAATTTTTTTTCCCTCCTGTTGCTATGTGTCATGGGGGCTTTTCACTTTCCCCAGAAGCACTGCGTTTTGGCTGCAGCCAAAGCTGAGGATTAGGCCTGGGGTATGGCGGTATTCCTGCTGGGACTAAAACCTGGAGGTTCCTGGGTAGAAAACCTTGCCCCCCTGCTCAGGGCCAAACTGATCAACACAGCTGGTGACAGGAAGGAATTTTACCCTCATAGTGAGATTGGTGGAGACTATGGGGGGTTTTGCCTTCCTCATTAGAGGGAGTGTGGTCTCTTCCTTAGATCTCTCAAGACTATTTTATCAAATCTTGCAGCAGCAGGACACTGGCACCATTGTCCCTCTGCTTTCCCTGTGGCAGGTTAAGGTGCTATGCCTTGCAGTTGTGTGACAGGGTTGACTGTCCAGTTTTAGTAATAGGTTAGACAAGGTTTTATATGGGATTGTCTGGATAGGGATGATCCTGCTTCAGGCAGGGGGTTGGAACAGGTGACCTCATCAGGTCCCTTCCAGCCCTATTTTTCTATAATAAAAAATCTTTTCACTAATACCCCACAGGTGGAGCAGGGTAAGCAGGGGTATACCACCTACTTCTGCATGAATGGGTGGGATGTAAGGTTGCTCTCCTCTGGGCCCTACTCTAGCACAGCCTGCAGACAAGCACCCCCAGTCTGGGAGGGCATAGCAAACTGTGTGGAGCTTGGCAGGATGGGCACAAGTTGCAGGAGGGAAGAGCTTGGAGGAGGCATTAGGAAGATAGCCTGTGTGCACGTGGCTTGAATGGGACCTGCAGCGGCCCTAGCTCTGCAAAAGTTTCTTTTTTCGATAAAGAGCCTGATCTATTTTACATGCAGGGAGTCCTGTCCTGTTATTCTGCAGCAAATGGTACATGAAGCACAGTGGTAGCAGCCAGTCTGGTGAGACCCACAATAAGGAATAACGCGTAACTAACAGAAATATAGCAAACAGCACAAGGGGAGCCACACCAAAGGCTAAATTCGGTTTCTAGACAATAAGTGTGACACAAGCACGGGCTCAGTGGAAGCAAGACTATGTATGCAGAGCAGGCCACAGCAGAGGAAGATGAGAAAGTGAAGGCAAATCTTTTTAACATTTCACAGGGGGAAAGGTTGAGAAGTGAGTGAGACACTGTTGCCGGAAAGGATGCCTGAAATGCTGAAATTGCTGATAAAAGTCTGATGAGTAGTGTGACCCAACACGCACCTAAACTGAAGAGAAATACTGTTTTCATGCTCGAAACCGAGAAGCAGAAGTGGGAATAGATTGTTCCATTACAGAGATGAGAACTCTGGGGTCCATATGTAACTCTGGAGACAGACTCACTAATTAGATACAGAATCAGCTGTGGAACAAGCAATTCCACTTTATAGCAGTGAATGTTGACAGAAAGGGATCTAACAGCAGAAAAATACCTCCAAATAGCAAGGGCAGGCAATCTGTCTGGGAGAGAACCCTAACAGCCACTGGAACAAAACAGGTGCATGCTATAAAAGTATGCAGAAAGGACAGAGAAAGACTGACTGCGAATGCGGGCTTCATGGTCCAACGTACATTATACGGAAAGCGATACAAAAGCCAAAAAAAAACATGCCCAGCTTACTGATTGTGATGCAAGGGATGCAGGATGCCATACTCCCTAATATCTCAGTGCCACAGCTACACTAGGAAGAAAAATGCAGCAGCACAAGAAGCAATCAAGGCTGTAGAGGCATCGGATAAAAAGGATGAGGTCTGCAGTGTGGCTGGAGGAGGTTCAGATTCTCTGTGCATATGCACTGCAGAAGGCAGCCCCCAGTCATTGCACTATCAATGACCCCCAGTCATTAGCAACTAAATTATTAGACCAACAACCAGTCTGAGTAAATGTGGTTTGTGCAGGTCAACTGCAATATAATCCCAGGAGCATTAATATCTTCAGCAATAAGAAACTGAAGAAATGTGACAAAATCCTGGTAATGGACAATAGATCTTTTCTGAGTCCATGCAGTGGGAAAATGCAAATTGTCAGAAGGAAACCCATGCAACAAGAGATACCATTGTACCCACCACTATTGGGCAGTGAGGCAGTGCAAAGAATTTGATCACAGTGTAGTGCCACTTTAGCCTCATCATGGGCAAAGTAGCAAAACTGTGAGCCATATCCAGCAATCTAACATTATATAAGGGCATAGTTCAAGGAGATGGACAACTTGAGGGCAAGCTGATATTAGAAGTAGGTTCCCATGTGCAGCTCATGAGACTATGAAAATACAGAGATGAATCCGGGGGGGAGTGAGATAGTGTAGTTGCAACCCCTTTGATACCTGCTCTACTCAAAGTCTCAAACCAACTCCATATGCATTGCTATGATGGTGTTATCATCAGATATCTTGGTACTCAGAAGATTCATAGTGGCTTGGTAATAGGCTCAGTGTGGCACAGTACTGCATAGTACCTAAGAAAAAAATGCATTGTGCTATATGTGATGATGCAACACACCATCTACACCCAGCCTAGATCTGCTGTTGCTGAAATGGGAGGTTCCATTAAGCTCTAGTGGAGCCACTGAAGAAGGAAAAGGCAAACCTGAAACAAAGAGAAGTCATTAGTACAGGTCAATCAATAGCTTGCTAACAGTGAGGAAATCTTCAGATAAACTGAGAATAGCCATTGATACAACACCACTGAAGAGAAAATGGAAAATACAGTGCATCCCACTCCCTATCAGCAATTGAGCATATTGTAGGTGGTTGATGTAGAACCAATGTTGCTTCCAGTTTGTGATGTAAAGAATGGACTATCCTAGATTGAATTGTTTCAGTTAGGCCTGTGCGAAGTGGCAAGCATTTGATTCAGATTTGGCTGATTCACAGGGACAGTGATTCGATTTGGTGATTCAAGTCACTGTTCCAATTC
>NW_017728950.1:25410911-25413599 GCF_001723895.1 Crocodylus porosus
CCCTCCCCCCTCCGCCCACCACAACAGACTTACCAGCTGGAAGCAGCTGTTTCCAGCATGGTCGAGGACTGCTGCCTGTTTAGTCTATGGCCAAATCTCTGAATCAGCACCAAATCTTTTCTGAATCAATTCGGAGGCTTCCAATTTGATTCGGACCTTTTAATGGGTCTTCCAATTCAATTCAGATTCAGAGGTTCAGCCACCAAATTGAGCTGAATCTTCTCTGATCGAACTGGCTACCAAAGCTTTGCACAGCTCTTATTTCAGTCCCCAGGCTCCCCTGGCCAACATTTTAGCAGGTACCATCAGGTAGAAATGTCCATGAGCATCAATCTGGCTCAGAAGGTGGGCCAGTATAAACTGAACCAGGTGCCAGAGGGTTGTGCATCAAGACTATGGCTGATGATTTTCTAAATATAGATGTCAACAAAAGAGTTCCTGCCTTGTGCAGATGGTTGATCTAAATGACCTTTCAAGATCCCTTCAAACTCTGCCTCTGTTTTAATGTGATTCTAGGAAGATGCTATCTGGGGCCATAGAGAAGCTGCAGTACCTCTTAGGCAGGTCTTGAGAGCAGAATATCAGGCTGACTGCAGACAGGAGGAATCTGAAGAGAGCAGAAATTGACAGCAGTGTCCAGCATTGGCCTCCAAGAGACTCCAGCCAGACATCAGGAAAGCAAGAACATGTTATTAAGGAAATGGCCAGACTATAGGACGTGAAGGGAGTCCAATCATTTTTAGAGCTGACCATCTAGCTTTCTGCATGCAGCTATCAGAAGCCTGTAAGCCCAGCAAACAGTTAACACACCACACTGCAGAACAGTCAGAGGCCTAAGACCAAGTGTTTGAAAAAGGAAAGGAAACCTTGAGCAAGCCCCTAGTCCTGAAGCACTACAACCCAATAGAACAACAAGTGCTTCGGTGAGATGGCTCAGAAGCACTTAAGCAAAACCAGCAGCCCAGGACATGGGTCTCTGACAGACATAAGAAAGGGGATGTGCTCAGACAGAAAGGGAACGCTTCAGGGTGCTCTTTGCAATGGCCTAATCCCTCCAGCTCACTTGGGACACATGATAGAAAGGTAGTCAGGTCACAAGATAATGTAACTTATAGACATTCTGTTTCTGACTTCCCAAGACCATCTGTGTTATACTCTGGAAGATGCACTAGACTCAGCATATTTGCTACAGGTAGTGGCAATATCTTAGCCTCACCTCAGAGCGCTGGAATTTCAGTAACATATGTTGAAGCCGCTTGAATGCACTCAGCAGTGGCTTTTTCCTGCTGTTTCCATTAGTGCACTCAAGCAACTTCAGTTCACATTACTGAGATTGCAATGCTACAAAGTGAAGATAAGGTACTCCCCTGGAAAGTCATTACTGAGCGTGGCATATTTTTCTAAGTATAAGACATGGCCACAGAAAAAATACTCTGGTGTTTTGGGGAGTGGACTCTCTGGACACACAAGCGAAAATCAGCTTAACCAGCCTGGTAACCATCACTAGGAAAGTGTGCCTACCTAGCCCTCCCTCTTAGCCAAGCTTTTTATGCAGTTCTGTGAGTCTCTTCATATCCCCCTTAGAAACACTTGGGCTTCTTTTGTTCTGCTTTTTGTAACTTTCTACTTTCCAAACCCTCTCCCTGCAGACAAACTGGTTTCTCAGCCTGAACCCCCTCCTTAGAGTACCCACTGCTGAAACTGGTTTCCTCTTGTATGCTGACCACTACATGTAACTGCCGGCACTGCCCCTGGTCTGGGGGAGATGTGACACAGCACTGAGTGCAACCCAGTGGATTCAATGCAGCAATTTTATCATAATTTCATAACATCAACCGGAATTCATAAACTGAGCACAGATTCCCTGGTATCTCCATGCGTGTGTGCCTAGGCCTGGCACCTCTTTAACTCGGTCCTAGTAAAAGAAATAAAGCATGAATATATCACAGGGTATGCACTGAAAGCACTGAGCTACAAAGGCAGGATGGTTCCAACTCTGAAATTCCTAACAAAAGCAAAAAAGAAGGATAACAGCCTCAGTATCAATCAGTATTAAAATTAATAGATCTCCATCTATTTATATCAATGGAAGATCTGGTCCACAGCCATCAAATATAGGCATTCCCCATGCAGTTTAATAAACTGAGCTGTCAATTAAGTATAAGTAGATAGATTGTTGCTGGTGAGTCCCTCTCCAGCTCTCATCAATATTTTATGACACTGCACAAGTCATCAAGGTAGGAAAGCCTTATACACAAAATAAATAACCAAGCTCCAAAGTGATTTATTTAGTTTTCATTCCTCTTGGGGCAGGGGATAAATCTCATCTGTGTTCACCACATGCCGTGTAAATGTATGATATCATCTGCAGTATTAAAACAATAGATGACCACCAAGACCAATACTCTGGTATGTCAAGTTCATAGTTTCGTAGGCATCTTCTAAACACTCCTGCCTCCTTACTGGAGGTTCTCAAAAACGTCCCCAAAACTGGCTCAAGGTCAGGACTGATACACATTAGGCTGTGGTCCCCATCCTTAGAGAAAGCTTTCTGGTGTGTCACTTTGTTGGTGGATGCTTATAGTGTGTTGACTCACTACATGATCTAACACAGCCAAACACGGCACATACAGGTTTATAACTCAGTGTTGATTTGGCAACATTTAACTCATTTTAATGGGGGAGAGA
>NW_017728950.1:25414229-25435924 GCF_001723895.1 Crocodylus porosus
TTGGACTTAACTACAGCAGGGTATAAAATAGTTTTCCCAGCCTCATGAAAAGGTCCGGGATTTCACAAAGGTCTTATTGGGCCAGAATGATAAAGATACAAGGCCTCTCTAGGCAATGGTTTGGTGCTTAGGCATTCAGCTGAGATAGAAGAGACTCAAATTCAGGACTCCACCCAAGGGATATCTAATTATTCATACAAACTCAGTTGAAAAGCCCCACAGGAGGGATTGAAAGAGGTCCACATGAGAATATCAGATAAACATGCAGGACAGAAACCTCATCTGTGATGAGGCCAAGATTCAAGTCCTTAGTCTAAATCAGGCACAGCACAGACTGTCTGCCCTCACCTGCAGACAACAGGCTATTCTAGGATGAATCCACATGCTCTCTCTCTACACAAAAACACCATCCTAAACTTGAGAAATCTTTCCTAACCAAAAGGTTCATCTCAGCTAGTACATTCCCACAAGAAAGGTTTAATTCCAATGCATCATCATTTTCTTACTTGCTAAAGCTCTGGCCTCTAGGTTTAGAACCCGTAAGTACCACTCCTTCGCCCTTCCCTGCAAGGTTATTTTCCCTTTCTTGGGGTTAATGATCAAAACAACAACACACACATAATTTCCCACTTTGTTCTCCTGTAGCCTGAAGGAAATAGGAGGCCCCAAACCTCAGTGATCCATGAAAATCAGACTACAGTTGAGCCAAACAAAATTGTCTTTTGCTCATTCAAATGGAGGAGGCAACGTGTGTTGCTAAGTGACTTTATAAATCAGCATCATTACCAGCCTGTCTAAAGCCTTCTGGTTTCTTGTATAATACAAGGGCAGCTGGAAGAAGCAGCCAACACTGTTACTGGTTTCTTCCTCTCTCTTTCTCCCTTTCCTTGGGATTTTAGTAAGGCTTTAATGTCCCTCTAATTGATGTTCCTAGTAATCTAATTGGGAGGTACAAAAAAAGGAGCTGTCTAGCACTTCTTCTAAGCTGCCATCACATCATCTAGAATGTGAGCCTTCACTTAAAAGAAAAAAGGAAGCTTCCAGCCTTGATGGTTGTAAAGAAAAGTTTGAAAATGTGACCCAAGTTTAATCAAGGCCTGTGTCTGCAGTGAACTTGATAGTACAGCCTCCTCATTCAGCTCACTGAGGTGCTGCTACTCACCAAGGGGCAAAAGGACAGAAAGATTTGGCAGTATGCAATACACCAGCCTATCAGGGATCCTGGGGCACATACACAGGCAGCTAGCCTAGGTGAAGCCTATGCCACTGCATCCTCCCAGGCTACCTAGATTAAAGCTGGCAGCAGTTTTTCTATGTCTGCTGTAATCACACATCTGAATGCAGTGTAGGTGCATCCTGAGTGACAGAGAAGAAAGGAGAAATATCATAGAAACAGACACAGAGAAAGAGCAGAGCCCCAAAAGAGACAATCAAAATCAACCTGTAGAGTAGGGCTCAGAGAGAGAAAGATTTTTGGACAAGGCGCTCACTGAACAAGGCTGGGAGCTGTGAACAAAGGAACTGCCTCCTATTTGATTCCTCTTGTGTTCAGGGAAGTGGGACTTTGTACATGGTTTTTTAACCAACAGAATTGTACCAATGAAATGCCCATCTTCCTCATCAACCTCCCAACAATGCACATGGCTCTTCAAGGTAGCTAAATGCCCAGGTCAAAAAGGGACAACTATAGCATGAAAACCTGCAGAGTCAACTGTGAGTGACTTATGAATTTGGTGCCATGAGTAACTGGCATTTGGGAGACAGACCACTTGTTTCCCAATCTCCAGGCAGAAAGGAACCAAGGCTAAGAAACCTAGCAGAGCCAAACAGCATATTAGCTCCATTGAGAAGGCACTGAGCCATGGTGAGAAGAGAGAACATGCACTCCTATTCTGACCTTCTGTGCCATGCAGCATGAGCAGTGTTGCACTCTGGCATCTCAGAAAGACCCCTGGATATACAAACAGAGGAGTAAGAGGGTATTTTTTATCCTTATATACAGCCTTGATTACTGGGTCTGGTTCTAGTGTCCTCATTTTAAGAAGATTGTTGGAAAACTGAAGATGGTACAAAGAAGAGCTAGAGAAGTAGCTCAGAAGAGCTACAAAGAAGAGCTACAGAAGTACTTCAGTCCCCAGAAAATATGGAGCAGGTCCTCAAGGAATCCATTTCTAAGCACTTGGAGGAGATAAAAGTGATCAGGAACAGTCATGGAGTCACCAAGGGTAAGTCATGCCTCACCAACCTGATTGCCTTCTGTGATGAGATGCAGAGAAAACAGTGGACATGATATACCTTGACTTTAGCAAGGTTTTTGATACAGTCTCCCACAACATTCCTGCAAAAAAGCTGAGGAAGTATGGGTTGGATGAACGGACTGTAAGGTGGATAGAAAGTTGGCTGGGTCACTAGGCTTAACAGGTAGCGATCAGTGGCTCAAGGTCTAGTTGAGGAAGATTGGCAGTTGAGGCAGAGGTGCCAGATGACAGAACAAGGAGCAATAGTCTCAAGTTGCAGCACGGGAAGTTTAGGTTGGATATTATAAAAAACTCTCACTAAGAGGGTGGTGCAGCACTGAAATGGGTTACTTAGAGAGGGGGTGGAATCTCCTTCCTGACTCAACAAAGCCATGGCTGGAATGATCTAGTTGAGGATGGTCCTGCTTTGAGTTTGGGTTGTACCAGGTAACCTCCTGAGGTCCCTTCTAACTCTAATTTTCTATGATTTTAATTGATGTGAAAATTGAAGGAAGTGCCTTGCGGTTCAGAGACTTGAGCTCAATCTATTTTGCTTATCAAAAAGCAAAGCAGAAGGTAACATGATTACATGGTAGAGGAACTTCCATAAAAAAAATTCTAGGCATGAAAGAGCTCTTGGATCAAACAGAGGAAGGCACAATGAGGATCTGTGGCTTGAAGCTGAAATCAGATAGACTGCAATTAGAATCTAGGCAGAACATTTTAATCCTTGGGGGATTAAGCCTTGGAACAAACTACCAAGGCAACTTCGCTGTTTCAGATAGCTAGAGTAGGTGCCATCCTGGATGTTACACTTTGGCCAAACACAAGTGACTGGGCCCAGTACCAGGAATGATGAGTCAAATTCACACCTGGAGAGTAGATTACATGGCTTAATCTTCAATCCCATCATTAAACTCTCTAAAAAGTAGGCAGGGCTTGGAAGAAAACCACCATTGTCAGTTACTCCCTTGACTGCTCCTTTCAGGCACTTTCAGCCCAGCTAGGAATGGCTCAGTTCCACAATACTAGAGCCTTCCCAGTTGCTTGGGTCCCTTCCCTTTGTGACTTGGAAGTTGAGCTATTTCCTCCTCCCTCCACCCTTGCTTTTAACAGTAATGCACTTTTTTACATCTCTGCTGCTGGAGAGCAAAGTCTCATTCTTGATTCAGCCCCACAGCATGGCAAGAAGGACACCTTCAGCTAATTTACATCTAAGTGAGCATTTGTCAGAATAAAGAATAAAGGTCTTACTGTGCAAAATGGCTGATGTGGCGGTACTAATCAATACTTGTTTGATGGATTGCCTGCCAGGAGTCTTTCAGGCACATCAATTCAGCTGTTAGACTTTCTGCTTGCTCATTGCTTAACAACATAAATAGAGATGAATCAAGGTATTTAACATAAAACTTCAGCTCAAGACCTGAACTGTTTAAAATGCACTATGTTTTCCAACCCCTCCTCTCATTCCTTGAAAAGAATGTTAAGCTTTGAAATTTTCTGTGGACCAGACACAGGGCTTGAATGATAAGTGTTTCACCAGGGGCTGCTTTCTCGTTGCAATCAAGAATTGCATCTGTAATACAAGGGAGACTCTCTTTTTTTTGCTTTCCCCTGAAGCAGAAACCTGCTGGGGAAGAAGAAATTAAGATTTTATTGGGAGCAACTGATGTTAGTGCAGACTTCTCTGCACTCCCCTTCCTTATCAGCCTCGCAGGAATTGCTCCCTGTGCTCCTGAGCAGGTTCTGCTGTTAATTGGTGTGAAAACAGCTGCCTAACTGGAGTTCTCAACTTCTGATGCTGCTGTACCAGGAGCACCTGCAATCACATCAGATCTCAAATACAAAGGGGTAAGCAACAGACCAGATTCTCAGCAGTGTTTGCTTCCAGTTGGCAGAAAGGGGAGTTGCAGCATGCCTAGCTCCTTGGAAAATCCGGCCTTATTTCAGAACCTAACTGGGAGCTAAGTATTTTGGAAAATCTGGCTCTGATACTGAACTCTTTTGAAGACCTGACCCTGTGGTAGCCTAATGCCCAGCCTGCCTCTGAGGCAGTGAATTTAATACAGCCACAACAGCTGGAAGTCTCCCCTTAAATAACATTAAGCTCCATCCTGTGGTGTCTTCTCCCACCTCCACCTTTCCAACCTCACAGCACCCTGTAGCAAAAATAAAAGACTAATGCCAGAACTTTCCCTGTCCTATAGAGTATTTGATTATTAGTGGCAGCAGTAATTGGCAGCGAGAGCCCAGACTCAAAGGGGTGTTATTTACCTTTAATAGTTGATAATGACTATAAAGTATTAAAGTTGAGTTTCTTAGGCACCTAGGATGGCTGAAAAACAGTAATGGCTTAGAATTTGCATTTAACTTGAGCTGTTTACTGACTGCCTTGAATTTACATTTTAAAAGAAGTTTCAGGGGTGTAGGTTGTTTTAAAATTTTAAAAGAAGTTTGACACCTGGCTAGTCAAACTATCAGGGAGAGACCGTATATTGGATTAGTGAAAGGCTGGATATAGTCTCCTGATCTTAACAAAATCATGAAAATTTTTTAGTCTGGAAAACATGCAGCTTTGGGGAACAAGAAGTTAATGGCACAGTGTGGGACCCCCTCAGAATCTAACAGGTGGTGAAAATGTACTTAAGACTGCTTCACGAGCATGGCTTTGACTTGAGTCTTTCTGGATACAGAAGAGACTGGTAGGCCTGTGCAAAGCAGCAAGTATTTGCTTCACATTTGGATTTGGTCAATTCAGAGGGACAGTGATTTGACTGGGTGATTTAAATCACTGTCCCGATTCAACTCATCCAATTTAGATTTGGTGCTGATTCAGAGATTTGCCCATAGACTATCATGGGGAATCACTAAAATACCTAGAACTTTGTCATTTTTTTGCAGATTCAGATGAAAACAGCAGAGATGGTAGCCCCTTCTGAGGGCATGAAGCCTGCCAAGTTTGAAAGAGATAGGTGGAGGGGTTTCTGTGAAAGTGCACCTCAAATTGTTGAAAACAAAACTCGTATCGCTTATGTGTGTTAAGGCAGAGCGGGATAAAAACTGCAGGGATGGTAGCCCTACATGCGGGCATGAGGCCTGACAGGTTTCAGGCAGAGTGGTGCAGGGGTTTCTGTGAAACTGCACCTCAAATTTCTGAAAGCAAATAGGTGCGGAGTGAGGAGGGCGGCACTCAGTCTGTTTGCAGGTGAAGCGTGGGGAATCCCGGCAGTGGGAGGTTCACCTTCAGGAACACCAGCTGCTTCACCAAAGTGGGATCCAAGGAGGTGCAGTGGGGTGTCACTATATCCCCAGCAATGCTGAACACCCTCTCGCTTGGCACACTCGTCAGTGGACAGGACAGGTGGTCTTGGGCAACAGTGGCCAGATCCTGCCATACATGGCTGCAGGTTACCCCATAAGCCAAGGCTCGCAGTGCATCAGCTCCATGTCCTCATCGAGATAGGTAGCCACCAAGGCCGTCACACTGCCTACCTGATAGTGGGGTCTGGTGCCTCTGAACCCCAACATTGAAGCCATGCCTTTGACCCACATTGGCAGTGGCTATGGTGGAGGAGATTGGCTCATGGTTGGAGTGCTGACATGGGAAAGTCACCCCTCTTCCCCATCCCCTGCCCCTGCCCTTCTGCCTCCCTGACTCTGTTCACCAGCACCTCTGTCCAGTGATCAAGGGTTTTGCTGCTACAAATACTCCCCTTCATCCTCGGGTCACACATGCCCACCAGCACATGGACCATACTGTACCGCAATGGATCCAGCTGTTTTTTGATGCCCTCCTCCAGCTGCTTCACCAGTGCCTGCACCTCTGATGAAAGCAGCTTACCCCAGCCAGGAACATCAACCCCCTGGAACTTCTCCATTTCATTCTCATGCTCCTTCACTATGAGGATCACCTGGCTAAGGAGGGCACCACCAGCGCTAAGGCTCTCAGTCTCCTTGAGGAATGGCTTGAGGACCACCAAGACCTGGGAGATGGTATCCCACTCTGTTTTGCTGAGGGAGCCGCTGATCCCAATCTCCCCAACCAAGGCCATCTCATGGAAGGCCTTTTGTTACTCGACCAGCCTTTCCAGCATCAGGTAGGTGGAGTTCCACCGAGTCTCCACATCCTGCATGGTTGTGCACTGAGGGATGCTTAGCTCTGCCTGTTTCTCCTGCAGCATCTTGCCTGACTTGATGCTCTGGTGGAAGTAGCCCACTACCCTCCTGCATTTTGAAATGAACTGGCTGGTAGTGATGACATCATCAGTAGGAGCCCTGTCCCCCTACAAGGCATCCCTGACTATGAGGTGAAACTTGTGTGCCACATAGCAGATGCCAACAAAGTTGGCATCACACATTAGCCCCATTTTCAGTGACCATGCACCCATGGGTGAGCTCGCCCTGCCCAATGAGCCACCCGTGCACCATGCAGTTTATAGCCACCATGCTCTCTCCTGCTGTGTGGGACTTATCTATCACCTCTGCTTGCAGGAGAGCTCACCAACGCCGTGACTGATCACACCAGTGCCCTGTGAGGGAGAGGTAGGCATGATCTCCACCCCAGGTGCTCCAGATGGCCGAGGTGAAGTGCGGGTCTACCTATGGACCTGCCTTCCGCAGCTCCACTGTCAAATACTCCCTTGCCTCAGACAGGGAGGGCACCACCGTCATGCTAAAGGTGGTGCATGTGGGTACTTGGTACAATGGGGCCATGAGCGCCATGAGCCGCCTGAACCCTGACAAAGGAGAAGGGCTGGCCATCCAGAGCAAACATCTCCCCAATGCTCTGGGTGACCTCGCTTGCCTTCAGAACATGCCCCCCTTTGTCTCCGCCTTTCCCCCACTGGTCCAGGGTGGTATGTCTCATCTTCTTGTGGATGGAGACTTTGGAGTGAGAGGGGGACTCCCCTTTGGGCATGCTCCCACTGGTGCCAGGCTGAGAAGGAACAAGGGGAGGGGGGTGCTGCCTCCTGAGATGCAGCAGCATCAACATGGTGGCAAAGTGTTACACCTCCTTGCCCCAGCTGATTGCTTTCAGCAGTGCTGGCAAGTAGCATACTTGGGATAATCTGCCACCTCAAAATGATCCCACACTACACTACCCACCCACTTCTGGGTTGAGGGTGGGGATCCCACCTTATCCTCCTCCTCACCAGGCAGAGGCACAACAGGGGGAGCTGAGCCACCTGCCTGCACAACCTCCTCCAAAGTGCCTTCCAGGGAAGGAGACCTGCCTCTCAGGGAACTTTGAGGGGTGTGGAGCACAAACTCAGATTCCCCCTCCTTCCCCAGAATTTCCTTCTCTAAGGCCCTCAGCTCCTCTGCTTCCAGATCGAGGTCCTCCTCTGGCACTGGAAGGCTCATGCTGAGAACTGAAATTGGGGTGGAAAATGTCATGCTGCTGCTGGTCAGTGGTGGTAGTGGTGGTGGTGCAGGTGCAAGCACTGCTACCATCTCCTTGCTCCCACTAGCAGCAGAAGGCTCGTCGTTGCCAGGTGCGTCTATGGTTGGGGTAGGGGGAACTTACAGCTCTACCTCTGCCCCCTCTCCTTTCCCTGACAAAAGACCTGGCACCTGCCTTTCCAGCATGCTTCATAATGCTTGGTGTGCTGCAAAATGTGTGTGTGTGTGTGTGTAATATATGTTGTGCCAGAGCCTTTGAGACGCTGCTGCTCCAAGAGAGACACAGATCACTGCTGCTCACAAAAGGCACAGATCACTTCAGACACAGCTTTATATGTTGTTTCTACATCCCTCCTCCAGCACACTGTGATTGGAAGGGAACTCAGAGAAAGATCACAGTCACTGACCAGCTATGGGTGTCAATATCAGAGAAGTCTTTCTCCCCATCTCAGCCTTTTCCATATATGGAAGATCACCTCTCTCATCTCAGTTTCTTCTTCCTATGATTTCTGAATCTCTGAATCAATTCAGAGGCTTCCAATTCGATATGGATCTTTTAACGGGTCTCCCAATTCGGTTCCGGTTCAGAGATTCAGTCACCGAATCAGGCCAAATCTCCTCTGAATTGAATTGGCTACTGAAGCTTCACACAGCCCTGAGACTGGAGCCCCTTAGCCTGAATAAAGCAGGCTGAATACAGATGTTGACAGGGGATAAATGGCAAGAAGCTATGGGGAGGGCAAATCTGCATTTTAACCTGTTGAAGTTGGCTGGGGACTTTATCCCTGGATTTAAGGTGCAGGTTAAGGACAGGTTATTGTTCTCATGTTTTCTTTTGTTTGTTTACAAGAGTATATCTCTGTCTGTATTTTAACATGAGGTTACTGATTTCTTATTCTGGTTCTTGGTTTTTATAATAAATCTGCTTGTCATCTTTACTTGTTGCCAATGACACTTGTGATTCCAGAGTACTGATTGTACGGGCTTGCCCATTCTGTGGAAGGGGGGGATCCATCTTTTTCTGAGTCCATGACTGGACAAGGGTGTAAACCTTCTAGCTGGCAAAATCTGCCGAGCTAAGGGCTAGCAAAGCCTGAGCCAGACTGGTAAGATTGAGGCACCACAGGCCAAGCAGTTAGCCTCTGACACATCTCATCTGGTGTTCAGTGGTCAAGCAACAGGCAGCAGAGAGGGGTTTGAGGCAGAAGGGCACCACAAAGTTGTGGAAACACCCCAAGAGAGTGTTTCACAGGTGTCCCCAGGCTGCGTGCAGGGCTGGAGCGTGTCACATTCTCATGTTGATTTGCCACACATTCTCTCAAACCCAGGCTCCTGCCTCTTCCACAAGCTGAACCACTCAACTCTCTCATCTTCATTCATCCTCATTGCTTCTTCATCCCATCTCTGTCTGCTCCCCTGTTCTGTCTTTCATGCACACACCCCCAACCCTCTTCATTCATATCACTGCCCTTTTCCACTGCTTCCTGTCTCAGCCTATCTCCAGACAGGCTCTCATGCACCCACCCCTTCTTCTCACATGCTGGTTTGCACTCTAATTCTGAGGAGGGGGCTTGGAAAATATTCCTGATGCCTACTACTCAAATGCCTCCCCCCACCCTCTGAGCCACCTGACTGTGGCTGACTGAGGTTCTCTTGCTGTCTTCAGTGGCTATCAGTCCAACCCTGTTTCCGAACCCTTACACTCTATTCCTGACTTCAAAGCGGCCATTCTTACACAACAACATTTTAAAAACAAATTTGAACAGGAAATTGCAGAATAAGAAACCACCCACAGACTGGGCTGCGTTAATTACGGTCTAAACCAAGACTACAGATTAGTTCATTACCTGAATTATCTTTTATGACCCCAGTATCCTTCAGTGGCTAGGGACAGACATTCAAAAAGCCTGAGCCTGAATTGATTCAATCCTTGCAGGTTAGTCTAACCTGGCTAGGCTGAACCGGTTTGTAAGCATACAGATATCCCCTCTGGACTGAGAAAATGTAGGCACATGCCTTCAGTGGCTCAGGCTAGAAGCGTGGGGGGGGTGGGGGGCACACTAGAGCAGCCCTCCTTCCTTCCACAATGCTGAGCTGAGGGGGTGGGGGTATGGCCAGGCCCGGGCAGGATGCACTGATTAAGGAGGAGTGCCCCCCAATAACAGATCATTTATCAGCTATGTTATCAGCATTTAGCACCCCATCAGAAAACAAAGCATCTCTCAGTAGTTCACGATCTTCTTAAACAACTTTTTCCAAGGAAGGAAGGGATGGACATTACCAGCTACCTGTTGATTAGCTCCAAAACCCCCTAAGCCAACACTGTCCAGTTTGCCTTACACAGACACCTCTCAACATTAGCTAGCATACCAAATGCTGGCTATGCTCCATGCTGTGGGAGAGAGGAGGGAGGGATCCCTACTTGAGCAGCAAGGAGGGCAGGGGGAGGGAAGCGGAAGCCAGGCAGATGATGCTGTGCCTGCAAGTCTCTGCTGGAGCTCCAGCCAGGGGAGGAGCCAGCCCAGCTCTCTGGAGCAGAGAGCCCTACCCAGGCCAGGATGCTGGGGGACTCTGATTTAATTTAAACCAAGAAGGGGTCTGGGACAAACATTGCATAAACTGGTTTAACTCAGATCAGTTATGTCTGATACTACATTCAACCCACTTTATATCTCAAAACCATTTTAGCCATTTTCAAATTGGTTTATGTGCACTGAACATCTATTCTGTTACAGGTTTAAACCAGTTTCTGATCACTTCAACTGGTTTATGTCTGTCCCTAGCCAATGGATTAACTGTTTTGTTTTTCTCTCTTCCACCCACCTTACCTGTCTCAACAGTGGCCTCTCCTTTTTTCTCTCCCACCCTTCTCTACCTTTTGTATTCTTCTATTTAGACACTCTGCTTTCTGTAGTCCTTTCACAGAATCTGATGAAGTAAGTGTGCTGCTTATGAAAACTTATGCTATGCATTTCTGATGTAGTTAGTCTATTAGGCAAGAAATGGACATTGCTTTTGTCCCAGGATAAACCATTTTATTCTGGAACCAAGTGAAGTCATTCAGACATCCAAGCTTATTGTCTTGAGATAAATCCTAAAAAAAAAGATAAGAAGTACTAACAGTTTATTGCAAAGTGCATCTGAATGATTTTCCCCAGGATTTCATCATGGACACAAAAGGAAAAAAACCAGCCGTGCATTCAGCTGCTCACTAAACCTGCATTACAAAGATGATGTGTGTATATGCTAATCCCAGGATATGTCTATTCTGGAACAAATACAGGGACAACTTGTTCAGGGAGAAAGTCAACATCTGTTCCTAGCCTAAGGTGCAAGTCTACTCTGCCTTCTGTCAGGCCTTGTCTTCTGCCTGCCCCCTCAAGCTTATTCTTTTGCTCTGGGAATGGCCCTTTAAGCATAGTGGCTTTTCACACTCTTACTTTACCCCTTCTCTCCCTGCCAACCTTTTTCTATTCCTTTGTTATCTCTGGACTTGCTCCCCTCCAATTTCCTTTCAAATATCTTCCTCTGGAATATGTGGAGAGGGAAAACTTAGACACAGAGAGGGGAAGTGACATACCCAAGGTCACACAGCAGGTGAATAACACATGGGACTTGAACCCATGTGTCCCAACTCCTACCTCAGAGCCTTGCCCACCAGACCATTGTAAGAGCTATATGCATCCATGGAATATTTTCATTTCTGTTTTTACATGTGTGCCAACCTCCCACCAAGGGCACCAGTGACACCACCACCCACTACTCCCTCTAGCCTGTTTTTGTCATAACAGACAATGTCCTACAGCTGCCTTCCAGGTATTCCGGATAGCAGATGTTCTGTCTATCAGAAACAGCACTGCTGCCGGTATGGCCTTTGCAGCCATTCAAGCAGCACGGACATAATGACACCAGCTAATGCCAGGTTTCCATCTGAATGCAGTGCTGCCTGCAGAGCCAAATACAAAAATCTGTGCAGCTGACAATAGAGATTTCTTCTTCAGGGCTCCACACCCCTACCAACCCAAGCAGTTGGAACAGGAGAAAGCAAGTTTCCCAAATGCTTCCCCAGAAGCAAGCAGGTCAGAGGCATGCAGGGGCAGCTAAGGGAGTGTCAGGCTTTATTAGAGTCAAGGCATGGGGGAGATGTGAAGGGAATCCTAGGTGGACAGTAAAGAAGATGGATGAATTCAGACTACCTGTGCTCAAATGGAGCAGCCTGGTATTATGCAGGGGATAGGACAGTATCCTGGACAGATACCAGGATTACAGTCTTCAACAGGCAGTAGGGAATCTGGCTGGAGAGGCAGGATGGTAAAGAAAATGGGAGCAAAGGGGGGTTTGGCTTGGGCAGACATCTGGGGCTAAAATCAGGATGTCCTACCCTCAACACAAGAGCAGGCAAAGCAGGAACAGCAGCATCTAGAATCCACAAGGACACGCGGGAGGGGTTAGCTGGCACCAAAGAGCACTGGTAGCCTCAGGCAAGGAAGATAATGTGGTACAGGGAGGAGCCAGGGAAGGGGAGTCATTTGCCAAAGAGACAAGCAGCTTTAGAAAGAGGCTTAGCACCAAGGAGGAAGGAGAGGGGCCTACAGCTGGGAAGCAATCTTCCAAGCCTCCATGAAATGGAGCGTAGCCCTCATGTTCTGAGAGGACATGGGCTGCCTCTAACTGCATTCATCCACTGGGAGCCTGGATCCCAAACTGAGGCATCTTGGCAGCACCTTGCTTGCTGCTTGGGCTGACAGGAAGCACAAGAATCATAAACATTTGCTGTAGCGCATGTGCTTCAGGCAGCAGGGACCAGCCACTGGCAGGCAGCAGGGACCATGCTGCCCTTGTTTCTGTAGTATATCATGTCCTCAGCCCAGAGCAGGGGGCCTCCCATATCTCTTCAAGACACAACAGCCTGAAAATGCCTGCTGGGAATAAGGAGATTCACCCTTCTCCTACCTGAACAAATTGCAGGGTCCTGGGGTTCTTTTGCACTGAACTTCTTGTCTGCCCGTTCTTGACAGCAATCCAAAAGGCTTTTTTTTTATACAGGGGACGTGTGTGGCTGATGTAAGATAGCTGGAAGTATAGCACAGAGTTTTAACCATAAGGGAAATTAACCATTGGAAACCCTTCCAAAAGATGTGATGAATTCCCTTGAATTCCCCTGAAGTCTTGCCCAGCCCGTTGTCAGAGAGATGCTCTAGTTCAGCCACTCATGTCTGAATTACTAGGTGAAATCCTACCCCCTGTTCTGTTTGGGACCTTGGGCCAACTAATGGATTCTGCCCCCTGTAGAGCACTGTGGATCTCAAAGTACTTGACAAAGGAGGTGAGGCTCATTATCCCTCCCTCCCCCAACTTATCTTTAAATTATACATCAAAGTTTCAACAATAATCAGAGAAGAGTTTGAATATTTTATAGAAAACTAAATGTTTCATGTTTGCTTACAAAATAAAATTAATAAGAAGATTTGGCCATCGTTGTATTATTTATGCAGTTCTTCAGCAGCAAAAATAGGGGTAGCAAGCACAGTTTACTTTAAAGCCGCATCTTCCATTTCTCATCTAGCAGAGGTAAGAAAAAAAACACTGGCATACCCACCTCCCCTCCTCCCTTCAAGAACACATTTAAAGGAAAGAAGACTTACAGGCAATTAGAAAGAAGACTTGTTCTGCATAATTGAAAAAGTAACCATAACAATCCTCTGACCTTGGAGGTGTCACTAATTTCTCCATGCTTCTGTTTCCCTCCTCTTCCTTATCTGTCTTGTCTGCTTACTCCTCGTGCTTGCCAAGATTTTTACATACAAACCTTTTGCACTGAGATTAGAACTACTGGAGTCAATGGGTGAAGATCTGGTCTTGTTGAAGTCAATGGCAAGTTTTCCACTAACTTCCATGAGGTCAGGGCTACGTCCAATGAGGGTACTGATGAAGATGAGCTGTGCAAAAATCTTAGTCCGATTGGACTCTCACACTGGGCCTTCTTGGGGCATATGCAACGTGCTCCCTTCTAGGAGCTACTGTAACACAAATAATTGTGACTGTCACCATCCTATTGAGATGATTGCAATGTATTTGTCTTTTTTTGCAATAAGGAAGATGCACTACATATGTTCAAGAGACAGCTTAGCCGTATGAGATGATTATTCAGTCAGATGCACCAGTTGTTTCGAGGAGAATTCAGAACTTGGCAGGCTGCAATGGAGAATGAAGGATGCATCTTTCACGCAGCCTTTCCAGTTCTTGCCAAATGTTGTCAGTCTAGGCTGAGATAGTCACAACAACTTAAGGGATTTGGACACCCAATTTACCCAAGAGAACTGGATGTCCAAATGTGTTAGGAAGCCCTGACAATTTCTGCTAGGATGGCTCAACAAGCTGATTTCAGACCTGGGCAAATTTCTTCCCCCAAGGCAGACTTCCTGCATGATCACAGGTCAGTCTCTTGGCCCTTCTGTGCCTTGGTGCCCCAACTGTAAAACGTGTCTAATAGTTCATCTCTTCATACTGGGATTTGGTTGGAATAAACTCACTGTAGACCATCTGTGCTCTGACAGTAGTACAAGTCTTAGCCCCTGTCTGCACTGCCTCCATGCCAAGCCCATGAGCACCACCAAAAGGTACACCCTGTCCATGCAGTGGGCCTCATGAACAGGGATCCTGGTTTACCCTGATAAAAATAATAATAAAAAAAAAAAAAAAAAAAATTTAACCCTCTCTGCACGTTTGCGTGATCAAAATTACCACCCCCACAGCTCCCCTTCTCTGCTCGTGCCCCTCACTCCCCCCACAACAGCCCCCCAGCCCAACTGTCCCTCATTCCTGCCCCCTGCTCATGCTCCTTGCCCCACACCCACAGCCCCTGTCCGCCAGCCCTGCAGGAGGGGGCCCCCAGCTGCTAGGGCTGTGAGGCCAGAGGCCCAGGTCCACAGCTCTCTGCCCCCAACAGAACGCAGAGGCTGCTGCAGCAGAAGGAGCATGGAGCTAGCTCCCTCCTACTGCCTGCCTGCTGCAGGCTCGGGTGGGGGCAAGGCTGGGTCCCAGCTGTAGTTTGCAGTCTTGGCGGACAGGGGGGACCCACGCCCCGCAGATCTGTGGGAGGGATGGGGGCAGGATGGGTGCATGCTATGGGCTCATGTTTCCTGCCCTGCTGCCCTACCCCAGGGCCTCCGCAGCGTAGCATGTGTGACCCAGCAGGGCAGGGCACAGCAGGGATGTGCAGGAAAGCTACTTGCTGCTGCAAGCTCTGCAGTGCCATGGCGACACTTCCCCTGCAGGTGGGGGCAGCAGTGAAGGGTACAACCCTGTGCTACTGCCTGCACTGCCCCTGTGCACACCGGGGAAGTGTGACCAGGGCAGCAAGGAGTTTGCAGTGCCAAGCAGTTTTCCTGCATGGCCCAGCTGTGCTTGCCACGCTGGGTCTCACACGCTGTACTGCAGAGGCCCCAGGGCAGGGCAGCAGGGTGGGGAGCATGAGCCTGCAGTGCACACCTGCCCTACACCTGTCCCCCTGCACAGATCTGGGGGGCATGGGTTCCCCCCCCCCGGGACTGTGCGCTGCAGACAGGAGCCGGCCCCCGACAAACCCGGCCCATGATATGTGCACTGGGAGCTGCATGCTATTGGCCGAGCGGAAGCCACACATGGAGGCATGACGTCCACCCAGTCCAGGCCAGCCTTGCCTAGCTCAGGCCCTGGGTCATGGACTGGTTGCTGCATGCTATCAACCTGAGTGTGCTCTGTGCTTCCGTGTGCAGCCTCCCTGAAGGATCAGCAGCACGCTACACCAGGTTCATGCACTGCCAGCAGGGTGAGCACACCTGTGGGAAGCTGGCTGGGGGCTGAGGGAGTAGGGAGGTGTTGGGGAAAGCCCCACATGGAGTGCCTGCCAGGATGGTGGCGCATGGATCTAGAGCAGCACGGCGTCAGCCCTTCAGAGAAGCAGCACATGGAGGTGCAGAGCCCGTTCAGACCGATAGTGCCCCACTTGCGGACCACATGCCACTGGCTGGGTGGGCACTCCATGTCTTTGCTTAACACCTCCCTGCTCCTCAGCCCCCACCCAGCTTCCCCACCAGCCCTGCCAGTGCCACCAGCCTTGACCTGCAGCCCCCAGTCCCCTGGAAGCCCCGCTTACCTCACAGGCTCCAGGAAGGAAAAGGAGCCTGAGTCAAGCCTTGGGTAACTAAGAGCCTCAAGCCTCGCCCTCTGGGCAGGGTTGGGGGTTTTCTGCCCCTTTTTCAATCAGCTCCTGCAGGCTGTGACTCTACCACCTGCAGAGCTCTTTGCAAAAGTTGGAAATCCACGGGTTTCTCTGGTAAAAAGTAAAGTCCATTTTTTCTCTGATAAAAATGGGAAATACATGGTTTTCTCTGTTTTTCCATGGGAAACAGAAAACCCAGATCCCTGATCATGAAGCATCCCTGAGACAAAGTCTGAGAGCAGCATTGGGGCCCCCAGTCAGTGCTGCTTTAAGTAAGCCAAATTGGACTTCAGCTTGCATTTCTGGGCTGTGGCACACAGTGAGTGGCAGCAAGCACGTAGGGCACATTTCTCAGTGACAACCCTGGAAACAACATAGATATTCCTAGAGGCAGCTTTAAATGCTACAGATCAGCAAGATTAGAAAGTTGATCCCTACCCACTGAGTTCTGATACAGCACTGTGATGTTGCTAGCAATATCAGAAACCAAATAACATTAACATCTACTCAAGTTTATTGCATTTGCCTTGGTAAGTGATAAACATGATGCAAGCATTCTACCTTGAGGTGTGATGCATCTGAAATTGTAGAAACCTACCTGGGTCAAAGTGCGTTTGTTGGGGAAAACCATGCTGAAGATCACTGTTAAGATGTGACCCACATAGGCAAGAAAAAAGAAATTAAATTATAAGAAATTTAAATTAAATTAAAAGAAATAACAAAAGCATAATTCCTAGATACTGAAAAGCAAGCTTGAAAATCCCTTTCTGGGGACTTTTTCAAAAAAACTGGGCACTTAGTCAAGAAGAACAGCACAGAAACCTTGGGGAAAGTTTCCAAAATTGGCATGAAAATGACTTGTTACCTTATTATTAAGCAGTAATCCTCAGAAAGGGCCAGATTCTCAAGTTGTATAAGCCGGGATGGCTCCCAGGTGACTTTAACATCAAAGTAACCTTCATTTGACTTCACTAGAGCTGGGACAGTTTCCACCAGTGGAGGCCTTGGCCTCTAAAATGTTTTCTGTAGACTTTTAAAATCTTGACTCAAGATGAAAATTCAAGTTGATACTTACACCTCTCACATTCAAGTAATCAGACAGCCTTCATGAGTCAGTGAAAGGACTGCTCCTTGTGACTTAAAGCCAAGTACAAGTGTGAACAAGTAAAGCCCTCTCCAGGCTCATAAAACTCTGTGCCAGGCCTTTTTGATTTGCATTTTAAAATATTGGTGCCTGAAAGCCTCACAGCTTACCAGGGATGCAAATTAGTATTTATTACTGTGTAATTTATACAGACAAGACAAGGCCCCTGCCTGGACAGTTTACAATATAAACAGTACAGGCAGAATGGATACAAGCTCTCATCTTTGGCCTCTCTCCCCACACTGAAGTCAAAGGTAAAATTCTCACAGACTTCAGCATGAACGGAGGTAGGTAGAGGCTGGCCATGTTGGAAATCCCACCTGAAATTTGATGATCAAGAGGCAAAACCCAACTAGATGAGGAAAGAAGGTCCAAGCCTAGGACATGATGCACCAAGGCTCCTAGAACAAAGACTCATCAAACTGCAATGGACCTTACTCAAGGTCAATACCCTGAGGTAAGAGCAAGATCACTCAAGGGGCTTGGCCCACAGAGTACCAGTGTGTTATCTGCTCAAGCACCCAGCTGAATGAGCACTAAGGACTGTGATAAGTCAGTCCTGGCCTACAGGTTGCCAAGGTGAGTGTGCAATGCCCAATCTGTGCGTGGCTCAGTGATCACCAGGACAGGGTTGCGATACTCAGAAAAGACCACTCAGTTAAGTGCCCAACAAGCCAAGCTGTAGGGGAGATGTGTTAAGTTTACTGGCCCAAAGGGCATTTACATGCTGACCAATGCACCTTTATTTACCCATAGAAGGGCCCAGTCTTCTGAAGTTCCTGACCCTGTGGAGGACCAGGAGCCAGAGGTGGAAGTCAAATGCTTTGAGTAGAGCCACCTAAGACAGAGCAGGTGCATCAGCCCAAAAGCACTGACCACTGGACGTGTCTAATTTACAGACCACCCCCATGCCAAGAAAAGGCCAGGATAGACCGAGATGCTTGTTTGCCTACCTTGCTGAGGCACCATATTAAGGAGATGGATAAATTGATGAATCCTTCATGCCCATGAGGTCACCGTGCCCTATTGGAGTAACTCTCTTGCCAGTTGACGACTGTAGGCCAGATCTTTCTGCCTACCAGGCATTGATATAGCAAGCTTAAGACATCAATATACCGTACTGCCCTGCTGATGAGCATGGATGCTTTAAGTTGAGGACTTAACCCCTCCTGCCTACCCCAATCAAATCCTTCCAAGACACCCATGCATTGTGTACTTCTTGGGCCATCTGGCCGATGAGGTGTCTTGCTTCTAGGACCTCCTGCTCAGCTTTGGCAAGGGAATGTGCACTCACAAATCCAAGTGTCTCGTGAGAGGTGCCTGCCATCCCAGATATACTCCAGAAAGGGCCTCCAGAACTGCCTGGTGACATACAGGCAGGGCAGAGGGTATGAAAGCAGCGGATCCTATCTATACATTTCTTTCCACAGGAACACAACAGAAAGTTAAGATAAATTAGCTTTAAAGTGGATTATTCAACTTTCATGAAACCCCTGTAGGGACACTGATCTTCAGAATTCAAAATTTGGTACAGACATTACACATAAACCAGTATAAGGGATTGGAAACTGGTCTAAATCTGCAGCAGAACAGAAGTTCAGCACACAGCCTGGTTCCAACGTGGTGGAAGCCTATCTACGACAGGCCTGGATGGATGTAGTATTACACTGAAGTACAATTTTCTTGCCATTTCCCAGTTGGTCTAATAAGAAGTATCATTTTGGAACCAAGAGTTCTAGTTTTTTGTATGAATTACACTTCGTTGGTTCAGCTTAGAACAGTATGTCAAACTTGTGTCTCAGATCTCTGAGCGAATCAGCTTAGTTCACTGTCCTCCAGCACCCAGGTGTCCTGCACAGGGCAGCATGCTAGCCTCAACCAGTGCTTGTCTGCTCCAGGCAAGCCCCACCCTCGGGCTGTCACAGACAGGAGCCAGAAAAGCCTGACTCCTTCCTGCATGGCCAGATGTGTGTGGGGGAACGAAGCCCCACAGCTGTACAGCCCCAGCCCCGAGCCAGCACAGGAGGGCCTTGATTCCCCCCTCTCCCCTGCCCAACTCTCCTGATGGCTGCAGGCAGGAGCTGCACGCTGGCTGTGGTGCTGGGAACCAGAGGCAGGGAGGAGGAGTGGAGCCCCCTGCCCCGTGAGCCCCTCAGCTTGCTGGCTCGGAGTCAGAGGGGCCGGGCCGGGTCGGGTCTGCCTGCTGGGAGGACTCCACTTCCCCTCCTCCCCCACTTCCCAGCTTGATGGACAGCCATTCAGCCCCAGCCCCCAAACCAGCATAGCGGGGGGGCACACAGCAGGGGGCTCTGTACCTCCCTCCCGAGCTGCTGCTGACAGTTGACAGCTGGCATGGGGGTGAGGCTGGGGCTGTGCTGGCCAGTCAGGAATTGTCTGGCAGCCTATTGGGAGGCGTGAGAGTGCCCCCTGCCCACTGGCCTTGGCCAGTGGAAGCTGCTTCCGTGCCCCCACTCCAAGGGTGAACGCGAGTCCTGTTGACTCTTGAACTAATCTAGGGCACTTAGAAAAAGCCGAAAAAGTTAGTTCAAATCTGCCTCAGGCTTTTTAAACCTCTGTTTCTAGCCAGAGCGGCCAGAATTCAATGCAACTGAATTCCCTTTGGAAGAGAATGCAAGTCACTTCAATTCTGAAGAACAGTGTCTGCATAGGGGCTTAATGCACTTGAAATGCACCGGGTTAACCCCTCTGAGTATCCTTGGGTAGGCAAGCCCTAAGAATGACTCAAAGATTAATAAATGAGCTACAATAATTCATAACAGAGCAACTAGGAAATAGATGTCCCTCAAATTCCACGCTGCCAGTGCATCCAAGGCTGCCACTGCTTGCTTAGACTGGGGTGAAGAGTATGAACCCAGCATCCCGTGAAAACCAATTGGGACAAGTGCAGAGAGAGAGGGAGAGAGCACACCATGCAGGTGTATGAAGCAAAACCAGTCTCGTGGGCAGAGCGGGAGCACTGTTAAGAGACTCCTCCACAGACTGTGCTCAGGGTAGAGCCAACCCAGCTGGAATGGGACACAAAGAAGCATTAGGGGTACATGCAGGTGCATATGTACCCCCTGAGATCAGTCGTGCACCCCCTGGAAGCTCCAGCTGCAAAACTGGAAGTGCCGGCAGAACTGCACTTCCAGTTTCGCTGCTGGCTCAGCTATCAGCTGGTGGGGGACCCCCCGTCAGTGATCTGGTGCCCCCCAGACTCAGGAGGCAGCAGTTGCCCATGCAAAGAAGGGACATGAACTGAAATGACTTAAGCTACCTGGAGTTTCTAAGAGTTCACAGTGTTTTGGCCTGTTTGACCCCGAGATCCTCCAACAGTGTACAGGTGCCTCACTCCCACTGAAATCAAGGCAACTGAATATCATTTTAGATTCAGGCTGGAGATCCAAGCTAGAGTCCAGTTACTGAGGAGTGGGGTGGGGAGAGGTTTGTAAAGACAAATCTCTTTAGCACAGAATACTTAGATGCCCTTCAGGCTGCACCCCCAAAACACATGCTCCAGTGCTATGTGACTAGACCATGCACAGAGGTGTATGAATTCATGTCTTGCTTGCACACTAACAGATATGGATGGTTTTAGCTCAAGCAGCTTCCAGCACCTGAGTGTAAGAACCAAAGTTCCCAGGTTCAGACCCTATGGCTGACTGAACTAGAGGCACCGTTAAAGTCAGTTTAAGGAAAGAAATCATGACAAAAGCAAAAAGTTGCAACAGGTGTTGCTGTGTACACCCAGAGCCTGGGCAACAGCTCCCTAATGAACATGCCAGGGAATTTGGCTTCCTCCCAACCAGAATTGGATCCTGTCAATTTGTCTTAAGTGTAGTCACAAATCATAGCTAAGTAGAAAGAGCATTTTTTTTTGTTTTTCAGAAACAATTACAATCACTAACTGCCGCCCACACCGTAAGTTTTTCAGTTGCCTGAGAAACAGGACGTGGGCATTGCTGTGGTAACCAGAATACAGTTCTTCACCCTGCTCGCTCTTCTCGCCTAGCTGCGAGGTGCACCTGCCAGGGAATGGGCACAGCACGTGGTCCTAGGTGCAGTCCTTCTCTCCTCTCCTGGCAGTGCCCACTGCAGCACACCCCCATCCCTTAATGAAAACCTATTTGGAAGAGGCTGTGGAGGCTAGGGGGAAGCAGCAACTAGTTGCGATGTTCTGGGAGATGCTTATGGCTCCTTCCATCCCAACATCGGTGCAGTAAGGCCTGAAATTGCCCAGCAGAGGCGGTCCTTGGAGGTAAGAAGGAGAATGGTCACACCCCAAGAGCCATGCACAGCACACAATGCGTGATTATTTACACATGCTGGCCTGACAAAAATATCCTCTGCACTGCCTCAGATCATAGCTTTCCAGGCCTCATCAGTTCTGTAAATCAAAACCCGTATTTTTCAAACCAGAGGCTCTTATCTGTTCTGAAAGCTGAGTCTACACTGAGTTTCCACTTCGAGATGTTGGCTACCTGCTCTGTATTTTATCTAACAAAACACCAGTTACAATTATTCTACAAGGGAAACGTGTGATTTTCGAAGTATTGCTGTACCCAAGGACTTTCTTGGCTCAAACGGTCTAAAAATATTCACCTGCCTTTACTGGAAACCGAGCTGCTCTCCTACTGTTGTTCTCAGCTTTTGGGGTCATGACCCAAGGGAGATGGAAATGTTTCTGGTGATAATGATTTTTTTTTTT
>NW_017728950.1:25436024-25467989 GCF_001723895.1 Crocodylus porosus
AATTATATATATATATATATATATATAGCCTTTCAGATAGCTCAGGGTCGCTCCAAAATATAAAACCTGCTCCATGCTAGACTACTGTATCCAAGTCTTTCTGTTGCAAGTACAGGAGGAAAACTTTTGGTTGCTAAATCTGAATGGATTTTCATGAGGCCAGCAAAAGCCCCTGGCAATGTTAAAAAATGCACTGAAAATTCTGCAGATATCAGAACACTAAAAATTACAAAAAGTTTACTATGGAAATTGTTAGGGGGCTTGTATTTGACAGGCCAGGCTAGTGTGTGTGCGCTGCCCAGGCTAAGAGACTTTGACTAGCATTAACTTGCTATGGTTTTTTCTCAGTCTGAATTGAACTGGCATATTTTTCTTTAGATGCCTGCCATACTCTTCATTAACAGCATGGTTAGGATTTTCCCTCTAGCCCTCAGGCCTTTGAACATTCCCTCACTGCCATGACATAGGATATGTCCCATTCATTACATTATTCTTTTTCAGAGGAATTCCTGTATGTTGAGCCATCTTTCTTATTGCTTTCAGGCTTTCACCATACTTCTCTTTCTGTTGATTTTCAAGACTTCCTCAGCAGTGCACTGGGTCTCCAGTGCATGCAAGCAATCAAATAGGTACACTTCCACGCAGGCTTGCCTGGGTGCCTGAATATCCTGACATACGCGCATGAGCTGGGGGTTGCATATGGACAGCTACATGTTTGCACACCTAAAAGCATGGCTACACACTACAGCACTTTTATTCTCAAATGAGGACAATTATGAACACTTCTGTATGTGTCCATTAGATAACACTGCCCCTGGGTTTCTAATTCTGCAAAACTGGCAGCACCTCCTTTCCTATTATTTTGCATTCTCAAAACTCATCCCATTCTGCTTAGAACATTTGGGCACTGGTTATCAGCATCTGCATCATTTGCAAATTGTCACATACACTCTCTTTCTGTCCCAAGACCTATACCACCCCTGGTTGTCATTAGACCTAGTGCTCCTGGAGTGTCCTTGGGAAGGGTTCAGGGATACAAGTTAACCTGTATCCCCAAAACATGGAAGATATTGTAATTAACCATTTTGAAATGAAAACTTTGTAATTTTTACAAAAAAGTAGTAAAATTAAACACCCTGAGACTTGGAGGCTAACATCCCTGCTTCAGCTTTTTATTCAAGCCAAATTTGCACTTGCAGAACAACATCTACACTACAGAACTGCCTTAGCCAGGAGAAACATTTTATCGACTAACTCTCCTGTGCAATATAAAACATCTTACCAAGAAAGAGGCAAAATTCAACATCCTGCTTGCCATCAGACACCTTTGAGGTAAATAGACTGCGCCAACTTTTATTCAAGCCTAATTTCCATAACATGAACTTTTCCACCTAGGGGATCTTATAACATCCCTCAATTCTCCTGTGTAATATGAAGTTTCATTTCTACCTGGGAAAAATTTTACAATCTTTGCATTCTCCTTTGCCTGAGGAAGGGCACGTGAGCTTGCAAATAAAGAATTTTTTTTGCAACTGTCTAGTTGGTCCAATAAAAGATATCACCTCTACCAAGAGTTCTGACTTCTTGGAGAAGGGTGGAAAAAGTCCTGCTCTGAACCCTTCCTCCATGCAAAGCAGCAGAGGTTTCAGTGGTAAAAGGAAGGACTTTGGGGGCCAACACAGAAAGGAGAGCTAAACTTCTAATCCAAAGCCCACTTAAGTCAAAGAGAGTTTTTCCCACTGGGCTCTGAAATCAGGCCCAGAAACGAGACAAAGAAGAACTCACACATTACTGGAAAAAAAAATCCTGTACAGAAACATGATGGGTGAATTTCATCAGCAGCTATCCTGAGTGCAGTACTTGGTAGTATCTCAAACTGACATTTTCCCCTTTCAGTTACTATATTAGGATGTGCTATTGTTGCTAGGTTGGTTAGTGCAGCTGCTAGCCTCATTTCATCAAAGGTCTACACTTACCTTTACTGGTTAAGTCGCTACCTCTTGCTGAATTCTTTATAAATGGGTCACATTCGCAACAACCATAGCAGCCCTAGATAGAGCAGGGACTTTGGGTATTCACTTGCATACATAACCTAACCCTTTCAGGCATCTCTAATCATCACTATACTCCTGAGTTGGAAATCTGAGATGAACATTGACAATACAAGAGCATATAGATGCATTTGTTTTTCAATTTGCAGGGGAAAGCTTCTGTTTTGTCATTTTGTTCTAGTTTAATGCATTGCGAGCAACGCGATGGGACTAAAGATTAAAAGCAGAAAGGGATCAGCAGAAAACGCTTATCAGAATAGACTTTGTCAGCTGGAAAGACAAAATAGAAAAAGATAGGGTGAGCAGCACTGACAGGAACATTCATAAAGAACATGAATATTTTCAGACACAGTTAAAACATTCATCAGTATTTATATGGAGGTGCTGGATGTATTTTCTACATAGACTTTTCCTGTACAGGTCTGTACTTGTACAACAGATCATATTTGGTTATACCAGTGTTATCGATATACTCTGGGTAGGAATCAACAGGATGATTATTTTCAGGTCCTCACTCCTTCTTTGTATGGGGCTTTGCAATTACCATGGAATAGGCTTAACAAGCCTGCAGTTACAGCACTATATATGATCAGAAAAAACATGGAAGCATTTTGAACTGTTTTAATATACTCTGCTTCGTCTCTAGAGCAGTGGCTCTCAACCTCTTCAGACTCAAGCCACCCCTCAATAGACTCTAGGCACCCCTCAAAAATGCCAGCTCTTCATTTTCATTTGCTTTTTGTATACAATAACATAATAGATCAATTTTCCTGTTAGAAAAAAAGTCAGTACACCACAACAGGTCAAAGTGGTTTTAAGGATGAAGGATACCTATCTGAAATCTCTGGGTTTATCTTGTGAATCATGTTTGCACACTGCAGCACCCTGGTTGAGAATCACCGTTCTGGAGCTTGAGAAAGCTCCTGCAGAAAAAAAAAACATTTTAGGACACTCAAACCTGTAAAGAAATCTTGCTAAACCAACGCTGATTTTCCCTTTAAACATACACGTATTTGTTGTTCTTGACTCTCAACATTTCAAACACCCCTAATTTAAAGAACCCCTCTGTGCCTTTGCAATGACTCATCTTCACCTGCAGTAGGGTGACTCATGCATCCATGCCTATGGCTCATTGGCTGTCGTGCCATTGCTTTTAATTGGGCACACTATACAGGAAGCTGTTCAGCTAGGTAGGGGACTTGCAAAGAAAAAACAGTCTGCTCAGTGTGGCTGAGCTGTGAAACATTGTCTACAACTCCTGACCTGGCCTCGTGAAATCTGGCCTTGGGATACCACTAGCCAGCAATTCCAGACTTGCCTATTCCATAATATGCCCTTGCATCATCTGTGTTCCTTCCACACCCCTCAAATGTTCCTGTATCCTGGTTTTATACCACCTGCCTGTTCTGCCACTCTGCTCTCCAATGATCAACATGGCTAAGAGGCTTCCCACCCCGTGCCTCCCTCCACCCCTCTCAGGTGTTCAGTAGTCCCTTAAAATCATCCTGCGTCCCTCCAAGCTCCTCAAACCTGCCAACCTCTGCCTTCTTTTCTCTGCCTTTTACCACACCCTTGCCTTTCACCTCTGCTCAGCAGGTACAGCAGCAGTATCCAGTCAGCTGTTAACAGTGGTTGTCATTCTCCAAAGGGTGGTATGAATTGCTCTCTCAGCCGTGGGCTGTAGAATGCTAGAAACACAAGGAGGAGTTTTAAGAGAGAAACCAACTGCACGGTTCCCTAGCAGTTCCTGTTTGCTCCAGCAATAATGGCAGGGCTGGACTGCACGCACTTTCACAGCTCTCTCTCATCCATGGAAAATCCCAGTTGGAATCTGAAAAATCAGCACCACACTCTTCCCTCAGGGCCCTCTAAAGTACACCTTGGCAGTAACAGACATGGCATCTGCTGAGGACTGGGCAAGATGAATCCGATGGTTACTGCTAGGGACTGGTTAAGAATCAAATGCATTCTCCATTGCAGCCCAGTAGTTAGCTGCAGTATCCTATTTAGACAGAAAGCAGGGTAGGTTACCACCTTATAAACCAATTCATTCAGTTAATCTAAAGGGTGCCACCTCACCCTGTCTTCTACCAGCTTTGGACAAATATGGCTAACTACCTCTCTGTATCCAATTTAAACATGATTGTTGTTGTTGCATATATTTCTACAGGATCTACCGCAAGGGGGCTGTGATCTGGTTTAGACTTGTCAGTGCTACTACACTACACATTAAAACAACAACAGCTTCAATGAAAGAGCATTCAAATCCAGCAGGTCAAATACATTTGGTTTATTTCTCTCTAAAGTTTGTACATATACATATATCATATACATATGTGAAATCCTTTACTGCTTCGCTCAATTTCAATGACATAAAAATCATTTGGAAGGCTGTAGACTCTTTGTTGCTCTAAAGCAACATTATTCCGACTTATAAAAACACAGAGGAACAGAGTAATAGTCATGAACATGTACACAAGAGAGAACTCTACTATGTCTCACAGTTTCAATACATCAGAGGTGAATTATTTGTCTGCATACCATAGGCTTACTCCAGCAATGATAAAATGGAAGGAAATATTTATTTACAGTCACCTTGAATGAAAAATAAAGCAATGTAAACTTAATTTCAAAATATTATTTAAACGATATAACAATATCCACTTGAGTCCTTTTTCCCAGCGGGAGAGAGGACATTTTATAAGTGCTTTCGTTTGTCATAAAATTATCATTCTAGTACCTGTTCTGTGGAATAGCATAGGAGATCCAAGGGTGTCCTATGGTACCAACAGAAAAAAAAAGTAATGCCTCAATTCAGGAAAGTATTATTATTCAAGAAGGTACATGGGTAGGCCCATGTACACCCATGGTGCTTCAGCAAAAGCAAAAATGCTTTCATGAATTGGGGCCAGTGCCTGGTCTGCGTAGCTCTGACTGACTGCTGAGTTGAAAGTGGGCTGTTGTACCTCTATCCATGTTTATTGGACAGGGCCTGCACCAGCCTGAAATAGAGGCTGCACCCAGGGCTGGAGCAGCAGGTTTTATTTTGTGGAAGAAGGGCTGGAGATCCCCTCAGTTCTGCTCCATTATAGACCAAACAGTTGAGCAGTGAGTGCTGAAAAAGGGATAGATCTCTTTAACATGCCCATGTAAACACATCCACTGGGACCTCAACATTAAAAGCAAACAAATATGATATGTGATTATAGAGGGGAGGTTCTTATACTAGCAAATGGGCACAGACTAACAGCTGGAGAACAAGATAACAGCCTGGACATCTTGGGCCCACCAGGGGCCACCCTTGACCCTGCTCTACTCACTACTGATGCCTCAGATCCCAGTACCAGTAAGGTTTGGTCTGTATCAGTGGGGTTGCTTAACTGCATGCGACTGTGCATGCACATGTGCATGCACGTGCATATAGCATCTTCTGCAGTGCTTCCACTGAGCATTAAAACTTCTACACAGGTACTGAGTGCGACCTCAACAATATTCCTTATTCCACAGAAAGAAAGACCACAGCATCTCAGGTGTAGTAAGTTGTGGATGCTCCTGGCCCTGATCTAGTGAATTGTTTAGGCTTGGCCTCAATGTGGCTGCTAACACTCTTAAAGTTAAGTGCAGGCAAAAGTGCTTTGCCTGTCAAAACAGGATCCAGCCCTATATCCTCTTTTCCCCTCCACTGTTTGGGGCCATTCTAATATTCCAGAAGTTTTGACATGGCTTAGATGTTAGTATGCAAGGCCAATGACTTTTATGATGCATGTACCAGGGCTAACAGCTTCTTCTGACTGCTTAAACTTTCCAAAGGCAACATATGGGAGTCACTGAAAATGCCCAAGGCTAATATATGACCTCTGCCACTCTGCTGTTGATGAACCAAATGGATTCTCAGGCCAATCTCTGCAATAGTTTAAATAAAATTAAATGAAATAAAAACACAATAAAAATAAAGCTGTTGCTACTTTCACACAAGCACAATCAAGTGACTTGGGCACCTGTGTCACTGAGACGCTTCGGAAAATTCTACCCTGGGTTGACTCTTCACAGAGTTAGGCCAATATCTTTGAAAACAGGAGCTGGAAATCAAGATTTCTTGGGTGGAATTTTCAGAAGTACTTAGTGCTGGTCTAATTCTGGTCCCATTGAAGTCAATGACAGACATCCGCAAAAGCCAGCAGCGCAACAACGTTGCTTTTCTAAATCTCACCCATCCTCCTTATTCAGGCTCCTAAATAAATAACTTCATTTTCAAGCATGTTGAACAAATGCCAGCTCCTGCTGAAATCCACAGCTTGGCAAAGACAGATTAAGGAATATGCTAAATCTGCAGAAGCTTTGAGAGCCGTTTAACTAAAACCAATAAACAATAAAAACAAGCAACTTCCAATAACAATTCATAGCTATTACACTGTTTGGGTAGGAATGAAGCATCAGAAAAGAAGCCATAAACTCTGCAGAGTTCAATCACAGAAGCCATATATCACAACTCACACACACACACACACACACACACACACACACGTGTGCATTCTGCATAAAGATACTCAAGAGGCAATGTCATGTAACTTGGTTTTTTTAATCTCCACTGGTACTTTGAGACAAGCAGCTATCTCCAAGATTTAAAGCTGTCAAGAAATTCTTGTTTTGTTTTTACAAGGCTGTTTCCTCCCTGAGTTATGCAGCGTCACTCATAGCTCTAAGCTCCATGAAATAGATACAAATACAAAATGGCCCTCATTCCAGTCTCCAACTTTTCAGTTTCATTGAACTCAAAGTGGGGTTTTCAAAAGTATTGGAAGTGGCTTACGTCTAAAGGAAAAAGGGACTTGTGCTCTTAAGTCACTTGAGCCTTTTGAAAGTCCCTGTGTGTATTTTCCCCAAATGCTGCAGGCTGGATTTAAAGGATCTCCTTATTTTCAGCAGATGGCGTCATCAAGGCGCACGAAAGCTCTGAGTCAAATAAATCTCTACTGCGACTTGGCTGACTGCCATGGAATCATGTCAGGGATTCATTTGGCTCATTGTGGGACTGAACATTTTGCCTACTTTTTTTTTTTTTTTTTTTGATTTGACCAATGAAAGGCTGAGAATATGGGCCTTGGGCCTGGCTTGGATGTCACTTACATGAGCGGTATCTGGGTATATCATCATGGAGTTACCACCAATTAGCACTGGGTTAAATCAGATGAGAATCCTGCCCTCTCTGTTTTCTTATCGCAGCACTAGCATGTCATTAATTCTCATTCAGCCACACGCTGTGTTCTCTCTGCAAATGAAATGTTGGGTCTCTGTTTATCCAAATCACAGATGAATCTGAACGTTAGATGTCACAAGCCTCTCCTTATCAATAAGTTACTAGCTTTCCAAAATACCCTACCTATACAGGTAATAATTCTGAACTCCCTTAAACTATGGGAGCAGAGTCAAGTAAATGGCGAATGCTTTGCCAAACTCTAGCTTACATTCATTAATATTCTGTGGAGAGTTACAATATAAATAATTAAAATAAACTCAGTGCAGATGACAAAACAAACAAACAAGGTACATTTCATCATGCATAAGCCTTGCTCCTTTCAACGTTTGTTCGCTTGCTAATTAGCAACCTTCTGTCATTTGCTATAGATGTCACGGGAAGGCTTCCCAATGCTACATTTTTCTAGCTCTTCTGTTAATTCCTATAATACTGAAAAAGAAGTGCTGCTCTGCGTATGTGTTGGAGTTGGGAGTAGGGGGAAGTGCAGTCAGAGAACACTAATAATGCCTGGCTCTTACATAGAACTAAACAATAGATCTCAATGCAGTTTACAAAGGAAGTCTGAATCACTATCCCATTTTTTAAGAAGAGTGAAATGAGGCACATGGATGAAATGATTTGATAAACATGACTTAGCAGGCCACTGGTAGAACCAGAAATAAAATCCAGGCTCCTGAGTTCCAATCAACAATTCAGTAGGGCACAAATGGCTACCTACCAGAGGAGCAGTGGTTCACTGTATGTTTTCTGTGCTCACTCCTGTGGGATATTTCCTTCTCACTGCTGGCCCTCTCAAACAGAAGAGCAGGACCTTTTGCAGCTGTACATATCCCATTTCACTGCAGCAAGCATTCAGGTCAGAGTAAAAAGGGCTGTGAAGACCCAAGTCCTACCATTCCTTGTACTAAACCCAAGAACTGTGTGAGACTTCCCAGGGGAAGGCAGGCAGGCCACGTGCCTATACAGAAAAATTGACCCCCTGGAACCAAGAATACTATTGCAAATACCTGGTTTTCTTTCTTGAGACAGTTTCTGCATATTTCCATCTGGGGCAACCTGGTGCCCTGCATAAGACTCAGCTCAGGAATTCTAATCCAGTGCAAAACACATCTAAGCACCCCCAGGGGACAGCTGAACAAAGGCTCCAAGCCTGCTGTCTAAGAGCAAGCTCCAGATGCCCCGCAGAAACTCCAGCACTGGGTAAGCATACAAGCAAGTAGCAGAGGATGGAAATGCTGCTGGCACAAGCTTTAGACAGTCAAAAGAGGCCTCTGACCCTGGACTCATGACAATTTATCTAGTATTTCGCTATCCATCGCCTAATCTGCCTGGAGGACTGATGAATGGAAATAGCAATCTTACACTGACTCCCCAAGGCTGCAAAACATCCAATTCTGAAATACCCAAGACCTAAACAAAATAAAATCTCCCTAGTTTCACAACTAGCACATGGTTTATACTGTTGCTTGAGAGAGAGTAAGGTTTTGGAAAGAGAACTGGGGTCAAACGACACCTTGCTGGGGCCGTTTGACCCCAGTACTCTTTCCTGCCATGGCAGGGGGTCGGACTCGATGATCTACTCAGGTCCCTTCCGACTCTAGAAACTATGAAACTATATCATGGTGGGATTCACAGGGGGGGACATAATCTTGGGTCTAACTTTGAGGTAAAGATAGTGGGCACCTTTTGTCTCTGTAAGCTACAGCGAGAGGAGGACCAGCTATGGAAGTCCTTAGTCACCTCCCAGGTGGGCTTGTGATCAGAAATGTAGCCTAGAGCAGTACGCCAAATAAAGAGCACAGCACCAAAGGATAGGATGCTGAGCCTGTCAACCTTGGTAGCCACTGGCTCCAGTACTGCCAGGGAATGGGCACTCTCATGGTGAGAAGATGCCAACCATAGCTGTCAAAGTCATTTTGTGGCAGTGGAAGGAATGAGACTGAAAGAACCATCCATGGGCACAGGATACACTGAGATAGTAAAAAGTGCACCCTGAAAAAGGTGAGGGGAAGCTGGGCAATGGTAAATAGGGCAAAACTGATCACAGGGAAGTGAAATGTACGTGCAGAGAGCCAATTTCCCGCCTGTTGGGAAAGCAGTTGCCCATTTCTCAAAACAACACTCCAGTGCAATTCCCAGCAGTGAAAGGGTGCTGTCAGCATCTTCCCTCCTTCTAAGCATCTCACCATCTTGTTGCTGATGCGACTGTCCTGTCAAAGGCCTGCTGGCTTTGGGCCAGGAATACTGTCTGAGAAAAGCTGCTGCTCACCTTGGAAAAGGACAAAGCTGAAACAGCAAGGAAATGTGGGCCTTGAACCTCCTTAGCCCCCCTGAGTCCATGCGAGGAGAAGAGACTTGTAGGCTCTCCAAAAGGCTTCTATCCACACAGAGGAGTTCAATCCACAAACGGACACAAACAGAAAGATGCCTCTCCAGAAAAGGATTACTGTGATGCTTAGAAACAATCCCTCAACAATTTCCAAATACTCAGCTATTCCAAAAAAAAGTTGTGACCTACACTCCAGGGAAATTATAGCCCCCAAAAACTCAGCCAGATTCATCATCAGTGATTAGCTGGCTGATTTAATGACCAATCTACCCAACATTAAGGAAACAACAAGATGGGTCTGAAAAGCTTAGGGTGCCCATATGTGACAATGTGAAACCCTTGACACTGCCTCCCCACCCCCCACTGCCTCTCAAGTCAACAGTGCTGCTGCAGGCAGAGACAGGGGTCAGTGGTGATGGTGCAGCTCTGGTATTACTATTCAGGCAGCTAAGGGAGTCAATGGCAGGTTAAATGACCCATTCTTGTTTATTTCACAGGTGTTAACCATTATCTCCCCTATTTAATGGTCATTCCATTAATCATACCAACCTATTTTAGGGCAATTTTGCTGTCTGCTACAGCTTCCTATTTCATGGCTCCTGCCACTTCCACCTCCCTGCCCTGCACATGGGGTGCTCCAAAATCTAGAACTGTTCCAGCAAAACCAGGATGTATGGTCACCCTATCCATGTTCCAAATACGTGCACATGCACACACATACAAACACACACAGGCACTTCATCACAATCCAGCCTAGTAGTATCAATCTCTTCCCAGCTATGGACCCTAGAATTAACCAATCCCAGAGCCCTATCTATATGCAGACCACAATGAGATTTGGGTCCCAGGATGACATTTTGGCCCTTTGATTGGCTGTGGATGCGAGAATGTGAGGGATGGGTTGCTTGTGCCTCTGAGGGATAATAGTGGCTGCTTTTTAGCTTTGCTCTCTCCCTCCTCCTTTTGCTCACTGCTCAGCTTGGCTGGTTGGACAACTCTAAGGGGTTGCCAAAACATCTCCCTTTCCCTGGAGCAGAGTATTGTGCACATGCTAGGGGCAAGCAGAGGTATTTTTAAGCTGGATGGAGGGCACAAGACCCTCAGCAGGAAGCCTCCTAGCCCCAGGCTTCCACTGAGGCCTAATGAGCACTGGAATTTTGCAGCTGTCAGCAGGACTCACTGGGAGCCTCATCCTCTGCCTAGCTAGAGCTGGTAATCCAGCCCATGATGAGTAAATTAAGCACAAGGCTGCAGAGATTGCCTGGCCTACCATAGGCCTGATCCTGACACCCTCACATTCATCCTGGGATGCTAGTAAGAGGTGTTGCTGAGGACGATAGAAGAGAAGCCTTGAAAAAGTCCAAGAGCTGCTCTAATTAAAATGCACCACCCTGCCCACCTGCACCCTGACTCATGTCTAGGCACCCTAGGGTTTCAGCTTTGCTTCATCCTAACTTGCAGCTTGTTGCTACTGAAGTGGGTGACAGTAAACATTCAGCAAACACCGCTGGGCCTCTATCTGGAGACCTGTGCAATTCCTGGAAGGATTTTTTGTTTTTAATTACTGGAAAAATAGTGCAAAGGGTTAATTCTAAGAAAAACAGCTCTTCCTGCATTGGAATGACCTTGTCAGCCATAGCTGACAGGAGCTTCAAGCCACCTAGGCTACATGGTGCCAAAATAGAAACTTTCAGCCCAAGCCAAGTTTGGAATTACATTCAGCCCTGTGCTGGGCCAGTGATCTGATACTCTCATGGCACTGAGTCCTCAAGCCAATACACCTGGGTATAGACATTAAGCCACCCTCTAGGAGGGGACTCCTTGGATGATATACATAAAGCCAGCATCCCACTCATCCATTACATCCTCTTCCTGCAGTCAGCACATGAGGGATATCTGGGATAATGGCTGGGCTTGCCTTGCAGCATGCTAACCTCTGGTTCTTTTACCAGCCCCATGGGATCAATAGCCTGGCAGCGATTCTCCCCTAACCACAAATGAGCTGGAATGTAAGCAGCTGAGAGCCTGGATAACTACACTGGACAAACAGATATGCTAAACAGTATTCAGAAGCTGGAAAACAGCATATTCAGAAAATCCCAGGAAATCATGAAGCCAGAGATGCATGTGCTGGCAGAGCTCCCTGGTTTTCCAGGCTGATTTACAGCTCCGAGAGTCTGGCCCACCCTTTCTAACTATACTGTAACATTAAAAGGAAAGCAATCTACAAGTGCCACTCAGCATTTGATCTGGCCCTCAGCGAAGTCTGTGAGTTTCTGCCAGTGGTTCCAAAAGCAGCAAGATTTTTTTCTCCTTCCAGTAAAACAATGGGCATATCAAAGCATTCATGTAGGAGCTTGCTACATTGGTCATTAGCAAAGGGACAGACTCAAGCAAAGCCAGTTACAAATCTAACAGAAGCTCACAAATTGCCAATTAACTAATCCGTAGGCCTCAGAGTTCTCACCAACACCATTTGGAGCCCAGCAACTATTTGATAGCTAGAAACCACAAAGAAATCACATTTTACTAAAACCCATTACATTTTACAAAATATATCCCAGTCCTTGGAGTGGCACAATAAATAATCAAAACTAAACAGCATTTGAAACATAAATAAATAAACAAAAAGTATTTTTGCAACTCATTGTCTTCAACTTTTCAAGTGGATTTTGCTCCCCACAACTGCAATGAGTTTTCTGGTCATGACCATGAGTTAGCCAGTTTGGTACCAGGGTACTTTGCAAGATCGCCAGCTTTCATGCAATCTTGAAGGAGCTGGAGTATTTTAAAAAAGTCACAAGAACTGAACAGGTCAAAAGTCACATCTTTGCTTTTTTAAACCATTGCACCCTGTCTGCAAACCCAGTGAATCAGGTGGGGGTGTTCAACAAGATCAACCAAGAGCTGTACTGGCCCAGTAACAGAGCAAGGATCAAATGGCAGCTCTGGACTTTTGCTGGTTTCACTTTTGGGAAGTGAAATGCCACTCTCAGAAAAAGCTACGTCACCTCCTTATTTACGGGCATTCAACATTCCCAGATTATTCTCTCTTGCTATATAACCTTACCTCTTTTTTTTTTTTTTTTATACCACCACTACATAATGAACAGCTGCAGGGATGCCTACGCTTTTTCCCTGAGTAGCTAATCTACTACACAACAGTGAGTAATTGAAATGAGTCCTCCTAACGTGCATTACCATGCACCTGTCTACACTGAACTTCATCTCCCAGCATGCTGCTTACGCATTTATCTTTGGCTTTCATTCAGGAAGACATTCCTCCATAGGTCAGCATTTTTGTGTGTGCTTCAGTTCAAGCTAAAAATTAAACACAAATGGGGAAAATGTCAGTCATCTCTACTCGCAGCTCTTCGAATCCCAGTCTGCCCCAGTATTAGTTTTAAAGACGGGCAGGATATTAGCTACCCTCTAGATCAGGACTGTTCAACTGACTGCTTGCGGCCCACAAGCTGTTAAAATATGACCCTTAGCCTTCTGTCCAGCCATCCAGCCATTACTCCCCTACTGCTCTGGCAGCAGCAAGAGCTGCAGTCCCTAGGCTCTCCCTCCCCGTCCAATATACACTTTCAAGCCCTGCCCCAGGGAGGCACGGCAGAGCAGCACAGCATGAAGAGCTGAGGGTAAGGCCAGAGATGTGTGGGCACACAGTGTAGTGGCTGGGAGGGAGAGGCACCCATGGGTGCATGGTGCAGTGGGTTCCCATGGGCATGTGTGCACAGAACAGTTTGGTGGGGGTGTCACATGCAGCAGTGTGTCACCCAAGTGGCGTGCAGCCCAAGGGGACAGTGGCTCACCTTGCTGCTGCCCCCACCAATGCACCCTAGGGGGGCACGTGTTCCCCGGGCACTTAGAATTTAGACAGCCCCTGCTCTAGATTTCTAGCACACAACAGATTACATGTATTTGTTATCAATTCTGTGACTTCATAAATCCTGTCAAAACTGTTGGAATCAGTACCCTCTTGTTGTGCTGACTGCAACTACGACGATTCATTTGCTCCACCACCTCCTCACCAAATCCTACAGCCACTGGTGGCACAGCATCTTTACAGCAGTCCACAATTAGCATAGCACTGGGGTAGTGATCTCATAGCTGTCTACTGTAAGGGAAACTGGCACAGAAAAATGATTTAGCTGCTCCACAAAGTCTTTATCCTCCCTCAGCTGTCTGCTCGTCTGGCAGCTCAGTAGTCTAGAGTAAGCTGGTTTCCCTGACCGATTGGTTCTGGCCTCTCTGTGGAGCCTGCCTACCCACTTGAGTGGTGATCTCTGTCGTGTAAATACCTGCCCTCATAAGAACTGATCTAAAAGCACCAGCATGTTTCTTTATGGGCTACTTAATAAAGTAGCTGTTAAGATGGCCTGCCTCTGGACATTAAGGACTAGAGCTCACAGGCGGAATGAACTGTGCTAGGCAAAATACTACAGAATGAAACCTTGTCCCTCTCCCTGGGCCCAGGTTCCTGTACAGAAGGCAGAAGCAGGGATTAGGCAGAAGTGGCCATGCTGGATGATTTCATGGGGGCAGGGCTGGCTGACTACGGCTGCTTTGTTCTGGCTGCTAGGCAGGGGGAGACTATAACAGGGACAGTTTCTGGCCCTCAGAAGAAAATGTTTCAATTCCATTATCAAGTCCTTAAGACGTGAGGACTTCTGTTCCAACACAGACTTCCTAAGAGTGACTGAAACTAAAAGGGATCATTGGGGAGGATTCCCTTCTCAAGAGGGAAAGAAACTCAGCTGATACCAGAGAGAATGCAGGCCACCTGGGCATACTAAGCAGGAAGCAAATTTTAGGAAAAGGGAAAAAAGTGCAGCTGCACAATGTACATTAAGGCTCTCTATATAGCAGCTATGAGACAACAGGTTGTAAGAAATATATGGATACCTCTTGCTTCTTAAACATAAAGTGAAGGGTGACCTCTACAATGGGTTACTGCTTGATAAATGGCTGAATCTTCTCTAACCACCAAGAGAAACATGGCAGTGGGTTTCCTTTGCCTGGTACCCCAAGCTTTTGTTTTGAAAGACAAAAAGGAAACCCTACTTCAACTCTGGAATCTCAATGTTCCCAACAATTTTCAGGTTTAGCCCCTAAATATTTACAGGTCTAGCATGAATGCAATATTGTAACCTGTCTATTTACACAGCTCCCAACACTGAGCATAAGTACCAACATGTTTTGCATCACTGGGAAATCTCTATTCCCAGTGTCAGATTTTAACTGACCTCTCGCTGCGAGTGGCCAGCCCTACCTCTGCAGCTGTGCAACAATTCTTGTACAAAATTTGTGTGTAGCTGCAGCTGGAGTTCACTGGGCTGCAACACTCATCCAGTTACTTTTCCCACCCACCACAGAAAAGTCACAAGTGACTTGAGATGAAAGTCATGTGCCAATGGAAAAAGGTAAAAGGGGAAGCAACATGAAACAAAGTCCTAGTCCCCTTCCCAATCCTTGAACATAAGAAGAGGTACTTCAATTGCTAACTGATAAATTAACAAGGCAAAGCAAGTCAGGAGCAAAGACATCTCCCACAATCTGTACAGGAACAACAAAATATACAATAGAAAATGTCACTAACACCCCATTCAGGCAGATGCGCTTGTTTTTGTGAATGACAGGTTATCAAAGGAAATGTTTGACCACCGGCATTTTACTGCATGGCTGTTCCTCCTGCTGTCTCATGCACCCTAGGTAACCTTCTGCTTAATGCTGGGCGTTTCTGGTCTGTAGTCCTTCCTCTCTGAGACGTTTCGCTTCACCTTGGCACTAACTGGGGACTCCTGATTTAAGGAAGGACTTGAGTGAGATTTCTTCAGTCCTGGCCCATCATTCTCGTTACTGCTCAGCAGCATTTTCCCCCCTTCTTTCAGAAGGGTAACATAAATCTCGTAGCGAATTTTCTGGAAAAAAAAAACAAAAGAAAATAAAGGCAATGAATCAATCTGCATGAAATTCTATGGGTTATGATGGGCAGGTGGTCACCTTCGCTCTTTCTAGCCTAAAATCCAGGAGCCTAATATGAATATGGCTAACATCCATTATTGCACATAAACTGTCTCAACCAGCTGGAACCCAGGAATGCTGCAAAATGAACTACTCTCATTTCTCGAGTGTGCAAATTCCTGCACTGTGACTAACGATGGCACTTGGCCAATCAGAGAGCAAGTTGAATGAACGTGCTGCACGGCAATTTCTGAATATACCAAACAAGATGCTGCCAGCCTTACCCCTGGTGAGTAGTATCTTATTCCATAATTAGACCCAATGAAAAAAAAAAAAGGGGCTGCTCAGGGAGCAGCTTAGCATGAGCATGCTCAATCAGAAACAGTTCAGAAGGACACAAGTGGCTACTGCCCAGATTGCTATAGTTAAGACTCATGTGATCCTTCAGGCTCTGCTTTCTCCACATGGACTTGGTTTTAAAAAAAAAAAAACAACAACAACAAAAAACAGGGGTTCACAAAGTGCGTATACAATCCATGTTTGTCTCCAATGTGGAGTGAGAAGGCAGGCTTTACATTAGCATTTTTAGGGTAATTTTACCTGCCCCTTAGCTCATGGAAGGCCACTGTTCAACTCCTGAGCACTAAAAATGGGCGTGGGCTGTAAGGGTAGTAGATCTTCCCTTTGAAGGGAGCAGTCTTTCCAAATACCAGAAGTCTGTTGCCTGTTCAGACCCCAGCATTTCTACGAGTTGAGGTGCAAGTCATTATGCTCAAAGTCTGATTTGTACAGTGTCTGGACTGCTACATTTCCATTTGATATGGGAAAATCATGCTCTGCATAGGGCAACAATATGCTCTCACACACACAATAACTTAGCCATCAACAAGAATGAATAGTGATTAACAGGCATTCCCTGCAGGATTTCAGAAAAGATAGCCAGTATGGCTGGTATAGAGAAAAGTGCGAGCTACCCCCCCAACAGAAGTGATTCATTTAATAACCTGTCTCTGACACACCCACTAGTAAGCGAAGGCTGGCATTGTAATTAAAGTGATTACAGTGGAAGGGGGTAAGAGGGGGAAAAAGGCTTTCTGCTGACTTAATCCATTTTTCAAAATAACAAAACAAGTCTCCAAATTATTATGTTTCTGACCAAGCAAAAATGTTTAATGAAAATTCTCTCAATTTATAATAAAATAATAAAGTCCAGACAATAATAATACTTATTTGAGTGCAAAAAACAAGGAAAAAAAGGAAAAAACACAAAGAAAAAAGGGCTTTGGAGCCATTTGAAGAGCACAAAAAAAAAGGAAAAGTAAAAGAAGAGAACGTGACTGGGATTCCAATGAAGTACTTTGAAGGAACAGATTCTTACAGAGAAAGATCACAGAGAAACCCACTTAAAAATTAAATGAAGAAAAGCATTCTTATCAACTCCATATCTACAGCTTCAGCTGAATGCTGCAGAGACAAATATATTAAACAGGTAAGATGCGTCACTCAAAAAACCTGGAGAACCATCGGACAGAATTCTGATGATGCCTTGGGCAGAGGAGTGATTCACTGCAAAAGGAAGGAAAAATTGCTACAAACGTGGGGTCATCGCAATATTTATCAAGGGAAAAGTGCATTCTTTCTATCCACACATGTGTACCTACAGTTAAAATAAATGTGAGGGTACAAGACTAGGCAAATTTTAATGCCAGAAAGAGAACACAGGCTGAATTTTTGCCATATATATAAATCAAAGAGCTTTGTCAGGACTTTTATAGGGCCAGGATTTCATCTCTGTTGTCCATCTCTTTTAAACAGCTCTTTTTCTACCCAGACAATTTGACACATGAGGCCAGACCTTCTGCAAATGGGTATCATATTTTCTCATTTAAAATATATAAGATCCCTGGATAATTACATTAAGAAATCAAGAATATTAATGTTAAATAGAAAAATACTCAAATGCTTTAAGTTGCCTTCAGCTCTGCTTCTTTATTGGATGCAACAATGTAACCACATGCCAGGTTTTTGGCCACAACTGAAGCACATTTAAAGGTAAAGAACCTTCAGTACCTACCTGAAGAGAGAAACTACTTGGCTAGCGGCACTATTTTCTACAGGATGAAAAATGAGGGGAATTCTGATAGATGAAAGGGAAAAAGTGGCCAGAGAAGTAAGAGAATCTGGCCTCCTCTCTGCCTTAAGGCACCATGCTGTTTCCTATGGGACATCAGGCCCCTTTTCACTAAGCTTCCATGTTTCCCTTTCCCTTCTCTTACCACCTACTGTTCCCACTAACCTGAGGACAATTCAGGTTGCACTCTCACCTGCCAGCAGCCTTTTTGCCCCTACCTTGGAGAGGTCAGTTGCTAGCTCACAAGTGAATCTCAGTGACTTTGCTCCAAGAATGGGGACAAATAAGAAATCCAATGGAACATTTTGATTTCAGGTTTTTCACAGCGATCTTATGCTTTTTATAGTCTGCCAGCAATCTTATGCGCTCTGTGAAATCTTTTACAAGCATGAGGATAACCCGTCCTCACCTACGAGTAGGTTAAAATCACCTCTCTCATGCAATTAAAGTATATGCAATCAAGAACATTTATCTATGGGCCCTTTTTGACAGCACTGGTCATATTTCATTTCATCTGCATGATTCAACTGTCCTTTGCGATTTTCTCTAAGGAAGGAGTTACCTTTTACCTAAATGCATGCTGTTCCAGTTATGATTTGTATTAACACCCCTGGCCATTTCTCTAGATTCCTGAATGCTATATATTACTAAATATAACACCAGGCATGGAACAAACTCCCTAAGCTATAATCACACGGGAGCTTGGTTCTCCCTGACTCACCAAGCTATCAGAGAAGCAGTAAAAGGGTCTTAGTGTCAACAATAATCAGCCCTCCAAAAAGTCTCTCATCTCCTAAATACCATAACTCCCTTCTCCATAAACTCTAAAAATCTAGGGACATCAGGCTTGTGCTCTGCTGGCCAAGAGGGGAAATGCTGATGGACCTATGTATTCCAAAGACCTCCTTGCAAAATCAACCTGGCCTGGCCTGGCTCTGGTGATCCAAAGGATGTCTGCTGCTGAGGACAAGGCATGTATAAAGAGGCAGTTTTAAGATACAGATCAACACATTAAGGTAGCTCATGGAAATTCACACAGCTTCTGGAACCCCCAAGGAATGTGTTTTATTAGCCAGCCCTCTTGGAAGGCCACAAAAAGCCACATCTTGCACAAGCTGATCCTTGGGTATGTCCCCAGTGGAGTACATGACAATAACAGAGGCAGAGGCTGGGCTGGCCATAACAAAGCCCTAAGCCAGTACCAGTAGATGTGACCTTTCTATGCAAGTGGAGACAGACAAATTCCTGTGACGCTAGGAGCGACCGCTGATTAAACAGCTTCTGTACTGCAAAGCACAACAAGAATCCCCATCACTCTGGGGACTGAGGGGGTAGGGAACAGGGCTCATATTTCCCCACCATTTCTTCTGGTGGCTTTTCCTGGGACAACTATTATGTCTGTCTTATCTGGATGGAGCTTCAGCCTGTTAACTCCTAACCAAGCCCATGCCTTCGCCAGCTTTGCAAGCCAGGCCTGATGGAACATAAAGCTGGATGTTAACTGAGCTCAGAGGATCCTATCAACTGGAGGCTTCACCATACACTTTGCATGAGAAGGCAACAGAAGCAAAGCTTGTAGTAACACAGAACAGAAACACAGACGGAGAGAAAGCACCCACTGAACGCTCCTCTCTGCATTCTGACATAAAGGAAAAAAGCCAATGAAATATCGCTCTGGTGGCCTCACAGCCCAGGTCTGACTACCTCTCTGAGGCACAGAGGTTAACGACATCAAAGGTGTATACGACTCAGTAAAGAAGCCTGGCCTCTATCTACCACCAAGAGAAAAGACTCAAAACATCGAACCAGGGCTGTCTTCAGACCTTAACCAGAACTGGAACCAGAGTGATCAGGGGCCAAAGAAATCTGTCACATACAGGTCTGCCAAACTGACTCCCCATGCTTTTACCCTGATCTTTTGTTCAAAAATGAAATATCAGGGCCAGGCCAGTAACTATCAGCATCAAGAGACAACATTCAATGCAAGGCCTAACAAAACAATTGCTTGTTGGAAAGTTAAAGTACCTCTCCTCCTTGAAGAAAGGGAGTTACTCTGTCTTTTGTTAAAGGACTCAGTGTTACTTGAAAGAACACAGCTGCAGGCCTTAGCACCCTCAAAACTTCACTGAGAGATTACATGGAAGAGGTCACCATGAGATCTCTGCTTTGAACCCAGGTGCTTTTGTCTGCAAAAAACAAGAGGAAGGTCTCTGTATGAAATGTTCAGGACTGCATGCCTAAAGAGACCAGAAAACCCCTGGCTATTTGCCCAAACCCTGGACAGTCCTGCTAGCTGAAACTCTGAAGATGCTCTGGTGAAAGAGGAGACTTTTCTCTCTGTCTGTCACAGACACAACACCAATCTCTTTATGCTCCAGTCTACCTTGTGGAACAAGGCTTACTATCCTATTTTATCTGTTTCCTTTCCCACTTTACACATGGTGCAGGTAACCTTACCCTGTACCAAGAGTTTTGGTAAGTTCAGAATGGCTGCTTCCTTTAGAGTATATGCATGAAACATGATTACTGTCCTTTATTTTACCAAATAATACTAAGACCGCATTGTATAGGCATCTAGTGAGAGCCAGTACCTGCCATGAAGACAGCTCATGATCTAAATGGATGGGACAAAGGAAGAAACTAAATCCCAAGCTCTTGAGACCCTATCCTTAATAGCAAGACCATCTTCCCCAATGAAGTAACAAGCAATTGGAGTCAGATCTCTAGAATTGTGTCAAATGTGTGTGGCACTAGCATCATTTGTATCTCTGTGTGTCAAGCTATGTGCAAGTACACTGACCAAAATCCCCAGTTTAAAATATATCCACCATATTTTACATAGAAGGATCTGTTCACATATATTTTAAACTGAAGTGCCTTCTTTTGGTTAGGTAGGTCAGACCTTTGTTAACTAGTGTTAATAAGGTAAAAGAAAAACTTCACAGAGTCTGTCTGATATACAGATCTGCCTGTAGGAGTGTTGATAAGATGGATCTCTACTTTTAGAGTCCTTTTCAGTTTAGAAAAACAACTGCCATATTGTTCAGTGTCTTAGTTCTACAATAATTTCTACCACAGTATCAGTTTTCCTCAATAGAGATGCCTCACCAACTGCCCTCGCAGCAGTAGCCCACACCTACCTCAAACTCCAGATAATGATCTTTCAGTTTGTAGTCATCCACTTCCTTGCCCTTCAGTTTCTTGTCTGGCGGGTAGGAGCGATGTTCAGCTAACTCGGTTGAGATCTGCTTCAGCTTGGCTTCATGCGATTTTAGCTGTTCATCCTTCAGAAACATACAAAGCACTTAAGTGTCAGAATCAAAAACATGTAATAAGTAGAGACAGGAAAACCCCCCCGGTTCCAAGATTCTACCAAGTAGCATTAAAAACAAAAAATATTTTTCTTTTAACTAAGCCACTAAATCATATGGGACAGGTCCTCAAGCCTTGGTCCTCAGCTCCTGTTGAACTGCAATGGAACAGCCTACTTTTTAAAGATTCTCTGCACCTTTACACTCCCAACAGACCTATGGCAAATCCACCATTCCTCCCATATAAGAAAACCATAGGACATTCTGGCAGCACAGCACTGTTGAAGATGTAGTGCTCACACTCCAGTAAATCCTGTGCCAAAACCAGTGCTGTTAGGTGGGGCAGAAGTAAAAGCCTTAGCTCCTGACAATTTTACACAGGCCTGTTGTGAGGCAGAGCTGGCATCATTATAAAGACACCTCCCCACCATGACTATCAGTAGATGCTCTCCACCCTGTGGCATCCGTTTGCTGAGAGCAGTTTCCAGGCACAAGCTCTCCTGGGAAGAGGATGCGCTGTCCTCTCTGGAAGATTTATTTCCTTTGGTTAAACTCCTCTCCTCATTTATTCCCCTGGGCAGCTGGAAAAGATAAGGAGTTGCTACTCTTTCTTTCTAGACAATTTCCTTTGCCACAGTCCCAAACCCACTCGCTTCCTCCAGTCCATCTGTGTCAAGAATGGCATCCCTTCTGCAGCTCTCAGAGTGCTTTCCTGCAGCTTGTGAGGTTCCTCACTCCTGCAGGACAGCCTTATGGCCATCTCTAAATCAGGGCTTCATGCTCAATGTACTTGATTGGTCTTTAGTGCCAAGTGAGCTAATACTGCAGGAGAGAGCAGAAATGCTGGAATCTGATGCGATGGAGGAACTTCCAGGCTGGATCAAACCTGAGGTCTGGAAGATTCCCCCTCTGGAAGTGGCAAGTACCAACAGCTTCTGAGGAACCTATGAAGACCCTATAGATGTGGGGAAACTGGCAGCCGTATTAAGCCTCCTCTTGATCTCTGAAGTTAAGAGTCTGGCTTAAGCCGGAAAGCATGAGGTTTAAAGTCCCTTCCACAGTTCTCGTAGTCATTGATAATAATCCAGATATAAATGTTCCTCCCCTCTGTCCACTAAACTCTTGACCTCCATGACTTCCAGTGGCAGAGAGTTCCATAGTGTAGTTATGCCCAGTGACATGAAGCATCTCCTTTCATCAGTTATGAATTTGCCACCTTTGAATTTCATGTACTCTTGTTCCTACACTAAGAGATGGGAAGAGACATTTCTGATCCACCTTCTCTAGACACCATGTTTTTAATCATGTCCCCTCTTACCCACAACTTACCAAACACAGGACACAAGAACCGAGAAGGAATTTGGTGCCTCTCCTCCACCCTACCCCCTATTACAATTAAGATCTGATCTTGCACTCATTGACGTCAACGAGAATTTTGGCACAAGCTTCCCTCTGTCTAGAATCAGGCCTTGTGGAAGCATGCATTATAAGAGGGATTTTGAGTGAGTTTACAAAATCCTAAACAGCAAGCAGAGGAAGTTGACAATTCATATTTTACCTTCTGCAGACTGAGAAGCAGCCTGCTGGCAACATCTCCAAGCTGGCAGATAAAAGCAGACAGGTTTCTGCTTGTCTTTGAATTTATCTGCGTTGAAAATTTAACATTCTTTTTTGCCCTAGCAAAAATAGCTTATCATATTCCACTCCTCCTGTCTGTCTTTCTCCAATACACAGACCTTGGGGTTCTGTTCCATTATTATTTTTTTTCCAGATAAAATGGAAATAATGCATCTAGGAAACTACATGCTAAGTGGAACAATCACGCAGCACAGTGATCAGTAAAAGGATTTTTTTTTAGAGTTACTGGGGGAAAATTACTGAAACAACCACCAAAGTTACAGTAAAAAAAAACCCAAAAACACGCTGAACAAGATACTAGGTTGTATCCACAGAATAAAAACCCAGAACAAAACAAGTTGACATTACATTGGTATAGAGGCACTTTTTAGATTTCTACCTTGCATATGGCATGAGAAGTTGATCACCCTGACGCAAGATGTTATTGCCCTAAGGAGGGTACAATGGAAGCTGATGAAAATTACACCATCTTTGAAGGAACTAGCATATGAGGAAAGGCTGAGAGCACTGGAATTACGTTTAATCAGAATCAGGAAGCTGTAATGATGGCAAAAGGTCTTTAAAAATTTATGAAAAAGAGCAATCAAGATCAGGGAGATCGCATCTCACAAATTTAATCTCAACTGCATAGGCGACGCATAGGGAGGGCATGTGCCCCCCCCCGAGACTGGCCAACGCTGAAGCTGCCACCAGCTTCTGTAGACAGTTGTTGCTAGCACCCACCTCCACAGCCGGGGGCAGCTGTGGGCAGTCCCCGCTCACAGACAACACCACAGGCAGCAGCTGAGGGTGGTCCCTGCTTGCTGCCATGGTGCCCACACAGTTGCAGGAGGCACCAGTCATTCATGTCTCAGAAAGCTGGTAGTAAGCAATACACTTGTGCTGACACAGTGTCAGGGAAGCACAAAGTTGGTTTACCTTACATTCTAGAAAGTCCTCCGATTTGGAGGAATCCCAAGTGGTGAATAGATGCAAATCACCTGCAGAGGTCCTAGAGAAGAGGGTGGATGCATGCATTTAGAGTACTTTATTTAGCAGCCTGGGCAGCATTAGAGCCCTTCTGATGCTGCTCTAAGTGACTGCGGGTGACTGATGATGATGAACCACCTCATAGCTAGATCAGGGAGCCATGAAAGTGGCTCAGACTCAATTCTATCATCCAAAAAATCCCAAAGAGTCCTGAGCATTGCAGTTTTCTAGCAAGTCAGTAAGAGCCAAGAAAATATGTACCTATAAAAAAAAAAAAAATACCCATACCTTTGTTTTTAGAACAGGAGGGGGCTCAAAGGCATAGTTCAAATAAATCTCATAGGAACATATATCTCATGCCTGTAACCTCTTTGTTCTTATACATTCAGCCGTTCCCATGGAATAAGGGCTTTGTATCCAATATAAACTTAATATAAAGCTACAAGATCCCTTCCTTCAGGAAAATAAGCTTTGTCAAAGTCTCCCTCCCTCACCAATCCTGCCCCGCTCTGCAAATATTTCTCATGCCAAAAAGCAAAAAATTTGCTTTTTCTCATGCCAAAAAGAATCCCCATTATTTCTAAGTTCCAGCACCACTTCGTGCATAGTGGTCTGAATTGGAATAGCACGAAAATAGTGTAGCCCCTGCTCTCCCTTTCCAAGGTTACTGCCAACCAAAGGCATCACTACCACAGGAAATGTACTCACTAGAATGGCAGCTCACCTGAGAAAGCTTTGTCGTGGTGGCAGGCAGAAGCGGGCGGCTGAACTTCTTCTGAGAGCCAATAGCAGCTGGAAACGGAGGTGCAGAAAAGACAGCTGCGACACAGTTGATTTTGTCAATCCAGGCTTGCATTTCATCTTGACTTCTGAGGAATGCAGACAAATATCAGTGAGGACATCTGTGGGCCCATTTGCTTTTCCCACTACCTCCTCACCATCAGTGTGACACCTAGGGACTGGCTCATGAGCTCACTCCTGTGGAACAGCTAACTCAGCATCCTGTCTCCAATAACGATTAGCGTTGTGTGTTTTAGAGGCACACACAACAAATACGTTTCTTTCACACCACTTTGATCAGAGGCTGGCCTGTGCCCTGAAAAGTCAAAATGCTCTAACTCCTCATTTTTCCATCTCTCTTTTTGCCCTTAGCTGCTTTCACTGAACCCCAAATAGCTATGCCATTAAGTTGATCAGTAAACACTCCCCTTCCCTAATCAACCACTCAGTCACAGAGTACAGATGCAGAAGCTACTTCTTGATTAAATTTAAACCTAAATATTGGCCCTTGCCAAAAAAAATTGACTGTTTCAGCCATCCCCTGTCCCTTGCTTCCTAATGTAGAAAAATATGCATAAATGCAGTTCTTTCCCAACCAACTTGCTTCTCTAGAATAGTCTTGAGATTACGGCCAAGCCAGGACCTGCAGTACCACCAAGATCTTTCAATTAAAGTCTCTTAAATACTAGGGAGATGCAAGGTCAATTAAAAATTGTATGGGGAATGCCACCAAATGCAGCACTAATGATGATGGCGAGACAGGAAGGAGACAAGAAAAGCCTACTGGATAGTATAAAATCTAGTTTGGGACAAAGTTACATGTGAATAAAGCATGTGTCAATTCTTCTCTTTTCCAACTAAAGCCCAGTTCCTGTGAGCACGGTTCCATGCAATGTGAGTAGTCCTACACCGCATACAGAAAAATCTGTGCTTAAAACCTTGCAGGATACTGGCTGAAAAAGATGCAAAAATTGTTTCAGAAAGACAAAAACCCCATCAGACTAGGCCTTGTGGTAGGATCCTACATGTAAAGAAATCAACCCTAAAGTATTAGACTGAGTTCATCTCTCTGCCTACTGTTTCCAAACTCATTTTGCTGCTTGTTCTATCTAAAAGGAACCTCCAGCACCTTTCAAGCTTGAATTTGTGAGTCTTGTAAGAACATGTTCTCTTTTTAGCACACCAGGGGTACATCTACCTGTGCAATTAATCATAGAATGATAGAAAATTAGGGTTAGAAGGGACCTCAGGAGGCCATCTAGTCCAATCCCCTGCTCAAAGCAGCACCAGCCCCAACCAGATCATCCCAGACAAGGTTTTGTTTAGCCAGATCATAAAAACCTCCAGGAACAGAGAGTCCACAAACTCTCTGGGTAACCTGTTCCAGTGTTTTACTACCTTCCTAGTGAGGAAGTTCTTTCTAATATCTAACCTAGGCTTCCCTTACTGCAACTTGGGATCATTGCTCCTTGTTCTGTCATCTGCCACCACTGAGAACAGTTAACTCCATCCTCTTTGGAACCACCCTTGAGGTAGTTGAAGACTACTATTAAATCCCCCCTCAGTCTTCTATCCTCTGTATATCATGCCGAAGTTTATTGCTGTCAGGTGCCGCGTTTACATGTGTGCTTGAGACTTCAGAATGTTGAGCGGATTGGCAGGGGGTCCAGGGTGTCAGCCTGCCAGCCTGAGGCTGCTCTGACCCAGCTCAACATGCTAGAGGAGCTCACTGGGGCATGAGGGTGCTTTAGTGCAGGGTTTAGCCAGCAGACAACACCCTCATGCCCCAGCCAGCCCCATTAGCATCTACACATGCACTGCTGTGCAGTAAACAGCACTGCAGCAGGACAGTACTTGTATGTACAAGTACTAACTTACAGTGGCATGTATTAGTTTACTGCGACCTAATAGGGCTGCACTTGTGGACACAGAAAGTTTACTGCAGAGCTAATTAGGCAGCTCCACAGTAAACAACTCATGTAGATGCACCCCATGGGATCTATAACTGGATTAAACAGCTGCATCATATCCTGGTATATTAGGAATGTGCTGGGGCCACCTGCAAGTGGGCCAGAACAACACCAAATGTATTTAATCCAATTTTTTTTTCAATGCCAGGAGATAGAAGCAACATTTAAAGTTGCGAGTAAAAGTATTAAGACCAAGCTAGAATCCTTTACTGCGAGCTTCCTCTCTTTGAAGCTACAGCTCTTGGCTTCCCAAGGAAAGCTGACAACCTATACACCTAGCTTGAAAGCTACTGTGCCCTCACAAAGCTCCATGAAATTCTCTGTGGAAGATCAGGACTTAGGCATAGATTCAGATTTTTAAACCCAGAAGGAGCCTTTAAATCATCAATTCTGACCTCATGTATAGTGCAGGTTGAAGAATTCCAGCCAGGGACTCTTGTGCTGAGCTCAGAAAACTTATGTTTGAATAGAACTTACTTCCCAGAAAGGCATCTGGTTTTATTTTGAAGACATAAGGAGAAGGGAGAATCCAAGATTGTCCTAAGTAGCTTGTTCCAATGATTAATCACCCTTGCTGTTAAAAGTGCGCGTCTTATTTCCAATTTTCATTTCATCTGGCTTCAACTGCCAGTTGCTACTTCTTGTTATGCCTTTCTCTGCTAAATTAAAGAGATTTTCTGTGCCCAGCATTTTCTCCTCATGAAGTACATATACATCATAATCAATGCTTCTTGGGCTTATTTTTGATTAGCTAAAAAGATCAAGCTCTTTAAGCTTTTGATTTAACCCTTAAGTCACAAATCTATGCTGATCGTCTCCATCCCAGAATGTTAAAAAAAAAAATATGGTCCCCTCTGTTCCCACCTTTTCGCTTCCCATAAATTAAACACCCATATCAAAATGATAAATTTGCAAACTCACTGGGCTTGGAAAAGCAGGACTCTCCAATCAGCTGTTTTGAGCTTTAAAACATTAGGCCTTTTCTCATAGTCGGTTGCCTTTGATGCTAACGCGTGGTGTACACTCACTGCATTTTTAAGATCTTCCTCTGACAAAGCCTTTTCTGGTTTATATTCATCCTGCAGGATTTAAAAATGAAAAGACAGTATAAATTATTCTATATTATTAATCTCTTTCTTTAACCTAAGAACAGCAATAAAGTCTTGCCCCACATAGGGCCATCAGCAACATTAAAAGATAGAAATTTAATTTAATCAGCCCTAAAACATGTGCCTTCCCTGCTATTAAAATTCTACCTTTTCATATTCTTTAGTCTCTCTACAAAAGATGTGAAGAAATTCTACCATCATTTTCCCAACAAGAGAGAAGAACAGAAAGGATGGAATCATGGAAAGGATAAATCATCTCTGTGCATCCCTCCACAAACTGTCCCCTTCTCTGTCACATCAAGGAACCAATATTCAGGGCCCTTCATGGCCTATCCCTTGCTTTTACCACCAAGAAGTTCACTTTCTTCTCTGACTGGCACAAGACACCAGCTCCTATCACTTACTTCTAAGTACTTTGACGTTTCCCCACATACTGCCTCTTCACTTTGGGAGGAGCTCTTTTTACGAATCCCCAACTAACACCGTATATTCTTTTATAACCTCTCTTTTTCTGTAATGCTACAAAACAACTGGCAATGGTCAGGCTATCAAACATGCTAAAAGCACTGCCCACCAGAATGATCAACATTCCCTCATGGTTTCCTTGTACTCCTAAGTCAATCCACTCCTTTTGTTCTGTTGTCTCTGACAGGAACATGGGACTGAAAAAGATCTTCCAGATTACTTCTAGGCAACCACCTCAAATAAGCCCTGTCCTGTACTCATATTTAATATGTACATGATAAGTTCTCCAGGGCAACAACCATCTTTCTGTTCTGTATTTGTACAGCAATGGCACAATAAGGTCTTGGCCCATAACTGAAGATGCTGCAGCAACAATAGGCTAAATTCCTCAGTACTGCAAGTTTCAGCCTGGGAACTCATTCTGTTCTTAATTGCTTTAGGGCCACAGTTAAATCAAAATCATGGTTCTTGTTGTCAGTGAAAAAAAGTATTCCAAGTGCCATTTGGAGCACTGCAGTGTGAGAAATAAAGACTCTAGTCTACCAGGCACAGGTGCCTAAATAACCTCATGGCCAAGTAACAAAAGGGGCATGTGAAGGGAAGAAGTCATTTGCTGGCAATGCTGCCATGGGGTAAGCTGATAGAAGTGTTTATTAAACAAAGGTGTAAACAGCCCTTCACCTTTCTATATTCCTAACCTACAACCAGCTCACACTAGTCAACCTGAATGTCTTTTATTGTTCTCTCAGCTTCCTAGTACTAAGCAGCACGATACATAATTTCCACAAAATGTGCCTTCCCTGGAGCAAGGGTAAAGAAATCAGAGAAGACCCTGCGTGATCTGTCACCCTGATTCCCAATAGCTATTGGGCTGGGGGCTGGTCAGGCACTGACCTAGTGCTGGGTATTTGTCAGAGACCTGCTCTAGGAAAGACAAATTTAGCATAGATGAATGGCTTTAAACAGAGAATGGATCCTCAGCTGGCACAGATTGGTATAGCTCTCAGCTCCTGCAGATATAGTCCACAGTGCATGGGAAAGCTTCAGCCACTGTTTTGGGGATGTACAAGCCGCCCTACAGTCAGAGCCCAAGAAGCTGTTGCTAAATGGGGTCTCTCTAAAACTCATCATTCTGGGATGGGTAACTGGCCCATTGGTGCATTGGGTTAGAATTTCATTGTGGTTCTCCCAGGTGGCCTCCTGAGCTGATCATGTTGAGGGACACAGGCTTCACGAGTTCTTTGTGCTGGAGGTGTAGTGAGTGACACCAATCCCACAAGTGAATCATTACTTGCCCCAGAATATGGACAGAGCTGTTCATTTGCACAACAGCTAGCAGACTTACTTTTTGGTGCCCCCTACGATAAGTCAGCCGAAACGAAATCAAATGCTCTGCTGGAGCAGATAGGCATTTATAAACATCTGCAGTCACCAGTTAATCTACCAGCCCATAGATCACTCTTCCCTACCATGTGTAAAAGTCATGATCATCTTCCCTCCACCTGAAATGGCTGAAATAAAATGGTAGAAGACTGGAGCTTTGCTAGCAAAAGAACACCTTTGAATCTAAGTAAATGCAGCATAAGGAGTTTGCATGGTCCTATGCTGTGGCAGTGCAAGAAGGCAACTCACCTCCTCTTCCATTACTCTAGCTCCTGCAGAATCCTGACCAGTTTAGCTGCTCTAGTTAGTTGGCCATATAATGAACCAAGATAATCTTTGCCTGGATTTGCTCTTAAATGCTTACTGTGCCAGGGCACTCACCCTAAAAACCTTTATTCAGTTAGCACCTCATCCTATTGCGATATTTAATCATACTCACCTTAGCCCTCACCTTTTTCTTCAAAACCAGCTGGGAAAAATTGGAGTGCACATTATACGCAAGGAAAAGGGCTTCTTACAGGTCCAGAAATTAATTTGGGGGTAGGGCAGTGGAGTGGTACAAGTATTAATTGCTGCAGTGCTGGAAACCACTGCTCCCTCCCTTTCCACCCGTCTGCCATGAATTTCTGCCCCCATGCAGAGGTGTGTGGGGCTGGTCTATGGCTGCAGTGCCAGGTTCAACCCAGCACACAGCCCTGGAGCCTGCATGTGGCTCCACAGTGAGTGTGCAGGATCAGACCTGCTGCACAACTGAAGCCAACATGGTGGATAGGGCCCCACCAGGTCATACAGCCTCAGAGTCAGCATACTAGATTGGACCCTGCCAGGCCCCATGACCCCAGAGCCGGTATACTGAATTAGACCCTACTGCTCCAGAGCTGGCCTGCTGGCTCAGGCCTTACTGGGCTACCCTACTACTCTGGAGCTGGCATGCCAGATTGGGCCATGTCACTTGGCCCCAACTCTGACATGTTAGACTGGGCCTTACCAAGCTGCTCAGTCCCAGAACCAGCATGTTGGATTGGGTCCTGCCATGCAGCTCCCAGTCCTGGAGACCTCAGTCCTCTGCCACTTACCCAAACTCCATGGTAAGATTTTTTTCATTTCTAAAGGCCTTACAAAAATAGGGAGAATGTTATATTCAAGGGTATGGTATATGCAAAAAATATGGTAGTTACCTAAGTGCGAATCTATTCCACAAGACTCAAGTCCCTGAAAAAATACTGATGCATCAACATTTTATACTTGACCTTCTGATCTCTTAACACTGATTTACAAAAGGTAACAAATAGAAGAAGGACACACCCACCTTTTCTGATGGCTGTTTTTCATGGACTAGAGCAGGGTGGAATAGGGTCACACTTAGGTGCCTACTTGGTGGAACAGGATCTGGGTCCTAGTCTGCATGCAAATGAGATGCGAGCAGAAGAGGGCAACCAAGCAGACCTTGTGTGATGCTGCCTCAAGGGACTGGTTTGTTGAAAGCTAGTGGCAAGTAATAGGGATCACTGCAAATGATGTTTAATGGAGACAAACAAGCATGGCTAAATCTTAAACATATGGTGGTCTGGCCATCATTCAAGCAGCTGGCACTGTACATCAATGATCCTGACAGCTATTGCTAGTCTTACGTCCCATCTTCTTGCAAAAGATTTTTGAAAAGATGATGGCAAGTCAACTCCAACTGTGTACTGACTCCCTGAAGCAATCTAAACCACTTCTGAGCAGGCTTCACTGATGTACTATCCCTTCTTACATCCATGTTAATCATAACAGGCGGATTGGCAACCCACACTACCGTGGATTATGCAGCTCCATTAACTTGCCTAAAAGCCCTGATCAAGATCTTTGAAATTGCTTTGAATTATTTTACTTTGTCTCACTTGTGCAAACACTCTTAAAGGTTGAAATGGGCAGTCAAACTTCTTCAGCAGAAGTCCTTGATCCTGTGTGACTGGCATGCTGTAAGACCACTTATACTGAAGAGCTCCTGGTATTTGGAAAATATCCAGCTACACATTTCTTTCAAACAGGAACTGAAGGAAGTTCCCCCCGATGATCTAACGTCTGAAAGAGATAGGAGCGCCTGGATGGCAGCTGGCTCAAGCCCAAACCATGTCAGATGGAGGTAGTGCAAGAGAAGTGTTCTGAAGACTTGCCAGGAGCTGTGACATCATTAAGAACCCCATGGATTTGTGAATGCCATGTTCTTCCTTGGTGTCCTACTGAACATGTATTTTGGCGTCTCAGGTAGCTGATAAAAAATGACTCTTCTACCTTCAGCTGACCCACTGTCTGTGCTTTATTACTAATGGATTAAGAAAGGCAAAGCAGGGTATTTTAATTTTTACAAGCTATTGTGCAATGCATGGACAAACCAATTGAGTTAACATGTCATAGTTCCAAAATTCTTTCCTTTCAAAGGTCCCATAACTCCCACTGAGCTGACACTTAACTTGGGTCTCTGTGACAATAACTCCACATCCTACTTTTCATAGTTTCATAGTTTCTAGGGTTGGAAGGGACCTGAGCAGATCATCTAGTCCGACCCCCTGCCATGGCAGGAAAGAATAATGCCATGGGGTCAAACGACCCCAGCAAG
>NW_017728950.1:25468000-25494005 GCF_001723895.1 Crocodylus porosus
GTCCCACCATGTTTCCGTAATCCCCACTGTGTCCAGGCTGGTGTCAGCCAGCAGGAGGGTGAGTTCCTCCTGCTTGTTACCCATACTATGAGTGTTTGTGTAGAGGCATTTGAGGCCTCCTGTGGATGTGTGTACTTTTCTCTTGTATCAACTCATTTCTATTACTTGATGAGTAGTTATAAGGAGTATTCCTAAAGCCCATATCATTATAAAGAGATGTTATATCACACTATCGCTGAAAACAAAATCGAATCAAAAGGAAAATCTAAGGCCTGCTTTACTGCACTGTTTGCTGAGGAAAAATTTCTTGCAAGCCAGCTCACGTTACCATTCTTCCCTTATAGCTCTGTCTTCTATAGGCACATCACATTTCAGCTCAGTTTAATAGCGACAGTTTCCTATTCTGCTAAATTCCTATCAGATTATAATCAGAGAGCAGGAAATTAACCTTGGCCTGAAGATGCCCACGAACAGGGCAGACATCACAAACATGTCAAATCTCTGATTTTATATAATATTGTGCAGACATATTTAGCTAGCTAATTGCAAGTGTTTCAGCTAAGCCCCCTCCAGCAGTCTCACTGCTCACTGATTCAGAAACCATCCCTTTCAAATCACTCATTAAAACATGAAACAATATGCAGTACAACAGTTTAGCATTGGAGCAATTCCACAGAATAGATATGTGGGCATAATGTCTGAGTCTACCCATGCTAATCTCAATACAAGTTACTTAGATACCACTGCTGAAAATGTCTTTAAAAAGAAACAGGGATAGTGAGATAAACTGGTAAAAAATATGATATGTACATATTAACAATTTACCACCAGATAAATGGGGGAGGAGCTTTTCTGCATGTCATTTCTCTGTGGTAATTGCTTATGTGCATGTCCTTAACTGATGTTAAACAGAAGCTAGAACACAGTCACTTACGTCCAAGAGCTAAACCGCTGCAATTCAGCTACCACTTAACGTGGGGTAAGAGCATACAAATGGGCAGTTATTATGGAGCAGATGGTGAAGAGCAAAGCCTCACCCTACTCTGTCCCCATAGTAAATGGTTTCTACATCCATACCCATGTCATGAGAACATAATCAGGGCTTAGTTACCCTCTGGCAGGGCAAGATATCTAACAATTAATGGATTTATTCACATGCCATACCACATGCCGCCTTGTTTTTGGAAGGCAGAATGGAAAAAAAAAAGACTTTTTCCAGAATCTTACCTGCCACAGCACAGGCTGAATCATGGCTGAACACTGCCTGCATGGAGCAGGACCAAAGTCCACTTGTCAGCTAAAACTGCTGCTAATAAAGCAGCAGCTATGAAAGGGTTAAATCACTAGCTATGCAACTGTAGAAGGTACAAGGTGCATGATGCTGATGGGTAGACACCACCCTGACTTCATGAGGCTGAGAGCTGAGCACAGCTCCCCCACAGCCATTCCAGCACCCCCATGCCTCTATTTTGGTGCAGAAATCAATTTTGTCACTTACGACACTGCCCATCCTCATTCTGAATGGCTAATTTTTGTTAAAAAGGTACAAGTGAAATGCAAATAAATAAGGTATTATTTATATGCCAAGAAGATCCAGAGGGAGCAGATACGACTGGGGTTACACTATGTTAGGGGCTGTGCAAGCAGAGGGAGAGAGTGCCTGAAGATGTCAGAGTTCAGAGAGATGAGGTAGACAAAAGATGCAAGGGGAAATGGAGGCAGAGGGAAAGGCAATGATTTTCCTGAGATCACAGAGCTGGTCAGTAGCAGGGCACTACATTTCTCAGACTACCTTCCATGGAAACCAGGATTTCTACGGCTCTCCTAGAAGTCAGGATAACCTTAATATAATATACTGCAGAAGGAAACCACAACTCAGTAGGCTTTGCTACTGGTGAACTTGCCAAACTAATTTTAAACCCTTTGTTTTTCCCAAAACAGCAAAGAATGTAGGCTAATAATTCCCATATTTACTTTCTCCCTGAAGATGGAGGGTTCATTTTAAAAGTTCATGCAAAGCTCTGCTGAGTCAGGTGACAAGTCAAAAAGACAATCCTTAATTGTGACAGCACAGGGGAATCATGTGCATAAGCTTGGGGCAAGCAAGCTCAAAATTCTCAAACATGTCATGAAGTCCTCTGGGGCTTGAAAAGGGATTTATTAAAAATTAAGCCATGAATTGACACATCTCCTGAAGCCCCATTTTTCACTGCAGGATTTATGGGAATGAAAGAAATGCATTAAAGAAATCGGGATGAAGCAGTAAAACACCATGATAACTCAACTCCTATAAAAGAATATTAATGCTTTGCCAACTGAGGTTGAAGTGACACAAAACACAAGTGAGCTTCATCAAGGCATTTTTGTTTTGGGAGCTAGATGATGGGAGATTACTCTTAGTTTCCAAAGGATGAAGGGGAAGAAAGGGTCCTCAGGAAATATCCCTTTACATTCCAGTATTTAATTTATTTTTTGAAATACAAAGTGTTTAACACTACCCCAACAGCATTTTAGTAAGATATGAAAATAGAGAGGAGAGGCTTAACACTTAATAAGCTTCTGAAAGCTTAAAGTGAATCCTCCCCTTTCAGGTACATGTCAAGAAATAAAATCATGCCCCATAGACACTGCAACTTTACATAAAGCAATTCAGTCAGTTATTAAATCGCTTTGCCTCTTGAAGCAAATGCTAACAACGATTTATTCCAGAAGTCAAATTCCAGAGGAAGGTGGTTGCCATTCATTTAAAAGTAACATTCTGGACAAGTCAAGAATTTTAGGTTAATATAATATGGGACTCACACTGATAAGAGTACAGGAAAGGGCACTGGATTAAGATTTAGGATGCCACGGTTCTACTCCCAGCCCTGCCACTGATATGTTGTGTGACACTGGGTCAGTCAATTTTTGCTGTGGTACTTTCTCTTCCTATCCTCTGTCTACCTCTTCTATTTAGTCTGTAAAACTTTTTGGAGCATGGATCAATCATCTCTTACTACATGCTTTCCTATAACGAGGGCGGGGGGGACAATTGTCCAGCTTTTCATGGATTCCATAGATTTTAGGGCCGGAAGGGACCTATCAGATCATTGAGTCTAACCCCCTGCCCTGGGCAGGAAAGAGCGCTGGGGTCAGATGACCCCAGCCAGGTGTTTGTCCAATCTCCTCTTGAAGACCTCCAAGGAAGGCGACAGCACCACCTCCCTTGGAAGCATATTCCATATTTTGGCAACCCTCACTGTCAAGTATTTTTCCTGATGTCCAGTCTAAATTTGCTCTCCTTCAGTTTGTGGCCACTGTTTCTAGTTAGCCTGATGGGCGCCCTTTGCTAATACCAGTCCACCTGACAAAAAGATATTCCTCCTTCATCCCCCATTTCCTCCTCAGTCTTCCACCAGCTTCCCCTTGCTCCTTCATTCTATGATCATCTCCTTTTCTAGATACCCTTTGTCCCACACAGGATCTACTCCTCTCAACCTCTCCCAAAGGCTCCTCTTGCTAACTTCTTCAAAGCTGGGCTGACGTAGCAAGGCAATGAGGTCCAAGGTCCTTGGTGGTCCTCTCACAGACAGCCCAAGTGGCAGTTAAGGGGCAGAGAATTAGCTTTTACACACCACGAACTAGGCATTGTTACACTATTATTATGACAGTGTAAAGAAATGGTCATATGGTAATGCCTTCACCTTGAAGTAATGCATCATAGCATATACTCTGGATACAAGATTCAGCTATACGGCTATTCTAGGGCAGCACCCAAAGGTCCCAATTATGGAGCAGTAACCCCAGCGCAATAGGTACTGTACATAAAGTACCTGCCCTGAAAAATTTAAAGCGAAAAAACCAATGAAACTTAACCCAAGGACACTCTTTGACGTCAACAGCATTTGGAATCTGGCCCCTTTGAAACAAATGGCTATGGTGGGAGAGAAGTAGAACACAGCCACATCTAGACCATATTTATACACATTGAAAATTGTCTGCTCAGTAGCCATAAAAAGAAAGCGCAGACCGAAGCTGGTCAAAATATTTCTGAATTAAGAGTTCTCTCTGGGAAACCACTATTTAATCAAAATCAGGATCTTATGTGACTGTGTTCATTTTGATGAAATTTCTGAGAGAAATCATTTAAATGAATCATTGCAATGTTGTTGTTTCAATTCACTTATTCCTGACCTTTATGTTACATTTGGTATTTCAATATAATATTATATTGAGTATTTCTATACCATATATGAATCAGATTTGACTTTTTTAAAATTGCTCCACAGGAAATTAAGATATTTTAGTTTTTTGCTCCAATTTAGAACTTTTTTTACCCCTGAATTAGTGAACAGAACTAGAACAAAAAAGGCCAGTTTGAGATCAGCACCATGGACAACAGCTTATGGCCTTGAGGGGGGAGTTGGGTGGGGGGGGTGAGAACATGTGACTCAAGTACTTTTACTGATTACAGATGAGAGACATGCTGTGTGGGTAGCAGAGGGTACGCTCATCTGAAGGAAGGCTGAGGATCATAGCATTAATCAATCTTTAATTAGCTTCCCAAAGAAACATATTTCTTTTACCTTTTGCAAGTAGAGCACTGTTCCCTTCAGAACAGCATAAAAGGTCTTCCAGCCACGTTTCCCTCTGGGAGCTAAAGAGAAAACAAACCAAAGAAACCCATTTTACACTTTGTCTAAGCAACAGGAAACCTGAATTAGGTCTGAATTAAGTCTTTTCTGTATTCTGCTATTCAAAGAAGCATGTGGCTAGCCATCATGACAGCTCAGTGACTGCTGTAGGGGGAAATAGAAGAAGTCACAGCTACAGCACAGGCTCAGTAGGCACCAAGGCTCATGCAGAAAGCACACACAACATCTCTCAGTTTGCAAGCTTGATCACAGCAGGAGTGTGCCCCTTCTGGATTCCATTGGCAGGCACCACTCATGACCACCACAGAGTGCTCAGTAGGGCATGGCACAAAGAAGTATCATTTCCTCTTGCAGCTGCCAACAACAATGCTGGCAGTGAGGTCTCACTCCTTCCTGTCCTCCTGCACCTTCCAGAGCTTGCAGAAACAGTGAAAAAGATGGAATCTGATTAAAAACCCAGAAAAAGGAAGAAAGAAAATTCTACATTAAGCAAGAGATAAAATGAAAGTGACTTAAATGATAGAATTACCATATTTTCTCAAATATAAGCTGACCCTCCACAATAATTAGATCCTATATATGGAAAATGTATTAATTTGTCATAATGTTTCAAGTATAGAATCTAATTTTTGAAGGTTTGCCATGAATCTGTCCCCCTCCCACTGCTACAGCAGGGAAAATAAATCTAAGGGGCCAGGTATCCTATTGCCCTCTGCCCACCCCCAACTTCTTCCCCCCCCGCCACAGCCCCTTCTCCCTCTTCTTATTGTCAGACCCTGCTCTCCCTGAACACATGGAAGTTAGGGGAAAACCTGAAAACACTGGGCGTATCTACATGAGATGTTTACTGCACAGTTGACTAATTCACTGTGCAGTAAACATCATGCGTCTGGCCCCTAGTAGGCCAGAGTAAACTAATTTACTCTGCAGCAGGATAGTATTTGTAAAAAAAAACTCCACAGCAGAACACATATAGATGCTGCCCTGGCTGGCTCAAGCACGAGGGTGCTTCAATGCAGGGGCTGCCTGCTAGCCAGCCCCATGCTGAAGCACCCTCGTGCCCCAGCCAGCCCTTCCGCACCACGCTAAGCTGGGGTACCAGCCCCAGGTGGGGACCTGGTTGCCCTCCCCATGCTGAGCTGGTGAAAGCAGCCCCAGGCTCACCCCTGGACCTCCTGCCAGCCCAGGCTGCTCTGACTCTATTCATTTGCAGCATGTGGAGCAAACTCTGGAGCTTATTGCTACAGATTTTATTGCTTCCCTGCACAAGTTCAAACAGCACACTCCAGGAACAGTAAATGGGGGTAACAAGCTCTAGAGTTTATTCATGCACATGAATTGCACATGTAGATGCACCACTGACCTTGAAATAGGCATACCTATAATAATTTGCATATAGTACTGTGGCAGCACAGCCTCTAGGGGTGCCGTGACCTCCCCTAGCGCCCCTACCTACCGTGCCAAATTGGGTCTCGAATACACCCTCTATCTTGCCTGCCACATCTTGCTGGTAAATATCTTTAATGGGAGGCTGCCTTCCTGCCCTCCTTGGCACGGTGCCTTACTGTACTGGGGCTCTGTCCAACTGCCTGCCTGTGTCCTCATGGATGCCCCCTCACTTCCCTCGCCACACCGGGGCCTGCCTCCCGTGCTCTTGCCCACACTGGGCCTGTCTCCCACGGCTCTCGTAGCCCGCACCGGGGCCTTGCCCTTGTACCGTCGCCCCCACGGGTGCCCCCTCACTTCCCTCGCGGTCCTCACCGCACCAGGGCCTGTCTCACAAGGCTCTCGTAGCCCACACTGGGGCCTTGCCTCGATACGGTCGCCCTCCCTGGGCTGGCCTCTAAACTGTCGTCCGCACCCGGGGCCTCTATACCGCCACCTGCTCTGGGCCTCGCGCTCCCCATGCTCTCGCCCCCCAACCGGGGCCTGGGCCTCGCACTCTCACCCCCCCAACCAGGGCCTGGGCCTCGCACTCTCGCCCCTTTCTGGGACTTCTCCGTGCGCGCTCCCCGCCCGCACTGGGGCCTTGCTCGCGCTCCCCGCCCGCACTGGGGCCTTGCACCCCACTAGGGCTTCTTCCAATTGAGGCTCAGGCAACCTCAGCCTTATCTGGCCCCCAGACCCCTTCTTGGGTCCTATGCCCCATTGGGGCTTCTCCCAATTGGGGCTCAGGTGGCCTCAGCCTTACCTGGCTCCCAGACCCCTTTCCTGGGTCCTACGCCCCACTGGGGCTCCTCCCGATAATTGCCCACACTGGGGCCAGGGTCGGGACACCCCAAAACACAGCACCCTCTCCAGTGCCAGGAATCCCCCCATTACTGGGGAGCTCCCCTGAGGTCTCCTCCAACCCCTACAGCCTCGCCCGGTCCTCCGGTCTTATACACAACCAAGAACAGAAAACACAAAGCCCCTTGGCCATAACACAAATCTTAAGCCAACCTGGCTGTCCTTCGTCCACATCCCTGTCAGGGTCCTCTCCACCCCGTATCACCATGTCAACACTGCTCAAGCCATCCGGCTTCCTTACTAGGCCCGCAGAGCTCTGCTCTAGCAGAGCTCCTGCTTCTTAGGCTACCAGAGGGGAACTGACTCTGGCCTCGGCCTCGCTGTTTATGAAGGCCAGGCCCTGCCCCCTTCCGGTCAGCTGACCCAATCCGTTGCCTTAGCAACCCACCTGTGCTGCCCTAGTGAGTGGCAGCTGAGCCCATATTACTGCTCTCAGTAGCAGGCACCCTAGTGCCCTGCTACAAGTACCTATAGTCTTAGCTCATTCAGAATTGATACGTTACTTATTTTGAAACTCCTGCAAGTTTTAGTGTACATGTCACAAACACACTTTTAAGCATTGCTTTTTTTACCTACTTAGATACCATGTGACCTATGTATATTAGCCCAGAGCAAAAAAAAACTAATGATTTACCATATAGTTCACTGGGCTGGCCCCACAAAGTAAACATTTTGCAGCCACAGTGACCCCAAAGCTCAATACTGCTCAGTATGTGTGTGTACTCCAAATACTCCCCGCAAGGAATCCATGTGGTAATTAGCCCCACCACTCATGACTGGGACTAGATTTTCTTGTCATGAATCCTGGGATCCTCCAAGAAAAGTGTATATGCAGATGAGGAGCAGGATAACCTGGTCCAGCTCCACCTCACAGAGAGTAGGGCAACACTAATCATGCGTGTCAGGCTGAGAGAAAGAATGAAAGAAGGATTCTGGGGGAACTGTTTGGGGCCCCATTTGGTGATGTTTGCCAGGCATTTAAAGGTAGTGAACATGAATTATTGGAAATGGAAAAGAAAAGTGCAGCTCATCTGTGGAACTGAAGAAGTCAAAATGTAAGCCATGTAGTAGCCCACCAGGACTCGAAAAAAATTCAGCACTGAGGGGAACTGAGCTCAATGGGCACTACCTTATACCTCCATATCAGCTACGCTAACCTATCCTTGCAGTAGGTTCTAATCAATGCCGTGACCTTTTTAGCTAAGATCAAATGTAAGTAAATCAAAAAAGGAGTTAGGGTTGGCTATGGCCCTCCTGGTGCCAGCCTGGTATTACAGTATAACCAGGACCAGTGCCAGTTCCCTGTGGAGGGAACACCTGCCCATTATTTTTAAAGGCCAGAATTTTTTTTAAAGGTTCCCATCAGTATGTTTGCCCAGTGTGGGCCATGTGTTTTATAGTCATCCTCAGATTTGGCTGTATTTAATCAACTTCATAGCTGGTTTCCATTGCTGAGCACATGCTGCTTTTGGCAGTAGTTTAATGATTGACAGTGTATTTAATGAGATTTCTTTGTATACAAATGTAAGACAAGGGGCTTTTTTCCCCATGCTGATTGGGGAGGAAACCCCATCATGTATTCGAGTAAATATGGTAATCCAAAATAGGCATTACAAATCTGGGAAATTCGGAGTTAAAGTTAGACTTAATGGATATTTAAACATGCCAATGTACAAATATGTACAATTCATAGGTTTAGGGAAGATTCAGGACAAAATGAAGCTTTAAATCAGCTCCAACATATCACTGTCATGACACTTCACCAAGCCACTCTTGAATTTAATCAAAAGCATCCCAGTCTGAGTTGGAAGATACCCACAGATAAAATGCACCACTTCCCCTGGGAGTTTGTTCCAATGGTTAATTATCTTGGCTAATAACAAAAGTTCTGCCTAATTTCTAATCTGAAGTTGTCTAGCTCCAGCTTTCAGCTATTGCTTTTTGTTATGCTTTTCTCAGCTAAGCCAAGAGCCTTTCCCTCTTCAGTATTTTCTCTCTGTGAAGAAAATCAGATGCTTTAATCAGGTTGCCAGGTTTCTGGCTTCTACACCCTCTGCCCTATAGCAACTCCATAAAAACAGATAAAAACTTCACAGTAACCTTTAAAATTAAGCTGTAGTTTATCTGGAATGATCAAATGCTAAGAAGTAAACTCTTCAAAAATGCCTTTGCAACTTTGAAGCCCAGGACCCACCGACTCAATGGGACTTTGGCTTCTAAACTGCAGAGTGAACTGGAAAGATTCTGCCCCCCTATGCCTTTATCGTAATTGGGTATGGTTGCCACAGGAACCCTAAAATTCAGTCCATTAAGCAAGAAGTCTTTTGTAAACAGATAACACAACAAAGGCAAGCACACAATTAATCATTAAGAGTCACTACAGGCAACAGACAGCACTAATAAACCTGCCATAGGATATTAAGTCAAAATGTTCACTCAGAATCTGTTAAAATCATCAGTTCACCAGGAATAGTAAGGTACCTTACATTTAGGAACTTAAATATAGGTACTAGTGCTTATTTTTTAGAAATCTGACTGCAAACGCTAGTCTTAACATTTAGGTACTAAGTGTATACCTACACATCAGAATGTAGTACTGTGTGGAGACACTCCCCACAAGTTAGCTGTGACCTGCAGGAGTATATACACACAAGGCAGTGCCATGCAGAGATACCCAAGCAAGCTCTGCACACTCTCGCTCCAGAACCAGAAACAGGATAGCACATTGTCATGGCACGGTGCCTGAGCTAATTAGTGCTGCAGAGAAGCAGGAATCGTGTTTTGTTCATGTGGTTATATTGAGTTCTGTACCCAGCATAGAGTATCACTGCATGGTTATGCCTTGTACTGAGAAGCCATATCCAAAGACCTCCTAGCAGTCCTCCAAGAGTCATGCAAGAGTTGTTTTGAAAAAGAGTTGCAAGCATTCACAATTTGTAATAACATCAGGTTTTGTTTCCCGTCTTAATACCAGCAAATATAATATGAATCAACATGCGGTGTACATTAATAAAAAATGGGGGAAAAAAACCCCCACAGATGTTGTTACTAACCACAGTATAAAAAATTGCAGACATGATAAATACAGACACATAAATAAGAGGTCTTTGATAATTCTTCCTTCATTATTGAATTGGGACAGAAAAAAAGGAAACATGACATTAAAAGCAACAAATGTAACCTGGAATAGCTGCAGATTTATTATGAAGAGGGGGCCAGGAGTTACTGTACTGTGTGCGTGTGTATGTATATCTATATATATGAAAGGGTGCAATACCTAATTTAAAGGGGAGAATTATATTCCACTAATAAGGAATGACCTCCTAGATCAGCAGGGGACAAGCTTTTCGGCAGACATGCGACAAATCAGTCCCACACTATCCCTGAGTACCACTCCAATCCCCTTCCTCTGCCTGATTAACTGCTCTCCTTTGTTCCCTCTCTTGCTTCCTAACCAGTCTGTTGTTCTGCTTTCTGCTTCCTGCCCTGTGTTTCCTGTTCAACCTGCTGCTTGGTTTTATGCTCCCTACCCTATCTGCCCCTGCGCTCTTGTCCTCTCCCAGGTCTGCCAAGTGACCCACAAGGCTGCACATACTACTTGCAGCCCCTGTGTTACAGGTTGGCCATCCCTATCCTAAACTAAAGGGTTACTCTGAAAGCTCAATAAATATCTGTGGGAACTGACTAATTGGTTATCTAGTGACAGATGTGAGCCCCAGTGTTGCTGCAAATTGATTTCAAGGGGTAAGAACAATTTTTTCCCCTATAGCTAAATGATGGCAAAATCCTGAAACGTTAGTTATTGTAATTTAGTATCATATATAGAAAAGGCAGATAAAGAACCGCTAGGTACTTCAGATGAAATGGCTTTCAGCTTTGTAAACCACAAACTTCATTTTCTTTAAGCACAAAAGATGCACATTATTGTCCAACACTACATTTCTTTGTGCAAATGCAACACAGCAACTGCAAAAGGATGTACATATCATTAACTTTTTAGGCCAGTGGCCACTTAACAGTCCTCATAATTGCCTGATAATATTATTTTCTGCTGTGATAATCAAAACCCTATTTTGTTTCTTCTTCCTTCAATATCCCCTGATGCAACAGAAGTGTCCTCGCTTATGGGCCTAAGGCCTTTTACTACTGAGCAGCACAAAGAGATAAAATAATAGGTACTCACTTTTCTTTCCATCCATATCTGCATGGATTTTCCGAGCCAGAAATCCAGTTTTATAAACAGCAGCATTGGGGTCATGGGGAATATCTAGGAATGGGTTATTGGAATTGCCAATCCGATTGACAGCCTTTGGGTGGGAGCCATTATCCTTTTCATCATTACCATCTGTGTGAGATTTTTTTTTCTCTTTCTCTTCTTCATCTCTAAAATATGTGAAAATAAAAAAGTTTAGATGAAAAACTAGATGTCTATTATGCACCTATGCCTCAAAGTTTCATGACTTACCCAGTTTTTTAAATGTTCCTGTCTTAGTAGGTTATTTTTACCAACCCATTTTACCTATACGATTGTCCTAAAGCCTGTCCAAGTCAGTAGCAAAACTCCTATAAACTTCAGATCGTTTTTGATTGGGACCTCTCACCTTAATTTAGCAAAATATTTAAATACCTGCCTGACTTTAAACTCAATGGGATTTTTTGCTTGGTTAATAGGGACTTAGATGCCTTATTAAGTAGTTGACCGAATTACAGACCAGATTTTCAAAATAACCCACTTGCTATTGAGGCATCTAAATAAACAGACCGTTGAGCTCAAATATAGCAAACATCAAGTTGTTCCCCTTGTTTCCACCTTGGAAAATCTGCCCATTTGCTCAGGTGCCAAAGTGAAGATGTTTGGATTTTGACCTCTTCTGAAAATCTGGCCTGATGCCATTAGGCACTTTCATATAGATGGGAAGGAAAACATTCTTGTTAGATTGGTACATACCACTATGCCTTTTCTTAGTCAAAGATCAGACAGCTGAATGATCTAAGGATCTGGACCACTGGGAAAGACTAGTTACTTGCCTTCAAGTGACTGTAGTTTTTGAGAGTTGTTGTCCATATAGGTCCTATTCTTCATATGCCAGCATCTCATGATCAAGAATTTGAATTATTTTAAATAGCAGTGTCCCTTGGAATCACCCTTGTGCTCTAAGAACCTTCTCAATATATGAGAAAGCAGAAGAGGCAGGGCAGCTAAAACTACCACTCTGTTCTTTCACTGATATACATATTTTGTAGAACCACAGTACTTTTGGGATGAGAAACTATACTGTCTTTTTCAAGCAGATGTCCACACACACTTGACTTGTAGTAATTAATAAGTGGTCAACCCGATGCCAAAAAGGCAGGCAAACTGAGGACTCCTTGAAGAGTGACTGTAGCCTGTTTGTATTAAAACAAGCATCTATTTGGAAACTTGCACTGACAAATAATGAGTAATAAAAGTGTGGATCAAAATTCAGGTTGCAGTACTCTGTGCCTATCCAATCTGTTGATGTTTCTCTACCGAGTTGTAGGTCAAATTGGAGCTCATGTGGAAAGAACTCTAATCTGATAGGACGGATTAGTCTTTGCAGCATTTCTGACTCATTTAAGGCAGAAGTCGTCCCTTAACTTGATATACAAACACAACAAAGAGCCTGTGGGCACACCTGTATTGTCATGTCCTAATCAAGCAAAAGAATAATACTCTCACAATGCCCAATGTGGGAACTCTCTTTTCACTCTGGGTAGTTGAGGAAAGAATTAATTTAGCTGGGGAAAGAACAGCAAAGGTGAACAGGCTGGCTGACAGGATAACCAGAGGTGATTTTTTATAGTAGCTCTCCCACTGTGGAGGTGTGAATTTCCCTTATCTTCCTAGCTGATGTGAAGACCTCTTCTGTCTTCACTGACAGGTGACAAAATGAGCAGATGGTGAGTGGTTCAAAGGGAGCAAGAAACACCTTTGAGTTCCCTCAACACTGAGATGTGGTCCCAAGAAGAAGACTGGTCTGAACCAGTGTCCAAATCCCATTAGGAACTGTGCTACCATAATGTGTCAGAAAGCAATAGATGAGGATGCAGAGCTATCACTGCCAGGTACTCTTGTACCAAACCAAGGACAAGACATAGTGCTTGAAAGAAAGGAAGCAATGCAGTATAAGCAGCACTGAAGCTGCTGCTGGCAAAAGATGACACTGCATCACTGAGAGAATCTCTTCCACCAACCTAATCGGGGGTTTCCAGCAGTGAAGCAAGATGCTTTGCACTGCAGAAAGCAGTCTCATTTTGCAGATGTCACCCAGAGAGCACTCTAGGCAATCAACACAAAGATACTGATGCCTGGGTGAAGGAGCTCACCACTATTTTGTGAGAACAGATCTGAGAGAGATGGTAAGGTGACAGACCTCCATACAGTCAAGCACACAACTGCTAAGAAAAAAAGCTGCCTGCCTAATGTTCTTGCTATGACAATCCAGCTTGCATCCTGCCTCAGTCTTCTCCAAGCTTGGGATATCATGGTGTAAGCTGTAGTCTGTAACAGCCACAAAAGAGGTAATGAATGAAGTGGGGAGAAGACCAGTGCTGTTAGCTCTCCAAGAAACAGGAACAGGTATACTACAATGCAGCAAGAACAAGGGCAGAGATGTGTTTGATAACCAGAGACAAAAGGGTCAGGAACAACCCCCACTCATGAATGGGTGGAAAGGGGATCATCAGAACAAGTGCCCAAAGGATTAGAGAAGTGTCTGAGGGGAAGCTGGTATTGGATGTTGTAACATGTTGCAAACATTTCTCCTTGAAAGATTTCCCCTTTCTAAGGTGGGAACCATAGTGCTCAGGCTTTATTCCAGGGCCTCTTGTAGCTCCTGAACAGATCTCCTCCGAGGTCATCTGTAAGGTGTTCTGGAGACTAAGGGGCTACAGAGCTACCAGAATAACATGATGATGGATGCACCGGTTCCAGAGACGCACAGCTTCCTGACAGAGGGGAAGAAGACCTGCTTGCCTTTGTCTTTTGAAGTTATGTATCACTGCCGTTTTATCTGTGAGCATATGTATGTGTAGGCTCCTAAAGAGGGGAGAGGGAGCTTTGCATAACAGCCTCATTGCTGTGAGTTATTGAATATTTACGTGTAAGGTGGTTTCTTAGGGAGACTACTAGAGGTGCACTGATATATATCTGTTGCATATCGGATTGGCATCAATAAAAGGAAAATGAACATTGTCAGCACTCAGCTTTTTTTGGCAGGTGTAGCCAAAAACGTCACTGATAAATAGAATATGCCTTCTGGCCAGGGCCCCTGGACATCACGTGCATGCAAGCAGGCAAACACATGCACGTGGCCAGGAATGCAGCAAGGCACTGTGAAGAGCAGTGCTCTGCAAGTAAATATGTGGAGGGGAAGGGAAGGGGTATAGCATGGGGGGCAGATCAAGGCCCCCATGGTGAGGAAGGGAGTGAGGCATGGACAGGGCTGGCGGCGCTGCCCAGCCAGGACAGTGAATGGGGGCAGGGCAGAGAGAAGGACGGAGCCATGAGCAGCTAGTCCAGGGGGCATGCCCCTCCCACCCCACCCCCAATTGGTGTGCAGGGCAGATGCAGGCTGCTTGCTGTGGGCTCAGGGGTCTCCACTCTGCTGCCCGTCTAGGCAGGGGACATATGGCTAGCATGAGGCTCCCAAGAGAAAGGCAGCAGCAGAGAGGAGAGCCCTAAGCCTAGAGTGAGCAGCTCACATCCACCCTTGCCCCAGTCAGCTCCACTAAAAAGCATCTCCATGCTTAAAAATGGTGGTGGTGGTGGTGGTGGTATTTGAATTAAAGCTCATTGGACAAGCTTTAGTTCAAGCACCGTCGCCACCATTTGTAAGCACCAGAACACTGATCCCCTGGACAAGCTGCCTGCAGCTCGGTCCCACACCCCACCTTGGCCCCATTCACTGCTCTGGCTGGACAGCAGCCCCAGCCCCAGCCCCTCGCTCACCGTGAGGGCCTTGATCTGCCCCACCATGCCCCATCCCCCTTTCCCCCACAGACTTACCTACAGGGAGCTGCTCTTTATGCTGCCCAGCTTCATGCCTGTAAATTGTTTCTTGGATTTGTGTTGGCCGATATGGTTGGTTAATAATCAATTATCCGTATCAGATTTTCTTGGCCTTTTCTGTGCATCTCTACAGACTACTTACTTTGACCTCTTGGTTGATCAAGATGCACTCCACATCCTCACAGGGATAAAGCTACACAAAGTTTTAGAAAAGGCTTTCCAGCCTTGTTCTAATGGAGGGTGGGGCATCAATGTCAGCTATGTCAGCTTTAAGTTCACTGGCACTATTTGCACCAGTGTGGCTGAGTAGCAGGACTTAGGCAATGCAGCTGTGGACCTGGGAAGTACATTGCAGCTCACCAGACCACTGGTCTGATGAAACAGATGCAGCATCAGGAGCTTCTCTGAAGGTGTGCTTGAGTGGGGCACTGCTTGCATGGATCTCGCCAAGAGGAAGAACTTCAGTGTCACCTCTTTCACCTTATAGTTCCTTTGAGAGAAGGGCCTGCAGACAGCAGTATCCTGGGGCCTTTGCCAAGACACAGCAGTCATGGGGCAAGTCTTGCACAGACAGGCAGAGCTGAATTGTAGGCTGGGAAGATCTTAAAGGGCAGCAAAGTAGGATGTGTCAAGGTGTAATACAGCAGGGTTAGATCAGAAGAGGGGACCATGTACAGAGAGGCTGATGACCCCTGAATAGGCAGAGAAGGCAGAGCTGCAGGTACCTAGGGGACTTTTAGGTTAAGCAGGGATGCACCTTGTGTTTTGAAGAGCCACCAGGCTTAAGCAGCAGCAAGACAAAGTTTTTGGACTCCCATTGTGAACTTAGATGCTAAAAATCTACCTTAGTCCTGTTTTAGGTACTTGCCTCCCTTTTTTTTTTGGATATGGCCCACAGATACATTTAATGCATCCAGTGATTTTACAGTAGTTTCTACTATAAACAGTGCTTTAAGCCTTGTATATTTTAATATTGTGCTTCCATACATACAGTTGTATGTGGTTATTTCTACTGCCTGCATACAGAAGCAAACACCATCTGACAAGAAGTGGGGAAAATGTTTATCTCTGTATTCTATCTCAATAGAACAGAAATGAGATGTATTCAACTTTATATTATTCCACCTCTAAGATAGAGCAAGGTAAACTTCACATTTCTCTTGAGATGTTAACATCCTACTATACATCTGAACGTGCAAGAATCACATGGGGCTTGGGGGAAGCTGAAGTCTACAGAATGATGGGAAATTACACCACTTATAAGGAAGAATTAGGCCTAGGTGAAACTCAAGTGACCTCACTGCAGTTACACCCAGGATAAATTTGAGTTATTCAATACTGGCTCCACTGAAGTCATCAGGAGTTTTGTCATTGACATCAATAAAACCAGGATTTCATTGCCTACATTTGTTGTTATTCCTCTTTTCCCACCCTAGAAAACAGGAATCTATACAGCTCCACTGACAAAGAAACACAAGGAAAAATTACTGTCCATCTATATACATGGTCAGACTACACTCTTTTCCCCTACACCCTCTGAAATACAGGCTGAACATTAAAAACAGCTCACACAGATATGGAAGTATGTTTTGCAAAGTGCTAAATATGCAAATACAGAAAAAGGGAAAAGAGAAAAGACCATAATAACCACATCTACTGATCTTTGTGGCACTTCTCTTCCAGGAAACCAAATGATATTTCAGGCAAGGGGGAAAACTGATCATATAAAATAAAGGGAGGTTATTCCCTGGTAGAGGGAGGGGGGGGCAGGGGAGAAGGAAAAAAGAAAAGAAACACAGGTTCCCATATTTATTAGTTCTGAGTGTCAGATCCAATCTGTGTATTTTCCAAATCACAATATACGTTTCGGTTTGACAGCCAGGTGAACTTGTATTTGGAACCAAGTTAGTAGTTTATAGTAGATGAGGCAGGAGGAAGAAAGCAATCAGCTATACTTCCCTGAGCTTTACTTACTCTGCCACGCTCACAGAAATATAAAGAAATATTTTCACTATTAAATGAAATTGGTATACGACTCTTAAGGCACATAGGAAGCAGGACTGAAGAGGATCTGGCTGTATCTGACTGACCTGGGCATAAAAAGCAGTGACAGCCTTTGCACTCTCCTCCAAGGCCATTGGATCAAGCCATGTAATTGTGCTGTGGACAGCATGGCTTTTAGGATGAGAACAAGTCTAGTTAGCAATGAATGATAAAGAACAAGACAAGAATTATGTAGCAGCCTCCCTCCCAGGTGTAATTTATCACTGTCTCAGCCTTCTCTGCCCAAGGACTTATTGATGACGGTTAATCCACCCAGTAATGATTGCTGTAAGCTCTTAAACCCTTGTGTAGCCCACAGAAACAGAATCTTGAATCATTAAGGCAGCTCTGACCAGATTAACAGCATTTCATCACCAGCAGAAAGTCCAGGGTCTATCTATGCTGGGATGTCTTTTCGTCTTTTCACCACACAACACCCCTCTCCCAAGTGGCCTACCACCCCACAAGCTTCACCAGCAGTGGCAAAGGACTGTTCCTTGAGAAGCCACTCTGGCCCAGTATGATAGAGCTGATGGATGGATTCCCAGGTGGACACACTGGGAATCTCTCTCTTGCAGACCAGTGTATGAGTGTGGCAGAATGAGCCAGCACCTCTGTCCTTTCAGAATGAGTTGCCTTGCATACTCTGGGGCCCAAGAATGGGCCCCAGAGTGAACAAAAACTGCACAGCAATACAGAAAGGGGGAGGCTCCAGCTCCCCCTACACAGGGTCTGTGCTCCAAGTCCAGCTGTAAATGAAGGGAACCATAATTTGAGCCTGGCATCCTCTGGTGCTGGAAGTTGTTCTGACATCAGCATAGACGGCATGCAAGAAAAACAGTCACAGCTGGTATTCCCTACAGATAAAGCAACCCTTGGCCTAAATCCCAAATTCTGACACTAAGGGGTCTCTGATTTGTATCTTCCCTGCATAGCCTGCCTGTGTTTTCCCCCAAATCCAGGTCATTATCAGCAGAAACTGCTTTGCCCTGTCTATCCATACATAACTGAGCTATTGCGTAAATCATCTTGATTGAAACAGTCAATTTCCACCTGGAAACTGTCCAAATGGATTCGACTCTGTGTATTCTCTTGCCAAGAACTAGATGAAATTCTGATACCAACAGGTCTCCTAGCACATTCCACCAGGTCTAGGACAGCTGCAAGTGCATGTCTCTACTGCTGGGATACAGAAAGTCTGACACAAGAGTATTCTAGACCTGAGATTCCATTTGAGAGAGGACACCTGTAAATTTTACTCATGTGAGGTGCCCCAAAGTCATCTCCTCTAGGTCTTGGGTCTGTTTCTTAATTACCAAGCATTGGGTTATCTGCAAGTTATGCTCAAAAAAGAAAGCACCATATTTTCTTGCATTTCACATGCCACCAAATAAGGCACACCCCTTGGTTGGGGAAGGCAGAAAAAATAAGATGATTGTTCCAGTCATGGCTAAATGCTAACTGCAGAGGATCCTGACTGAAGTGGCTGGAGAGGTGAGAGGGTTAAGGCTGTCGCTGACCATGAAGGATGAACTCCACCGCTCTCCTTCCCTGACGCTGGCAGAGGGATCACAGCAACCATCTTGCAGCAGCTTCTGCCTGCGTCTAATTTTCCAGCAAAGACAAATTAGCTTCCCTGCTTAGGAGAGACACCCCAATTTCAGAGGGCTGATTTTTCTGGTGGAGAGGAGGTGCGGTAGCATGCAAGTGAATTCAGTGTGATCACTTAGTATCATAGCTAGGGCCTCTTACAGCTGATTAGCTGCATAGATTCCAAGTAACAACCTAATGGAGGACACAGAGTTGAGTGATGGGACCCCTCTTAAATCCTCCAAAGCAGAGAAAAGGACAGACAATGCATAAATATTGCTCTGCTTGAAACTGAGCTTTCACAGTGATGGGATGCACATCCTCAAGTGTATGGACCTCACCATCTCTCATAACCACAACTACTACAGAACATGACTCCTTCCTTTGACTATTAGTTGAAAAGAGTACCCGTCTAGGGTCTATCTATACTGCAAAGAAATCAAACATGGGAAAATGTCAATTAATGTGAACATAAGGATCGCCATAGTAGGTCAGATCAATGGTCCATCAAGCCCAGTGCCCTGTCTCTGACAGTGGCAGGTGCAGATGCATTAAAGGGAAAGCACTGAACCAGGTATATCTAGAGTTTATTATACTCCCTAGCATCCACCCTCTTTGGCTCAGAGATGCCAAGGATGCATCTTTGACTATTCTGTTTAATATCTATTAATTTAATGCCTATAGCTACCTATTCATACCTTAAATTTGTCTCATCCCTTTTTGACCCTGGTTATAGAGTGCACCCTCAGCAAGTTTGCAGATGACACCAAGCTGGGGGTAGTAGTAGATATGCTGGAGGGTAGGGCTAGGATTCAGACAGACCTAGGCAAATTGAAGAATTGGACCAAAAAATCTCATGAGGTTCAATAAGGACAAGTGCAAAGTCCTGCACTTAGGATGAAACAATCCCATGCACCAGTACAGACTGGGGGCTGACTGGCTGGGCAGCAGCTCTGCAGAAAAGGACCTGGTGGGTATAGTGGACAGTAAGCTGGATATGAGCCAACAGCGTGCCCTTGTTGCCAGGAAAGCAAATGGCATACTGGACTGCATTGGCAAGAGTGTTACCAGCAGATCAAGGGAAGTGATGATTCCCCTCTATTCAGCACTGGTGAGGTCACATCTGGAGTACTGTGTTCAGTTTGTCCACATCCTTTCTGTAGTGGAGGCTCAAAACTGGAGAGTCCAATGGGGAGCCATGAAAATGGTCCGGGGGCTGGGGCACCTGCCTTCTGAGGAGAGGCTAAGGGAATTGGGCTTATTTAGTTTGCAGAAGAGAAGACTGAGAAGATTTAATAGCAGCCTTCAACTACCTGAAGGGTCGTATGAAAGAGGATGGAGCTAGACTTCTCAGTGGTGACAGATAACAGAACAAGGAACAATAGCCTCAAGTTGCAGCAAGGGGAGTTTAGGTTAGATATTAGGAAGAATTTTTTCACTAGGAGGGTAGTAAAGCACTGGAACAGGTTACCCAGAGAAGTAGAATCTCCATCCTTGGATGTTTTTAAGACCAGCTAGACAGAACTTTGGCTGGGATGATCTAGTTGGGGCTGGTCCTGCTTTGAGCAGGGGGTTGGACTACATGACCTCCTGAGGTCCCTTCCAACCCTAATTTTCTATGATTCTATGATATCTGCTTCTACAATTTTCTGGTAGTAATTAGTTCCTGAACTTTACATGTAGTGTAAAAATGTGGCTGGAAAATAAAACTGAGTTCTAGTAAAGCAGTAGCTTGTCAAAACCAGTTAGAGGGAAACAGATCAGACCTTGTTCAATTAATTATCTTTAATATCATATTATTGTCAAGTTATCCATAGCTCAGAGAAACAACACTAGAGAACCTAACAGCAGGAAACTCAATCCAAGACTTGTGTTTCCATTCAGTGGTTCCAACACAATGTACTGAAAGATAAAGGAAAAATTCAACATTTGTTTTATTTATGTAGTCATAGAACAAACAGAGGATTTAATTTCTCTCTTTTCAGGCTGAAGTTTCCTACTAAATGACATGTCCTCCTTCCTGACAAATGAAGTCTCCTTCTATCATTAACGATTTTCCTTACAGTAGCAGGAGGAGGGCCGGACGGGAGTGTGGGGGGGAAGGTTTAACATTGCTATTCATAAATGGAAGAGTGAAACCAGTGTTCTATGTCCACTGAGCTAAGACTCTGCCAATCGGGGGGGTTGTACAGAATCCACAATTCACACATAGTGCGACACGAGTACTAAATGGATTACCACAAAAGGTACTATTTTTAAAGTCATGAATTCTACGCAGAACACTTACACTGCCCACTCAAGCTTCTCATTCTTGATTGAATTGTAGAGAGCCTGCAAAGAGAAAGAGACAAGACAGAATTATTATTGTGACTCTGCCATAAGTTTTAAGATGCCAATGAAAAGTGGCCAAGAACCAACTCCTTCTGATCAAGAAGGTACACTATCCACACGTGACAACATTTGCACCCAAGTAGGAGGCATAATATTGCTCAAGGTGGAAACAGCATATCAAGAGATAGGGTCCTATTCTTCTATAGGGGTGGAAAGATCAGCTACATTTTTAAGCTAAATATTTTTGGTTTGCACTGTCCCACAAGCTTTTGAACGGCAGGGAACAGCCTGCACCTCAGATAAAATCATGGCTCCATTGAGACAATAGGAGTTTTCCAAATAAATCTGATGGGTCAGAATCTGGTATTAAAATAAAAAACTAACAGAATAGTTTACTGGTGACACGCACCAAAATCACCAAACCCCAAATATACATAAACCCTTCCATCCTATATGTACAAAGGCATTTATAAAGACATTCAGCCTGTATGTGAAAGGCATGTTAAATAAATTGGAAATACCCAACACATTTAAGAGAACAATCTACTACAGCTGTTCACTAACAGAGCTGCTCTTAATTTAAGAGAAAGAGGCCAGTGACTTTGACACTGAAGAGTTCATATTTTCTAAGTGCTCAGTGTGCGGTAGCTGGTCATTATAAAATGGAGGCCTGTACAGGATGAAATCTCCCATGTATATCAGAGATGGGAGGTGTGTTTCCTACGAGTGTGAGCATGGGAAATACACTGGCTAAGTGTGCCTGATGTTGTGTTCCTCAAGTGGCTGCTCCCAAGAGTGGACAAGAACCAGCTACTGCTAACAGCTAATGGAGTTATTGCTTGAACATGTTTCTGGCACTTATGTTATTAGTTATGGGAAAGACCAGGTTTTAGCACTGCCTATAACCCACGTTTGGGATCTTTACATATATGAATACATACTTCCTCCTCCAGATAATTACTGAAGGGATTCATTTCAGTCAAACTCATTCTTCTCCCTAAATTGTGGTGTCCAGAGGAAGTGCATCTCAAAATAGGATATACATGGTTGTACCCATAGGGTGCCTTTATATGTGCTCTATCGCATTTTAATTAAAACATGTCAGAGCAGACTCGATTAACTGAGTCATCTGGAGCATTCTAATTAGAACTCTCCAGCAGGCCCGACTGTCACGTGTATTCAGCATCCCATGTTTCAAAATAGCAGTGGGGGTACATTAACTAAAACTCGTTGAATGAGCTATAGTTAAAGCACCCGCAACACCATTTTGAAACAGAGGATGCTGAATACATGTGATGCTGCAGCGTTTTAATTAGAACGGCTCTCCAGGAGCTGTTCTAATTAAAATGCCACCCCCTCCCCCAGATCATATGTATAGACACCCTTGGTTACCAAAATAAAAAGGCACATATACAAAAATCACCAGATAAAGTTGTATAAATAACTGAAATGCACCTATAAATAGAACAAGTCTTACTGGCTAGCATCAACAGCCTTAACTCTGCCCCAAAATAAACTTCACATATGCTGACTACGTAGCTTACATTATACTTGGTCCTCCTGAAAGAGGTAAAACTACGATGCATAGAACATTGATAGCTTGATGCTGTCCATTTGTAGGATAAGTGCCAAAGCACGGGTTCTCCTACCCCCAACTCATGTGGGAAATCCATGCTAGGCCAGGAGAGTAACATAGTGCCATGGTATCTTTATTTTAAGTCCCAAACAAGATCATAAAACTGCTGTTCTTATTTTAAAGTAGCCAATGGTAGCACCCACAGAAGCACCATGTTTGTGTAAAGCCAGCTTCCAGAGGTCCCAGAAGATGTCAGAATCTCCACTGTACTGCTACGGACAACGGGCAATTCATTTTCTGCTCTGGGGGGTTTACAATCTATTACCATTCATCTGCCTCAAGCTTTCCATGCTTTTAGGGAAGGTGTTATCTGCTCCAAGGACTTCAAAAACTAAGGACAAATAAACACTTATCATAGAATCATAGAATTTGGGTCAGAAAGGACCTTGTAGATCTTCAAGTCCAATCCCCTGCCTGGGCGAGAGAAAAGACTGGACTCAAATGAGTCCAGCCAGGTAGTCATCAAGCTTCTTCTTAAAGATCCCCAGGTTAGGAGCCAGCACCACTTCCCTAGGAAGTTGGTTCCAGCTCCCACCTCCCCTAACTGTGAAGTAGTTCTTGTGGATGTCTAATCTAAACCTATTCTCTAATAATTTGTGTCCATTATTCCTTGTCATGCCAGGGGTTGCTAGGGGAAACAGCGTCTCCCCTAAACCCTTCTGGTCCCCCCTTAGACAGAAGTCAGTGAAGGAGAATAACTGGCCATGCACATGCAGTTTGCCTCATTTTAAGATGAGGAATCACAAGTGAGTTTAATCAACAAAGAGAGGAAGACAAGATTCGTGTTGATCTGCTTGTATACTAGGTAGGACTAGTCCATAACTCAGTAAGTTGTATTTTTAACAGGACCTAGTAGAAAGGCACCTTCTTTCATATTCTTTAGCTGAGCTGATACTTTCCATTCTGGCCTTTTCTTCCCAGTTTCTTTTAACTTTGCTAGGTTACAGCAGTTCAGACTAAGTTCCGATGTTTGCTCTCTGGCCCAGTTTTATTTTTGGGTTTTTTTAAAGGTTTAATTAAAAAGGTAAATGACTTCCAAAAGTGAAGGGGGGAAAATAGACAGTTTTGCCTAGGGTAATATTTTTCCCCCCAGGGCATTTATTTTTGAAGAGCTCCTTCATAGATTTCATAGACATTTCTTAGACATTAGGGGCTGGAAGGGATTTTGTGAGACCATTGAGTCCAGATCTCCCCCTCTCCACCATAGGCAGGAAGTCAGCTGGGAGCAAGTGACCCCAGCAAGAAATATATCCACGTTTTTTTAAGGAGTCCAGAGTAGGTGCTTGCACCACCTCTGGGGGGAGTTTGTTCCAGACCCTGGACACCCGTACCATAAAGAACTTTTTTCTTATGTCTAGCCTGAATCGGCCTTCCTGGAGTTTATGGCCGTTAGATTTTGTTATCCCTTGTGGAGCTCTGTTGAACAGCTGTTCTCCCAGGTCCTGATGTACCCCTCTTATATAATTGTAGGTCGCCACCAAGTCCCCCCCGAGCCTTCACTTTTCCAGACTAAAGAGTCTCGTGTCCTCATACGACTCCCCTCCAGGCCTTGAATCATATGAGTGGCTCTCCTCTCGACTTTCTCAAGCTTTGCCACACCCCTCCTGAAAGGGGGAAAGGTGGTGGGGGGCAGTACTGAATGCAGTACTCCAGCTGTGGTCTCGCCAGGGCTGAGTTAAGCAGGAAGATGACTTCTTCCCTGGTTTTGCTTGAGATGCATTGGTGGATGCACGCCAGAATTTGGTTTGCTTTGCCAGCCACAGCATTGCATTGGTGGCTCATATTTATCTTGTGGTCAATCAAGGCCCCCAAGTCCCTTTTGGTTGTGGTGCTAGTAAGCATAGCAGTGCCAAGCCTGTTGGTATGTACCTCTTCCATTTTCACAGTTTGACATGAAATTTTGAAACTTGGTAAGAAGATGGCCCAGGGTTAGGGAGGTGCCCTTTGTTCTCACCTTCAAAAACCCAGATAGACTTGGCCATGCTAAAAACCTGAAAATAGTTATCTGCGCTTTTTCAGTGCTGCTTGTTACAGGCTTATTGCTAAATATCTTCCAGGATCACACCTGCACTAAGTAGACTCGGACACAGGTGCACCAACAGGGATTTTGGGGGCCAATACCAATAGCCGATTTTTAAGGAGGCATTATCGGGCAGTACCAATCTGATTTCCAATACAGCTGCTTGCAGCTGGTAAGTCCATTGTGGTGGAAGGGGAGGAGGGAGGGAAGAGGATTGGGGGCAGATCAAGGCCCCTGTAGTGAGGGAGGAAGTGGGGCTGGGGCAGGCATTGCCCAGCAAGGACAGGGCAAGGGACAGGACAGAGCTGTGGCTTGTCCAGGGGTGCAGGGTAGGGGGTGGTCCCCACCTCTAAATGCACCTGGGAGGGCATGGGGGGGTGGGGCATGTGCCTCATGGATCTGTGGGGCAGGGCGGGGCGGGCTGCAGCTGTAGGCTGGGGCCAGGGCTGCACCAGGCTCTTCCCAGAGGGGGCTGGGCCAGGCTGCGCTTGGAGCAGGCGGTGGCAGTGCTTGGAGGGGAGCTACAGGGGAGGCTGCAGCCACCCCAAGTTTTGCTGTAGCCCCCACTCCCAGCACCACCACCTCCCACCCTGAGTGCAGTCCTGGCCCAATCCTCCCCATGCCCCAGGAAGAGCCTAGCACATCCCCAGCCCCAGCCTGCAAGTGCAGCCCACACTACCCTCTCAACACAGATCTGGGGCACACACCCGCCTTCCCCCATGCCCTCCCAGGGTGCATGCAGCGATGGGAGCCACCCCACCAGACCAGCCACGGCTCTGTCCCACACCCCGCCCTGCCCCTGCTGGGCAGCACCTGCCCCAGTCCCTGTCCCACTCCCTCCCTTACCATGGAGGGTTTTGATCTGCACTCCCACACCCTCTCTGCCCTCTCTCCTTCCACCACAACAAACTTACCAGCTGCAAGCAGCTCTCCATGCTGCCAGGCTGTGCTCCAGGCACTTATCAGCCGAATTATTGGCCACATCAGGCCGATTTCCAATACAATCAATTTTCTTTATATCGGTGTCAATCCAATATTGGACCTACGTATTGGTGTACTGCTAGATTCAGACCAACAGACTTCCTACAAAATAGGCAAAAGAGAAATAGAGCTGCAGTAGTAACCACCTCACAAACCTTTTTGCCAGAAGTTGGGGCTTGGAGTAGATTGTTTTTGCCCTTAACAAGTTTCTGCCCTTAACAGCTTTTATTAATGAGCAAGTTCACCTGCTCCTGATTTAAAAATGTTACCAAATATCATCAACCCAAACATATGCATGAGGAGGAAGAAGAGCTCCAGACATCTGCTGGGAGGAGCAGTCAGCCAAGTCTGATCGCTCACGTCGGTTCTTAGCCAGAGTGCAGGACCTCCATCTAACCCAGGAGGTGCACAGCCCCACCAGGGGAGACGCCTTGTTGGACCTGGTGCTG
>NW_017728950.1:25494016-25499736 GCF_001723895.1 Crocodylus porosus
TGATCTACCTAGGTCCCTTCCGACTCTAGCTACTATGAAACTATGTCCATGCACACTCCCCTCACAACACCGACAGTTTTTGTTATTTATCAAAAGAAAACTAATTCAAACCTGTTGCCTTTCTTCAGCTCACTGCCAGAGCTGTTACTCCAGAGGGGAAGGATTGTTCAGTACTCAGAACAATAGTCTCAGCTATGTGCCACGTGGGTTTAAATCCTGGATCTGCCACATGCTTCCTGTGCCACCTCAGACAAGTTATTTAACCTTTCCGTGCTATTGTTCCCCACCTGTGAAGTGTGGAAAAAGAGCCCATCCCTACCCTCACAAGGGCATTGCAAAGAAAAAAAAGAATCTATATAGCTAGACATGGTCCTGGATTCTACATTAGTCACACGACTCCTCATTAAAATGGTCCTAAAGCTGCCATACATAGTGTTTTAGATGCAGTATTCACTGTTCTTGCTGGAGGGAACAGTTAGAATATACCAAAGAAACAGTTAGGAATATCTAAAATGACTGATGGTTTCTTTTTAAGGGTAACCTCTGTATTTGCCTATCTTTGGGCACAGTGCAGAAGTGAAGAGTAACTTTCTCTCCTACTAGCCCTGTGCTGTCTAAGCTGGGTTTGCTGACGTGTTTCAGCTGCTTCACACTCCTTCAGTTGCTTAAGTGTCCCACTGACTTAGGTCATGTGCCCTGTGGGATTCCTCATTATCTAGAAAAAAAATCTCATCCTCATATTTTGAAGCAAGTAGCAGATCAACACACACTGCCTAAGGGCCTGCTTTGCTATTTTATGGCTATTACCTCAGGACCTGATTCAGGACACTACTTAAGTGTAGAATTAGATTAATAAGACTTATATACACACTTAAGAGCTTCCCTACATCAGGTCATAACTGGGCAGTGATTACAACAATGATGCTGCTTGCACTAGCATTTTGCTAATCATGTGGGTGATTTCCATCACCTTTTTTACTTTCTGAAAAGAAATAACTCTGGCATTTTAAAACAAAAAGCATTGCTGTTCTGTCATGTCAGAGTTCAACTGATAAAATTAAAGTTTGTCATCTGCTGTCAGTAAAGATGGCAGAAAAGGCAGGGCTAGGCAAATTTACCATACACCAGCTAGGCCAAAGGACTACAGTCAGATGGGGAACTCCAGCACTAGTCTAGCTAACGAATCTCATTCTCAAGCTCCACCCTGCTCTAGCATTTGGAAGGAAGAGAGAACCGTCTCTCTTCTTCATCTTACAAGGCCTCGGGGCTATTACAGGGAAGAAATTTATTTTCCTACAGCCTACTTCCACCCAACCTCCTGTGCCTTACCCTTCTCCAGTCTTTAACCTCTGGGTTCTTTCCTTCACTGCCCATCTCCCCTACTACTCAGAAGAGAAGTTCACACACAAGAAATTAACAGCAATATAGATCAGAATATAACAGTAATAAGCATCCTAAAACTATAAAACATCCTATAAGTAATTTCATTGTGTTGCTGCTTGCCAAAGCTCTGATCAGCTGCTGATATCCTATCACAGACTCTCTGCAGACTCAGGAATGTAGTAGCGTATGTTTCTTTAGGGTTACTAACTGAGAAAGAAAAGATACTTTTTTTTTTTTTTTTTTTTTAAATCAAAACGTAAATTCTGCTGCAACTGCCCAATTAATTCCTTCTGTCCCCCTTCCATAGTTGATGAGTCAGTGGGCGAAATGTAGGCTTGAAGGCTTTGGAAAGGGTGGTTTTGACAACTCTCATTAAAGGTAATAGGGAGGTGAAACTGAGTGATTCTATGCATTTCCAAAATCCCATGGCACTGACCTAATTTTGCTCTTACTGAAATCAAAAACAGACTTAGATTAACAGGAAGGGACACTGAAAATTCTCCCATCCCTCCCTCAGTGTGCGTATGTGCAATGCATACATATATGGATGGGAGACATACTGTATATATTTTTTTAAATATGCATTTGTATATAATGCATACTATTGCCATCTATATATTATACATATTTATTACATCTATGTGTATAGATATATATGCATATGGACACTGTGACAGGACGGGAACTCGGGGTCGCCATGCTCCCCCTTAGTTACCCTCTATATCGCACCAAGCTGCCTATCTGCACCGCGCAATCTCGCCCACCACATCTTTGGTCTTATGTGAATTACAGGCACGCTACCTTTAGTCTTCCTGGTCACGGTTCTCCTGTCCTATACTGAGCCCATTTTCCAGAATGGGGTTCAGGTGCACCCCAGCCTTATAGGCTCTGCGTGGCTCCAACCATCCCTGTATCGCACCCCAAGCCTTGCAGATGCACTGGACGTTCTTCGGTCTCATTAGATGCCTTCTCGCGCTGCCTCCCCGCGGGGACTTCTTGTGCTGCCCACTCCCTGGGGCTGGGACTCCCACACTGATGTGGTTCCCCCTTATAGCCTCACCTAGTCCTCCAGTCTTACAACAACAACAACAACACCACAACCACCACCACCAACAACACAAGCCCCTTGGCTATAACATAAAGCTAACCCGCTCGGCTAACCTCCTTTGAGCCACCCTCTGTGGATGCTCCATCACTCACTAGCATAACTGACTGCTTGTGTTCACGCCTTACCCCTTTGCTTAGTCAGGCACCACTGCTTCTCCTTGGCTGCCAGCCGAGACCCCCTCTCTCGGCCTCCAGCCTGTGCTTTACAGAAGTCAGCCCTGCCCCTTCCGGTCAGCTGACTCCACAGGTGTGGGCCCCTAGTTCCTCCTGGTTGCCCTGGCAACCAGCACCTGGTGGCCATTCCTGCTCTTCAAGTAGCAGGCACCTTAGTGCCCTGCTTCAGACACATTTAGTGCAAACAAGCATATATATGCACATGATAAGCAAGCTACATATGTATTAAATCAACTAAAGCATACCATTATGAAACTCCTGAACGTTCTAAAGAAATAAGTTAACATCCAGAGGATAGCTAAATTGCCTTTGTCCCTCTACCCCAAAAACCCTGCCTATGTGTAAATGTCATTGAATCACTGGCTCAAAACAAAGTCTACAGCATCTGCACACCTGTATGAATGGAGAGGAGAAGAAGATGCATGTAACCCGTTACCCAGCTGGTGATTTGCAAGAGGTAGATCATTAGCTAGTAAGACCATCGAGTTGGGCAAGGCATTCCAAGGCAAAGAACACTGATCAGCAGGGCCCAGAGTCCTGATGGGCTGAAGGCAGGGCCCTGTGCCTTTCTGAATAAGCCAGCCTCTGAGTCTGTTGAAGGTGACTTCTGGCTTTCCTTACTTCCAGAACTAAGTTGATAAATGCTCTTTCATTAATGTTGGCTAAAGGGAAGGGAGTGTGAAGGCTGAAAGGAATACACAGCTGGCACTGGTTCTGCAGCACTAGGTTGGAGGTAAGCTTAATGGCCCTAAGGGCATTGTACTAATTGTATCAAATGAAGCAGTTCAGCTTGGGATGTGCCCCTAAGGATTTGCTTCCTGATTCTCCCACCCAATGTTCACTGGGGCATGGTAATGCTGACTCAAAACTGCTTGTAACAGGCTGAACTGCTGAAAGAATTTCATAAGCCACAAAAGCTGACTTTACTGGTCAACATACTCCAGCCTCTCTGCTGACACCTTGCTTCTACCGTGATTGCAGCAGTTAATGACTAGACTGCAAGGGGAACCTCTCTTACATTCCCCACACCCACCACTGCCAGTAGTCTATAAAAGATACTCCAAAGAGCCCCCCTAGTCTCTGCCAGATGCTCCAAAAGTGCAGAACAAGAAAGAAGACAAAGATAGGGCTATGACACAACTGCTACATGGCAAAGGAGTCCTCTGTCAGCACTCACCCAGCCATCCCCAGCTAGTGCTTGTAACAGGCAGTCACTAACACAAGAAAACCTGCTCTCCTGAGTAGCCTGGGTAAACACAGTCCTCATCCTCAGCACAACACCACACAGGAAAAACATGAGGAACTTAGTGGACATGCCATCCTCATGGAGAACTGAAGGGGACTTACTCTCCAATGATTCACTCAACACGCCCCCCCCATAAATAGCTCGCAGGATGTCTCCACTGCTGCTGCAAAAAAGATGCTAGCTAGGGAAAGGGAGAATCATGATGTGATGAGAGGTGCTGGGGGATGAAAGGATCAATGATTGATTTTAGGGGAGTGAGTGGGTGTACATGTAGTTTCAGGGTAAACTGGTTCCTCTTCCCCTTTGAAGGTACCTTCAAGGGCACTCCACTTAGTCTCAAGTTCTCCACCTTTGTCATAAAGGAACCTGTATCTCTCACCCTCCAGGCTCTTACCCTAACAGCCCCAAATTCTGTTTGGCAACTTTGTGCCTGCTTCCTCCTTGCAATTATAACATCTAACCAGAGACCAGTTACCCCTCCCAGAGCACAGCACCACTTAGGACAAAAGCAGATCAGAGAAACACAACAGCACATAGCCCAAGGACATCCTGGAGTTTGCCAGGTATCACCCATCCTCTAGAAGAGGTCCTGGCAGATATGTTGCCCATGTCTGTCAGTTCTTTGTCCCAACATGTGTTTCTGTATCACGGCTTCCTGTCAATTTTGGATGCAGCAAGAAGGACCCCTCCTCTATATTGGGCTATATTCACTGCTCATTGTCTGGAAGCCTCCTCCAACCACCAGCAATGACCCTCCCACTCTCCAGGGCTGTGGCTTCTCCAGTCTTGTTTACTTGTCTATGGATTTACATTAATCTGTTCCCTCCAAAAATGATTTAGGTCCTGTCATTTCACACACACACCCCCAACTCTGCCCTGCTACCCATCCCTACATACACACCTGGAATGATTTATACACTTATCGTAAGGTCTTGGAATATTCCAAGTGCCCAGGTTTTCCATGCTCCTAAAATCACATCTCCCTTTTCCAAAGGGCACTGGTATCCTAGGGAAGTCCACCGCATGGCATGCCTGCCATCATGTTCGGGGTGACATGTCTGCCATTATGTCTCACAACTGCAAATTCCATCAATTCCTATAACAAACATTCTTACAACAGCCCGGCATACATTATTCATAAAACAGCACACAGCCGTTCAACAGCATATGGAACCGATGAATGTTTTTTGGTGTGGGTGGAGAGAAAGAATATGGGGTTGATGAGGATTTTTTTGAGGGGGGTGTAATTAGAGGGGAGTGGGGCAAGGGGGGAATTATTTTACTGAGGTAATTTTGAACGTGTCACCAACTCAGGCAGACCATTTCTGACGGGTCTTCCCTTTAAACCATTTTTAAAAATTACATCCATAGAAGAAAGCCTGTGTCATCCGTATCTTCACCAGAAAACGTAACTGGAGAACTAGCTGGGCTCCTCAGAGCTGAGCAAGGCTGCTGCGCAGAGCATCTTTACTCTGTAATCTTGATGTATTGGCTTGGCCAGAGCGATTTGTTCTGCATTTGCTTGAACGTTTAATCAACTTATGGTTAAAAGGGGCCTTACCACATTACTCAGAATGAAGCTGGTTGGCTGGAGGCAACACAGAAAGACAGACATGCTTCAGACTATGAGAGCACCTGCAGAGCATATTTCAAAAAACTATTTTGTGCCTTTTATTGGCCCATGTGCATTTGCAGGCAGGACAGATTTAAGTGCTTTGCAGTTCATTCTTGAACAGCAAAACACACCCATGTCTGTCTGGAGAAGAGAATGCCAGGCATGCAGGATCCCAGGAACCTTCTGGAGCCTCCA
>NW_017728950.1:25499886-25505930 GCF_001723895.1 Crocodylus porosus
TGTGATATGGGGCAGGTTACACAGTCTGTCCGCACCTCATGTATTTTAACCACAAAGTGAGAGGCTCATGCCACCCACCTGAGCAAAGCACACCAAGATCCTGAGATGGGCACATAAGTGCAAAGTATCCCAGAAGGGGCTTGTTCCTGGCACAAGAAGAGGCTGGTGCTGCAGATGACTGCCCCTGTGGGGAAGAGACACCCGCAGAGCCTGAGTCTTCTGCTGCAGTCCTGTGACAGGCTCTCGGCTTTTTAATCCCATTATGTATGATGTGACTGATACAAATAAGTCTCTGAGAGAAAGTGAATGTACAAAGAAGGGCAAATAACCTCAGGTTGAAGAACAGAGTGAATTTCTCGCAGAACAGGGCCTAGATTTCAGTCAAGAGTGGGGCCCCTTGTGTTGGCATGATATAAATACCCACTATTTGATTCCCAGTTACCTTAAGGAGGCCATCAGCCTCCTCACACCCTCCCAGCCAGTCCCTTAATATTAATGTTCAAGCCTGTCAACACTGACAACTGCCAGAGCTGGGGAGACGGGCTTTGGTGTGCATATCAATCAGGTGCACAGTGAGAGACAGTCCCTACTGTCTTAGAGTCAACACGCAAGCCAAACAAAGGGGAAGAAGGGAACAGAAGCACAGCAAGGAAAAGCAACTTGCCTGAGGCCACACAGAAAGTCACTAGCAGAGCCAGAAACAGAAGTCTGGATTCCAGTCCAAGTGATCCAGTGTCTGCTCAGTTGCACTGCCTCTCCTGACAAAAGGCAAAATGCCTGCAGCTGGAAAAAAGCTGGGGGGGAAGGGATAGAAATGCAAACGACAGAAAAAAGGACTGTACTGAAAAATCATTTTTGGGCACGGCTCCTCTTTGCCTGAACTTAGAGTCTGTTTGTGCTGGAAGATCTTATAAACAGATGCGTGTCTGCAAAGCCTTTTGCCCACTACAGGGCCCTCTAGAGATAACACAGAGATAAATGGTGAGGGCTGTAAAGAACTGATGATTCACTTTTAAAAAGAAAAAACCATAAATTAAAAAAAATGACACAGACTCATTTCCCAGATTACTGAACCAGAAATGGGAGTATTGTACCTACAAGCCCCAACTGAGATCCAACACCCTGCCCCCTGTGCCAGGTGCTACACAAACACAGCAGGTGCAGGGAAGCTGGACCGGATGATCTGTAAGGTTCCTTCCAGCCCCTAACAACTATGAAAGTATGACAGTGTCCCTGCCCTGCAGAGCTTACAATCTGAATAGATGAGGGAAGACCAAGGAAGAGTGAGGAAAACAGAGAGACAGCTAACTGCTTTAATCTGAAGTCCTTTCACAGCATCTGATGACGTGAGCTCAGGCTCATGAAATCTTATGCTATACATCTGTAATTTAGTTAGTCTTTAAGTTTGCAAATCTACCCTGCCTTCTGAGGTAAACTGAGGCACAGATGGCTGAAGTGAGTTGCTTGAGGTCAAACAGCAACTCACTGGCAGAACTGAAAAGGGAACCCAGGTCTCCTGATTCCCAGTCCAGCACTTTAGTCATATAAAAAGATCTGCCAAATTCAGCAGAATAATTCATAGATGAATGTGTTTGCAAAGTGTAGTCTTCATTTCAGAGCTGGACCCGTAATGGCCCAATGAGCCTTATCATCTTACTTCTCTTGAAACAAGTTTGGCCATGTAATATTAAATGAATGCATCTTTCAAAGCTTGGTTTGCCTGGACTGTCTTAAGCAAGGAAAGGCATCTGGCAAAGTTTGCAGCACCCTGTGGCTAACTGCATTAAGCCGGTCACCTCACAAGGACTTCAAGAACTGGGCAAATGAAATGTGCCAAGCAAAGCATAAAACTGTGCAGGGTAGGGATGACTTTATCTTGGCACTCCTTTAAAGAAGCCTGCCGAAATGGGACTTATCCAGGCAGAAGCCTGGGATTTGGCGCAAAAGACACCGGACAGGGAGGTCTCTAGAATAAAGGACTGGGGGCTACAGAGAGAGGGTGCATAGCTGCACACATGTAAACATGGGTGCACACACATGCTGAACATAGTCAGGTGCCGTTGTGTGTTCTTCAGAACCTTTTAAGCCTCATCTCATTTCAATGCTCCCTAGTAGACAGCCTCTCTACCTCCGTACTCCTGGGCATTAAACTGCGTTTTAATCAGTTTGCAGTGGGGGCAGAAACAGGTTGTTGCTCAGAGCACCTTGCTCACACAGGAATCCTGATTCTGCTAGATGCCAAGTACCTTTGGGAAGGTGTGGAGTACCCAGCTCTTAGTGGAGAGGTTGGCAGTATCTCTTGTAATAAGATACACAGACAGTGGTGGAATGAGGAAGGAGACACTGCTGCATAGGATACGTGTATATTTGCCTACAGACAGGAGCAACTGTGCTAGGCTACTATAAGACCCAGTAAGCTCACCTCCTGTAGCAGCCAGTTAGACCCAGGGGCTACATCCACATTAAGCAAACAGCAATTATACATTCCTACTAACGCGCAACAATGCCTTCCCAATCAATATTTTATGGCAATATTTAATCACGCAGTACAAGGAAGGGGATATTTTTATCTAACATTCACACAGACAAAAGCACAGCCATGCAACGAGGGGAAGAAAGAATGCATTTAAAAAAATCATTTTCTACATAAAATATCTGAGAAAGAATTTATACACGTACATCGGCAGCTTTCTCAGGAACACAGCTCTGATCAGCATTCCACATACTAAGTTTGCAGTGCTTACTGTTGCACCAAGCTATGTGCCTGGGCATCCCTGTCAAATCTACTACTCTACACACCACCAGCCCTGCTCACCTTCTCCAGCTACCAGATCCTTACTAACCTTGCAGCAATTCAACAATTGCAGGGATAATCCAGAGCCCTGTCAATTGCCTTTCACTTCAAACATCACAAGGCTTAATCCTATCCCTATTCCTAATCATAGCAGATAGAAACATTGTGGAGTTGTTATTTTACCTTGCTTTCTTTAGCAGAAAACTCAGAGGAGTTGGAGATTTTCATTGACTTTGACCGGTGGGACTGTCGCCAGAGAGAGTCTTCTCGAGAGTATTTTACTGAACCTGTAGCTCTCACCCGGACCTTGCTGGTGCTCTGAACACTATTAACTCCAATCATTTCCAAAAGTGTGTGTGTGTGTGTGTGTGTGTGTGTGTGTGTGTGTGTGAGAGAGGGGGGAAGGAAAGCTAGGAGTAGTTCCCAGCCCCCTGAAGAGAAATCAGGAAGAACTCTGTCCGTGGAGCTTAGGCACAAGCAATCAGTGTTGGTTTAAAATGCACCAGGCTGTTTTTCCCAGCATCTTCAACTACACTGTTTTGAGCCAGCCTGATTGTTCCAGGCATTGCTCACGTCACTGGCCGTAAGGGGGAGGAAAAAAAAAAGACAGAAACCCCACCCCTGCTCCACTCCCCCGCCCCAGACGCACACCAACATGGGCACAAACACGAGGAGGGAGAGAGAGATTCAGATACCAGAACAAATGGCAGTGGACCAAGCAAGCAATTCATTTCCAATTCATAGAGCAGCACTTTATTCCTGTGATGTCATGCCAAGCTCATTAATGTCTGCAATGAAATAAAGACACCACAAATAAAAGCCTTAAGGAACCTGCCAGGCACTGGCCGTTACAAGTGAAAAACGCTGATGGATTCCAGAATGCTGAAGAGAAATAAAAACCAATGGCGGGGCTCTGGAAAGCACGCTAGCAATACAGAGGCAGTCTCCAGCCACTGGCTGCCCTTAAATGAATGACAAAGTACTACAGTACATCTGAGGGAGACACCACAGAACTCTCCAAAGAAGGGTTAAACACTGCTGTCCCCCCTTGAAGAGAGATGAGGTTTGAAGTGGAGGGAAAATAAGCAACAGGCTCAAGGTCATCTGGTGAATAGGTGGCAGAGGTGGGAAAGAAAGACAAGGACCTAATTGTCCTTGCAGCAAACAGGCAGTTAAACAAGAGAGAGGAAGCAGCTTCCCAGGAGCATCTGCTAACTGGGACTGTATCCCTTCAAACTGCACCTTCTTCTCCCAGCAGATCCATTCCAGCAGGCAATCAGAGGGCAACCTGCAGAACCCATGCAAGCCAGAGGTATTGCTTCAATCCTACCCGAGTGGAGCCCTACACCGTAGGCTGCAGTGATGTATGGGCTGGGCGCAGGGGTGATTTTCAGCCATTAGGGGTGAGGTGGGGACTTCTATATGGGGAGAGATGTTTACCTAAATGTTGCACAAGCACCGTTGTTTCTGGCTCCTGGAGACCCAGAACACAGCAGACTGTATGTCACTATAGCAACCAGTTCAGATGAGAGAGATCTCTACTATGCCTGGCACAGAGGTAGTAGCAGCTGACGGCACAGGCTGAAGCAGGTAGACAGTTCGCACAAGTGAGGAATGTGACCGAGGAGGGGGAGTGCAGGCCTGGACCCAGGAGGAATAACCAAGTTGTAAACAGAGGGGAACGGGAGGGAAAGCTCAGTGACCCCTGATCCCAACAGGTGAGGACACCACTGTGTGCCCGCAGCACTGCCCACATTGGCAGAACCCTGCCTCACACCATGGCCCCATACCTGGCTGTGATGTACAAACAGGACGCACAGCTGCTGTGAACAAGCACTTTGGGGGGGTCACATGTTTCCAAGGCAGAAAAACACATCACTGCCTTGGACTCCCCCAGGGAAGAAGAAATCTTCATGTGAAAAAGGCCTGGATGAACAGGCTCCCTGTCACACCCTCCCACTGCCCTGCCTCTGCACTGGTGAGGTGCTTCAGTTCTGACCAGCTGGCATAAGGTGCCCTAGCTGCCAGCTGTCGTAGGGTAGGTCTCTACTGCCTCCATGCTGTCCCCAGAAAGTCGACAAGAAGCATACCCCCACTCGGTGCGCACCAAAGCCAGGGAACAAGGCAGTGCAGCCATCTTAGAGTGGCCCTGGGTGTGCACCAAGACACATGCATGGGGCAAAGTCTGAGAGCCAAGCTGTGGAGTACACTCAAGGCTGCTCTAAGGTGCCTGCACCACATCATTTTAGTGGGCTGGCTCTTGTGGAGCAGGACTAAGCAGCCAGTGGTGCTCCTGGCTTTGGCACAGAGGTGCCCAAGGAAGGCTTGCACTACACCTGCCACAGGACCGTTCTGTGAATCCTCCCAACCACCAAGACCCTTGCCCCTTTCACAGCACTAGGGGCTGTCAGCTCCCCCATGGGCAGGCTGGAAGTGGCGTGCTACAACAACCTGAAACGCTTCTCACTGCTTCACTCATGGTTTTGGAGAGCTACATATATGAGGGATCCTAACTCCACTTCCCTTTCTCGGAGGCCCCATGTTTTCCATCTGCCTTTGCACTATCATCTGCACACCCCTCCATTCAGGGTGGAATGAGCATGCAGCTTTTCTGTGGAATACCCATACCCCAGCTGCCCGGTGGAGCAGCAACAGGCTCTCTGGGCCCTAAAGGCTTGCTCTCCTTCATCTTTATCCCTGCTTCACCCAAGGTCTTTGAAACTTCAGTCTCCTATAGGAATCCTGCCAGGACAGGGTCTTTCATGCCTGGAAGCTACTGGAGGGTGGGGGGAGGGCTCTTCCTTTCCCCAACCCTTCCTTCCACAATTGTTCTTGCCCTTAGAGCAGAATCCCATCCACCCACCCGTTCCTGCAGCTCTCAGGATTCACTACAAACATCTCCAGACTTGGTGTTCAAGCCTCCAGAGTTGATGCAGTCCACAGAACTTCCTACAGCACTCTCAAATTCTGCAGTACTTCCTGTTGAGTTTGAACACATCGGGAATGGATAATGAGGCACTGGAAGAGGAGAGAAGAGAGCAGGAAATTTTGAGACATTAAAGGGCAGGTAGGGAGGGAAGCTGAGCTCGTGTAGTGTTATACAAACAAAACTAGCTGCTCCCCTCCCAAAATGCCCATCTTCTCTCTAGCATAGTTTCATAGTTTCTTAGTTTCTAGGGTCGGAAGGGACCTGAGCAGATCATCTAGTCCGACCCCCTGCCATGGCAGGAAAGAGTACTGGGGTCAAACA
>NW_017728950.1:25506420-25512693 GCF_001723895.1 Crocodylus porosus
GCCTCCGTGCTGACAAGAGGGGAGTTCCCCAACCTGTAGGTATGGTGCCGGTTGTTCCTCCAGAGGTGCATCACCTTGCACTTGTCTGTGTTGAAACCCATCCTATTCTCGTCCGCCCACCCTTGTAACCTGTCTAGGTCTAGCATGATTCCCCACAGTTCCCACTGATGCAGATGTTGATTTAAAGGATGCAGGGCTGGGTCACTGAATCCAGTCCTCTGAAAGCCAGCTGGGATCCCTCAGTGAGATACATACAGAGGGTCCTGAATACCTAGATAAAAACTACTTAGGGGAGGAACCAGACTGTACCCTCCATGAAAATCAGAAGAGTTTTTTCCTCTTCTAAAAGAGAAATTCTTAGACTCCCACAATAAATCATGCAGAATATCAACAGATCTCTATGAGAGCCAGCCGCAGAGCACACAGGCTTCCTCAGACTTCTCATTGCACTCCAAATCCAGTACCCCTATCCACTAGTGTACAGGAAGGGGCCTTTGAGGTAACATCTTTGCAGCCCACTACCAACCACAAGTTACCTAAGCCACCTCCAGAAACCATTTACATGTGACTTACCCCATAAGAGATTCCTCGCAGTAGTAGAATGGCTTTTAGAAAAGAAATGTTTCTTTGGAGGAAATTTTCAATGCAAGAATACAGCTCCAGACAAACAGAGCAGCAGCAGGTCCTGACATGTACCACATAAATGGCCACAAATAATTCACTAGCCTACCTGCCCTCTGCTCAGCAGGCTATTTTTGCACTCAGATTTATAAGGCCACCTCCCAAACACCCTCAAACCAAAGTCGCTATAATTATATTCCCCAAATAAAAAGCAGATCCTGTGTATCAGAAAAAGTAATTTCATTATCAAGCACCAGCCAGATTAAACTGTGGCAGAATACCATCAATGATACCTACTGTAAGCCCTGATTCTGTCAACCTTTGACAGGGGTACATGGCTCTGCACGAACAAGTCTGTGGATAGAGCTGGGTCCTTAGCTCGCCAGGTCATACTTGGCTTGTTCATAATGGGGAAGCCAGAAACAACATCAGTAACCTCAGAACACATTTTTTATGCAATGGAACACAGAAAATGTTTTATTTTTTGGCTCACACTCAAAAAGTGTTCGACATGGTCTCAAGATGATGCTTTTCAATATCCTAAATTCAGGAAATTCAGCTATTTTATCGCTTTGCCTGCCCTTCTGCTGCAAAAGAGAATATTATTTTTTCATCTTGAATGCGCAACTAGATAGATATTCATAGTTTCATAGTTTGTAGGGTCGGAAGGGACCTGAGCAGATCATCTAGTCCGACCCCCTGCCATGGCAGGAAAGAATACTGGGGTCAAATGACCCCAGCAAGATGTTCATCTAACCTCCTCTTAAACACCCCCAGGGTAGGAGCACCTGGTGCACTTTTCCCTCTGGGCAACCAACACTGCACCCTTAAAAATTAGCAGCATCCTACAATTTTGATTTGCATTTGCAAACATAGCTGCATCCAAAGTGGGGTTTTTGGGGGGAAGGGAGGAAGGGGTAGAAGGGCTGTAAATGTAAATACAGGTGCAAATTAATGAAATTAGAAGGGTTCTCCTGAAGGAGGGAATTTGACATTGTTGGAATGATGGCAAACTTGAAGGAGTGTCTATCACAGAAGACCTTATGGTGCAGCAAGAAGCCAAAATCTGCCCCTAGAGCCACTCCAGACACCTGAATTCAGGTCATTAAGAGATATTTCAAGGAAGTAAAAGGAACCAAACTCTTCAGCTGGTATAAATCAGCACAGCTCCAGCAAAGTCAATCAAGCTGCCCAAAGGATCTGAATTGTTTCTATGTTAGTCAAAGTCAGGGCGCTGCCAGCTGAGACAGATGGGGTTTTTGGGACAATGAGATTAGTACAGAGCAGGTGGGGCCTAAATATGCTGACTTCTGTCATGGAGAACAACACAGCTTGACAGACATGCTAATATAAGGAAGTGAACCTATTTCTGAAAGCAATAAATCACCAGCCCTGAAAATCAGACTTTAGGATATGTAGCTTGCACCCAGAATCAGAAGGCACTTAGGTCTAGTCATTCTGACCAAAGTGAAGAGTCCACACAGCTCCTACCTTCCTATGCTTTTAACCCCTCGTTTAGAGCTTGCCTCTGCCACAGTGCCTTCAACAAACCTAGGTGTTCTGAGCTGAGAAACCAGGGATTATTGTACAATCACTTGTTCATTCTTCTGGACCAACCTCCTCTCCCATCGACCTGTGGGGTTTTCCCTGTGGAACAACTAGCAGGGATGGGCCGTGGCTGGTGGTCCCAAGCACTGCCGTCAAACAAGTAGCAAACACCACCAAAAAAAAAACTCAGCCTATATCTTTGTGCACACTTTGAACAGGCCAGATTAACTGGAGTTTTGCTTGAAATAGAAGCCTATGACATGTTTTTGCAGCCTGATGATTACAACTCAGGGAAACACCAACAATTTTAAGTAAATGCACGTATCCCCCAGAGGAAGATTTCCCTTCAAGAGCTGTTTTGTTCTTTGTTTTTTTCCATCTAAGCACTGCAGTGGATTCTGTTGGATGAACAAAGCATATTTAATTAGTGTTTTAACTACAGCCCCCCAAAAGTAATCAGCAATCAACTGTCGTTGGGGAGGTGATATTATAGAGATATTAAGAGAACGATTTCTACGGTCTGCTGACCAGTTGGAGGTTGATGACCTAAATTAAATCTTAATGTCTCTGGCTGTCGACCATATATGCAGCAAACACTGCTTCTCAAAAACAACTACTTTGTCTGCTGCAAGCACAAGCAACCAGGTAAAGGCCCACACAAAGATGACAGCATGTTTCATGCATGATGGATATCCATACAGTTTTCTGACATTCTCTCTCTTCCTCTCTTCATGACATCCACCAATCCTCGCCCAACTGAAGCATATTATAGCAAATGGTTACAGAACACGCAGTCTGATCCTGCTCCCAGAAAAGTCAAGGACAACCCCCACTCTATTCCACCTGAGCTCTATGCAGAACAATCAGACACACTGTTTCCTTTTGGGTTAAAATGAAGGGTATATGTATACCAAGTATGCACCTGAATCCAGTTAGGAAGGTATATGAGACCCTGATACCAATTCTGATATCGCATACACGCAACAATTTACATCAGTAAATCTCTTGAAGTCATAGCACAACACTGGTGTAAGAATAGAATCAGACTTCAAGCTCTTCCATCTTCTGGGAGCCACTACTCCTTTATAATAGCAACTTGTTTTGGTTTAAGGAGTGCAATGGCATTTAGAGGAAGGTAAGCAGGGAGGGGAACTCAGAATTATCTGCCACCATCATGAAAACCAGTTTCTTTGGCATGAAAGAGTATTTCACATGCAAAATTACTGCCCTGAAAAGCTGTTGGAAATACAGCCGAGGTGGAGCCACGAACTAACTAACCCTGTTCCCCATCCCACAGGAACATCACACTGCAGACCAAACTGATTTTGATTTATACTGGACACGTCTACATGAAACATTTACTGTGGAGTAGACTAATTTGCCCTGCAGCCAACAACTCACATCTACACGTGCGGCCTTGTAAATATGAGTATTATCCTGCTGTGGAGTTTTTTACTCCACAGCAGAGCACATGTAGATGCTGCACTAGCCGGCTGGGGCACAAAGGTGCTTCAGTTCAGGGACTGCCTGCTGGCTAGCCCCACACTGGAGCACCCTAGTGCCCCAGCCACCCCCTCCACAGCATGTTCAGCAGGGGGGAAGCAGGTCTGGGCTAGCAGGCTGACCACAGGGCCCCCTTCCAGCTGGGACTGCTCTGACCCAGCTCACCATATTGCAGTCCTGGGCACAGGTTCAAATGATGTGCCCAGGAGCAATAAACTCAGGAGCAATTAGGAACTCCAGAGTTTATTGTCTTGTATTAACTGAACATGTAGATGCACCCACTAACAAGGGCATAATCAGCAGGAAAACAAATTCCTGTTATTCTATTAGCTTGATGACTACATTCTAATATCCCCTACATATACTTACTCAGTGCAACTTATGCTGTAAAAAATACTGCCACATCATCTAACACCAAAAATTTCATCAAGTCAAAAGCTACCAACTGCAACTCAAGGGAAGACATACTGCTCAACACAGCATTGGAAAAAGAAAATAAATCTTCATGTACTAAAAATCTAGGCATTGCCAACAGAACCTATTCAAACAATTCAGAAACCAACCCTGTGGTTGGAGTTTAACCACTGAAGGTAACAGCTTAGACCAACACATGAACAACCTTGACTCTGCACCTATGAGAAACAAATCACAGTAATGACAAAATCTGAATGAAGCACATGATCCATTAAGCCTCCTCACACCACTGTGCATGAAGACTTGTTCTGGCTCACATGCGGAGCAGAACTCACCAAAACAGGGCTGCTTTTGCAATGGCTTGAGTTGCCAGGTCTCCTAAGAGTTGCAACACAGAAGCCATAGCACCAGGGCTGGATTTATGACATTTCTGTACTCTCCAAATTCTGCATTCTTGTGGGAGCCAAACTGGCCTGTGGCTTAAATTAAGGCAACTCCAGGTAAACTGCATGATATCACCTTACAGCAGCCTCCGCAGAACTACTTTGAAGCTGCCTGGAATCCCTTACAGCACTCTTTGCTATAGATCAGGGGTCAGCAACATTTTTGGACAAAGTACCAAAAACACTTACAACCTCGACTTGTAAGATATTGGCATGTCAGGGTCAGATAGAAGGGGAGCTATAATTTCTGTTGTGGCAGCACAGCCCCAGCCCCTTCCCCACCATCTGCCCCATGGCCAAGCAAAATGCCTTTGCATGCCATGCTCTGGCACCTGTGCCAGGGGTTGCCTATCCCTGCTATAGATGTACTATAACAGGGAGACAGAGGTCCTGTTACTAAAAAGGGGGAAACACCACTGACTGGACTGCTACAGGCAGGAAAGAGCTGAAGACCCAAGCAGCAGCGGGGAGGACAGAGGGGATCATCAGCCCTAAGGTCAAACACTTGCAGGAGCCTGTGACTCACCTAACTCAGATAAGGTGGCAACCAGGAGATGGATAAGGGGGGACGACTTGGAGGCAGGCCTGCATTGGCTGGGAGCAGACCTCTCCGGAGGGAAAAAGCAGCTACTAGAGCAGCCACCCAAGGAGGCTTGCAGGAGCTAGGACACCTCCAGTAGAGGGATGAGAACTCAGGGCAGCATGGCGCTGGCATTTACCTAGAGTGAAAAGTCCCCCATATGGGGGCTTCTTACCAACTTGTACCACCTACACTTTTCCCAGAGCCTGACGAAGAGACTTTGATCCCGAAAGCTTGCAGAAAAGGACAATTTTCTTGCCGTTTTCCAGTTGGTCTAATAAAAGGTATCATTTTTGGAACCAAGAGTTCTAGTTTTTTGTTTGTCTTTTTGTCGCAGACCAACACGGCTACCAAATACACCCCTAAGGCGATAACCTGCCTTTATGTTATAGTTAAACCTGGAGGACTGGGCATGGCTACAAAAGGGGTGAAGAGGAAAGCACAGGTAGAATCGGTATGGCTGTAGGGCAGGTCTGAGACCACAAATACAGCCCTTAAGGCATCTTGTGTTCAAGGACACCAACAGAGAGTGACCTGGCCTCCCAACCCTTTCTTTCCAAACAACATCAAGGTATGGCTAGCAAGTGAGGGGAAAGGGCCAAGTGACTGGAGAAGGCAGGAGTCAAGTGACCGTCAGAGGACACTACAGCACCACTCAATCCCTGTCCTGCCACCAGACTCACCTTTCCCTAGCCTTGGGTTCACCTCTCAGAAGTGTAGCAAGCTCCTTCAATGCCCTGGGCAGAGGGGAGTCGAAAGGGAAAGGGGAAGAGATATTATGCCAGTTGCTGGAGAACCAGGGTGGTGAAGTCTTGCCTGCAATAGCCCTTGCTCTCTACACTCTGCTGGCAGCTGCTACTACTGCAGCCACTGCTATGGTAGTAGAGTAGGGGTGGGCAATTATTTTGGGCAGAAGGCCACTTACTGAGTCTCGGCAAGCCACTGAGGGCTGCATGACAGGCAACCCAGGGCAGATTAATATTAATTTTCTAAACTTTTTAGGGGTCCCACGGGCCGGATAGAATGGCCTGGCAGGCCACATCTGGCCCTCAGGCCACATTTTGCCCACCCCTGTAGAAGATTCATAGATTCATAGATTCATAGATGCTAGGGTCGGAAGGGACCTCAATGGATCATCGAGTCCAACCCCCTGCATAAGCAGGA
>NW_017728950.1:25513758-25539722 GCF_001723895.1 Crocodylus porosus
CCTTGATGATTTTCTCAAAGATTTTTCCAAGAGGCTCAAGCCGTTGTGGCTGGGGGACAGGGTCACTGCACACTGGCCGAAGCAGCCCCATCTTCCTAGGAGCAGCCATTCTGGTGCCCCCTCTAAATCAGCACCCAAGACTGGTGACCAATTCATCCCCCTAAATAAGTTACTACCTATAACTTCCCTACACTTGGGCCTGCAAAATGGAGTCATTGATGATGCTCCTGTTCCAAAAGGACCCTGCCTTGCCCCTTCCCCCTGCAGGATCCCAACGTGCCAGCAGCACACTGGGACCAAAGGCAGCTCTTCACCGCTTACCCAGATCCTATGAAAAACTGACACCTCTGATCATCTGAAGAAACATGACCTTGCAAAGGAAACTAAATGTTCCCTTTAACATCAACCATCCGAAGGAAAACATCAAGATGCAAGTAGTAACCCAATGTTCTCATTCGAAAGGAAAATAATTTAAGTAGGTCAGAGAGAATAGCCCGGTGTCATTTTAAAAGCATGACAACTAGCAGAATGCAGGGATACTGAAGATTTATACAGCATATAATAATTCCAAATCCAATAGAAATAGTGTTTTCTTTCTTTCTTTTTTTTAAATATGGTATAAATTATATTCCTACTCCTCCTTCCCCTGAGTTGCAGTACAGAACTTAAATTTCGAGCAGATCAGTGGGTGGAAGATCAAAGAATGTTTTTCAGATTTTGTTTTCTACCCACGTGGAGGTGGGAGTAAGATGTCACAGGGACCAAAATGTATGTGTGACATTGTATTAGAGATTTCCCAGCTCTGAAAAATCCCAGAATTCTGGTCTTAAAGTGACAGCACGTGCTATTTCCGAATAAGACCATACATATTTTCTGAACTGCCAATCAGTGATAAAGAGGCCTTAAAGTGAAGCTTTACATGTTCATTATGCATGCTTTCTAAAAGGACCCAAGATTACAATCATTAAGATTACAATCATTAAGCCTGTCTGTAACTGAAAGCTTTTGTTACTTACCAGGATGGGAAAGCCGTGTACTTCCACCTGAGGAAGTCCACTTAAATGATCATTCCTTAGACTATACCCTAAGGAGACTTTACACAGATATTACCAAGATACTGATAGACATGTATGTACCACTCCTGAACACCCCCAAAAACCACATCCCATCAACATGCTCCTGCTGAGCACATGACAGACCCAGAAATGAGGTGGCCATACTGCCCCTCAGTTCTTGAAAGCAGCAGTGGGGGGCTGAGGGGCAAGACTCAGAGGGGATTCGCTGCTCCGTTTCTGGGTTTGGGCATGCAGGGGAAGAGTGAGAAGTCATTGCCTGCTTTTCAGTAGCACTATGGAAGCATCATAGACTTACCCTTAATTCACTCTCTCTCTCTTTGTTTTATCACCTACAGATTCAAAGAAAGGTTAAGGTATATTGTGCTCAGTGCTGCATAACACATGCAGTGAGAAGCTGTTCCTTCCCCAAGGGAGTGTTAGGTAAGGGTAAGAGGGGAAAGAGTAGCTCCAAGGAGTGAATGACAGACAGCAGATTAGTGAGTACAGGGAGAACTAGAGCCCTGGTCTCCTCACTCCTAGGCCAGAGCCCCCGACCCACTGGGCCACACTTGGAACATAAAAGAAGAGTTTATGTATTTCTGTACAATCATGAAAGATCATTTTGTAAACTGTAGAGGTCATTGTTCAAAAGGCTTTATTTTATGTATTCAGAAACATAAAGCTGATAGATTAATATTACACTTTTGCAGTTGGCTTACACTGATTTCCTAGACACAATGCCTGGGCTTATCTGCCTTGAGATTTTCTGACTAGAAGCCCAGGAATTTGGAAATAAAACAACGGAGAAGCATCTGACAATCTCCCAACCATCTATCTGAAAATCAGCGACAACAAGAAAATCTTGGAAATATCTCTCTCAGGGCCAGGTTCTTCCAGCTTCGTCATGTCTGCATTTCAACAAGGCTACTCTTCGACTAGGGTCAGACATTCAAAAAGCCTGAGCCTGGATTGATTCAATCATTGCAGGTTACTCTAATCTGTGGAGATTGAACTGATTTTTCAAGTGGATAGACATTCACTTTTAATTCCAGAAATGCAGGCACATGCCTGCAGTGGCTCAGGCCAGAAGCTTAGGGGTGCTAGAGCAGCCCTCCCTTCCCTTCCACAGGGAAGCTGACCTGAGCTGGGGAGAGCAGCCAGACCCAGGCAGGCCTGAGTATGACTGAGGAGGGGTATAAACCCCCATCTTGGCCTGCAGGGTTTGCATGGTGGGGGAAGAGGGAGCGTGGCCAGATGGGGACATGGCCAGAACCCTGTGGCAGCAGCTGTGCTCCACACCTGCCAGCCCCTTCGAGCCAGCCTGAGTAGCCTGTGGCCCAGCCAGCCGCCACCTGTGCAGCCAGGCTGCTTTCGCTGAGCTACAGCTGCCAGGGAGGCCTGTGCCACTGCGAGCTGGCCCAGCCATGCACCTGCCTTGGCTGGGGGCCAAGCAAGGCAGGCCCAGGTCACAGGGGCGGGGCCATCCCCAGTGGCTGCAACTCAGTGACAGCCGCTCCCCACACCCAGGCTGGGCCAGGCTAGGCAGCACTGCACAGAGCGCCCCTCCCCACCCTGTGGCAGTGCGGGGCGGGGGGGGAAGGAGGAGGGGTGGCAGGAGGAAATGGGCTGCTCTGCCCCAGCTATTGTCCTCTGCTGGGAGGGAGGGGGGAAATCAACCCCCTCGCTGCCCCCTTAGCCTTAATGGGGCCATGATGCTGGGACGGCTGCAGTCCATGCCAGTGGCACAGGGATGGGAGGGGGGAATAAACCCCCTCCTGGGCACCCTGACAGAGGCTGCTGCCACTTCCCTGCCCCTCCAGCAGTGGGGGTGTGGCCAAATGCCATCCCAGCATGGCCTCATTAATTCTTCCCTCTGTCCCTTCTGCCCCGGGAGCCGCAACCCAGCCGCCCCCTGTGCCTCCCCCCACAAACAGGTAAACCCCAACTGCTGCAGGGGTGGGAAGGGAGTGAAGGGGAAGGAGAGAAGAATTAAGCCTTTCCCTGCCCACTTTGCCTTAAAGGCAGAGCATGCTGGGATGCTGGAGGACTCTGGTTTAGCTGGAACCAGGAAGGGGTCTGGGACAGAAGTTCCATAAACCAGTTTGACCCAAATCAGTTAAGTCTGATACTACATGCAACCAGGTTCATCTTAAACCAGTTTCAGCTATTTTGAAACTGGTTAACGTGCTCTGAGGTTCTGTTCTGTTACAGGTTTAAACCAATTTCTGATCACTTAAACTGGTTTATATGCAACTTCTGTCCCTAGCCTTACTGTAAGGAACTCATTGACATAGGGGTATCAGAATCTTGCTCACCAGAAACTACCACAACAATGCATGCTAATTATAATACAATTATTTATATCATTTTACACTTTGCAGTCCTTTGTTGTAAACAAACAGGTTTGCTTTACTTGATAAAGGTTCCTGAGTGTTACAAATTTCACAACTTAAAAACCCACAAACTGCAGGAAAATAAGGATTAAACTGAGAGAAGCACTGGCAGCAGACAAAGGGCAGAGTTAAGGTTGCCTGGGTGTGACTTCAGTTGCTGAGGTGGTGTTGCATTAAGGTGATGGAACAGCGTGTGTTTGAAAGTGTTGGTACAATGACAACGTACGTAGGTGAATGGTTTTACTCTGCATTTTCTAGCTTGCACACGTTTGAGTTTGCATTATTACCCCTCAGCAGACTAAAATAATTTTCTGTAAGGGATCTTCCATACTTGAATGAGGAAGGACAAGTCTAGGACAATGCAGGGACAATGCAAGGACTAGAAATCCTGCCCCTGCTAAGGGAAAAATTACTATGGCTTTGCAGAAAATCAAACATCTCCACTGGGCAGAGGAGGGATGGGGGAGGTAAAATAAGCTCTCTATTATAGAGGTTTGTGGCTGTTCTCCTTTGCAATCCACCTTACTTTCTATAGCAACAGAGGTATTGCAGGTCTCTAGGAACTCCTACTGTCATCCAGAGGTTCCCAGCTTCCTCCCTACTGGCTCTCCACTAGAGCTCTCTTCTCATTGAGCTGTAAATTAGTCAGCCTCCCCTTTCCATTTAGCAATAGCAGACGGGTTGCGACCCCTCACTGGAGAACCTGCACTGTAAACAAAGGGAAGGAGTGCAGAGACTACAAATGAAAGCAATTAATGCATGCACAGAAGTATGGCCGGCATGATTTCCTCTGTGTAAATAAGAGAGGAGTGATGGAAGGACTACGATCTCGCCCCCTTTCTCCATTAGCCACCTGAAATGACTGGACTGGATCAAGCTAGATGCCAGTAATTTTGTTTAAATCAAGTGTTTGCTCTGGAGGGTTGGAAAAGAACATGATAGACAGAAAGACAAGAGACAAAAACAAATCCTTAATTAAAGTGCAAGGAGCTGACAGCAAAATGAGATAAACACTACCTTGCAGCTTCCATAGGAAATTGCACATCCCAAGAAGTCTAATAGAGTATTCATATGATTTAGGAAATTAACAAGCAAGATTTTCAAAAGAGCTCCGCACCCAGTCATTCCTTCTTAAGAACTGGCTACATTGAGATGCCTCTATAGGAACTGAACTAAAGGTGGTGGAAGAGTGCTTAAGGTCTGTCACTCTAGCGCCAGAGACATGAGTTCAAATCCTGTTTGGGCTTACGCCAAAGGCCACACCCAGTAGCTTCCAGCTGTAAATGGAAACCTGGTCATTCAGACTGGGGAGTGAAAAGTAGCTGGACGCAATGTAACCACATCCCCACTTCGTATGCCACTGGAACTGGTGTGCTTTAACCATGCTAGCTCAGAAGGACTTGCAGTGGGAGTTTAGCTAGCCTTGAAAATGGTCTTTGAAAAATCTCTCTAAATATTCTAGTCATTATGCTAGACTTGAATCCAAGATCATGTAAAAATTTGTTGACTATACAGATAAAACCTGCAACACGCTGTACATCTGTTTCTTCTCTGTGTGGTAGTGATAGTCTACTACAAGGCTCTGTGACCTCATGTCAGCCCTGGGAACAACCAGCACCTTCTATCAGAACCATAATTGTTGAGCATTTATCCAATGGGCCCACGTCTCTTCTATATATGGAACAATATGGCTACCATTGTCATCTGCTGAGGTCTAAATTCATGGTTCACATAACAAAACAGACACGTCAATATGAAATTTTATAATGGTCCCCGGCACCCATCCACAGATTGTCTCACAACAAATGTCCCCAGTTCTCTATCTCTAAGGACATTATACCAATGACCACACAGGTCCAGAGAAGATTATGTGCAGCCACAGGTTCTACATACCCAGGGGTCATCTTAGCTCATGGTCCCAAAAATGAATGTTTTTCCCTTGAATGAAAGCCTAATTGTTTCCTTTTAAAGCCAGGCTTCCTGGGTGAGGATCAGCCATGCCTCTGTATGGAAATGACTGCTCATACAGTACCCCTACAGGTGAAATAGGTATTTTTCCTCTCCACATAACAGAAATCTGCTAAAACCTTTGCACCTCATTTGTTGGAGGTGGAGCATTTGCACATTGTGACAGCTCTTCATTTGTTATCGCAGGATGACACAAAACTCAATTTTACAAAAGCAGCTTCCTTGACATAGATCATTCAATGTGAGAATGAGCTGTAGCAGCAGAACAGGCCCATGGCCTATTTAGTCCACTAGCCCACCTCTGAGAGCAGCCCCAATGAATGCTTCATAGGAAACTGTCACAGCACCAAAATGCCCTTCTTTGTATGCCACTGTGATTTACAACTGTTTTCCTAGTCTCTAGCTTAGTGGTGTTCACCAAGGCAGTCCTAGCACCCCAGTTACCATACGATGCCCTCAGGGCTGCTGCAATAGAGGTACTGCCACTGCAGCCATGTGCAGAGCTATGGCATGCACATGACCCCACTGTATTAGAACTCTCTGATAACCTTAAAACAAACCAGAGAACTGGCGCAAGTTGTAGCCCTTCCTTTCACACTCCTCCTGGAAACAGAGGTACACAAATGGTACTGTCCCTTGAACCTCTGTTTCTAGGATGTGCATGGTGGGGGCAAAGGGCTACAACCTCAACCAGCTGTCCTGTCTGCTTTCAGGTTATCAGAGCGACCTAATGCTGGAGGAGCATGGACATGTGCCACAGCCCTTTCCAGTCTGGCTGTGCAGTGGGCACACAGGGCAGCTTTACCTGGAGGCAGCAGAGCCCAGCTGAGAAGTACCAAGGTAAGCTAAGGCAGCACAAACAGTGGCTTTCAACTGGAAATACAACATCACTCAAAAAAGTGGTGGAGGGGTGCCATAACTCTGAAAAGATTGAGCTCTCTAGGCAGATCACCCCGGTTTAAACTCACCCTCTTTTTAAACCAAAAAAAAAAAAAGCCCCTTTGACTGTCCATGTATAGAAGCCAAATATTTTCCTTTCCATATCACTAGTCATTCTTATGGTGCCTCTGTAAGTCATTGTGTCAGGTCTGGTGTGCTTATCTGGGGATGCAGGAACCAAGCTGTACATGGTATTCAAGGCAAAGATGAACAAGACAATCAATTTATACAAGAGCAGCATATTTTTTTCACTTCTACTATGCACAGCCAGATAACTTACTGATTCTGTGACTACTGCTGCACAGGCAGCAGAACACTTCCAAGGACATGAAGGACCTCAGTAATGCCACTTTAAATCTCAAACTTCAATGAACTCTGGGGAATTGCATCACTGGAAAGATGATATGAGCAAGAGCTCCTGTAAGATGCACTGTATAGATGTATTGTCTGCTCAAATCTTCCCTCATCTAGGTGTCCATTCCTAGCCAGCCACAATCTTCACCCCATTAAGCAAGATGGGAAGAACATTTTGCTCACAAGCCCCAAGCTCAGAAATCCTGATAATCAGTCTGAACTGAAATTCTGAATTGCTCCTCACATCATACTGCCGGCCATCTGCCATTCTGTTGACCAGTTTAAGGTGGGCAGAGCCCTCTGAATCTTCTTGCCTACCCACATCCTTGCATGTACAGTAGCTACTCAGAATGCCAAGTATGTCTGCATTGGAGCTTAGTCCCTTAGGTTTTTCCATTTATTGTCAACCTGTCACTTTTCCAGAGTTGTAAATTTCATGTAGTTGTCTGATTCTGGATCTGCTCCGAGAGCAAGTTGAACATCTATCTATATGAAGGCATCATCATGCAGGTGGGAGGGGGAAGTCCACAGAAAAAGTCATAACTGATATTTCATATTCATTATAGAGGAACTTTTTTAGACTTACAAGGATGGAGGAAGTAGAAAATGTACTGTTTCAATGGTCTGAGCATGACACGCTGCCATGAATTCAGGACTGACCTGTCTTGTAACAGTCTGATAGAAGGCAACATAGCTTGTGTGTTTGGTGTATAACTGCTCAAAGGGCGAAGGATTTCCACAAGCTTCAACACCTTTGAAAAATTCAATCAGGGAAAAAAGGTCCACCCCTGCCTAGGACTGTACAGGCCTGATTCTCTTTTCAACTCATATCAGGTAGCTCTGTGGACTACAAAGAAGCAGTTCTTGATTTAAGCATGTGAAAAGAGAATCACAACTTAGAGTCCCAAGTTGCTATTACACAGAGGCCTGGCAACAGGAGGAGGCCCCAGAGCAGTTGTCAGTGACATCTGTACCTGCTGGAAGGCCTCTGTCCACTAACAGGGCTCTGTGAAGGAGCCTTGAGATAAAGGAGGAACACCACCATTTCTGTTCTACATTAGTTGCTGATGGCAGCTGGAAGGTATGTGTGACAGACGGTCTTACTGGAGCAAAGATGAAATACAAGGGAAGCCAAATGTCTCTCCCTGCCTAGTAAAGTACCAAATGGATAAATACCACAATTAAATCCAATGAGGAACCTGGCTTTGCATCTTAGTTATGCTTGCCTTTGTGATATCTATCATTAAAGACAAAGCACATCAGACCTGACAAACCAGGTAGGGGAGAAGGGGGGTGACAAAGAGAGATGGCTCTTTCTACAGGCTGAGATATCACAGTAAAACTCTAGTCAAGTGTTAATGAGCAAATACACATAAGAGACAAGGTGTTGGAGCTCATATCTCGATTTCTCTTTTCAATTTCCAAGGATCATTAAACCTCAGCTCCTGAAATGTTATCAAAGAGACTTGCATCGTAACTACAAAACCGTTTATCAAAGCAACCGGCTTGTCGGAGAAAGCTTAATAAAACAAGAGACCTCTCTCACAGGATCCCACCTCAGAGATCTTCTAAGGCAGATAACAAAGTGGGTATGAGCCAGCTCCTAAGAGTATAACCATGTATCCCAGAGAGCAGCAAACCTGAGGTCTCCAAACCAAAGACTGCTCTTTGCAACACAGACAAAAATAAAGAGGCTGGCCCACACTCTGCTCTCTGCTGTACTGGGGCTTGACCAAGCATATTCAAAAGCAAGATGCTATTTCTGCTTGCACCCTGCCCATTTCAGACACCTGGTGGAAATGCAAGATTTGTAACTAACTCTAACAGTGTCTCAATCTGTGGATCTTGCCAAGCAATTCCAGACCCCATTTTTCAGTCTATGTAAGGGACAGCTTCCTAGAGTCCTGGACGGATGTTTCTCAAGACTTTAATTTTCTTTTTCCTTTAAGCCTGTCTTCTATTAACCATTGATTCAGGACTTGATTGTGCCTACAAATACAGCCCATGCGAAGAGAACCACTGAGCTCAATGCCACAAGGAGAGCAGAGAATCGTGACTCAGAGAAGCTCAATTCCTTCCCTGACCCCTGCTGCATTAATAAGAGGTGGGCGTCTGGTATGTGAAAACCCAGTCATGGTTGCCAGAGAGCTGTGGCATTGCTCCACCTTGTGGTGATGGCACATCTCTACCAGAATAAAAACATCAAGGAAAAACGGAGGCAGGAGAAAGCAAGGTGGGGAGGGAGTGTTTCGGGGTTCTCAGTGGGACACCGAATCTGCTTTTAACCGAGAGAGACTAAGAGCAGTCATTGCAAGAGTGAAACAAAATATCTTGCTGCATCACAGCCTGTGCACGCAATGCTTTTAAGTGTTAAGCTGACAGCTGCAGATTTAGTTATCTTAACAGCAAGGCTATCACCAGTCGGATTCATTAAGACACAAAAATGACATGAGTTAAATCCCCATCTGAGCCAGGGTAGGGTCTCAGGAGAGCATGAGGGGTAAGAGAGGCCCTACACCATCTTTTTGCCCACCCATTATACACACCACTCAACCCATGGCCTCCAGCACAAGTCAAAGCACATAAAAGACACTGCTGCACTTCTGTTTCTCCTTCTCTCTTCCTGTGACATGCTGTGAAGTGATTTATTTCTACTGTCATAGGGTGTTTTGTGACTGGGGTTTGAAAGAGAGACTAGAGTAACATTCTTGTGGACCCTTGGGGCAATTTTTTTTTTTTTTATGTGGCTGTCTGAACCACCGTAATGGCCTGGAAGTTCACTTCCAGTCCTACGTTCCTATGAAAGGGAGTGGGGGCAGTGGCAGGGAATGCAGGAGTGCAATGCCTTCTGGCCCACCAGCTCTAGTCCCTGAAACACACCCAGGCTGGCTCTATGACATTCCTCGTGCTGAGCTGGGCTGCCCACAAAGCCTGCTGTTCCAGCTTCACGGCTACCCAAGGAGAGGAGTTTGAAGATCAGTGCTGAAGATCAATGCTGTAGGCCAGGGACTAGCCCAGCCTATTATTTTTGCTGTTCTATGAGCAGAAAAACAGAGCAGGAGAGCACAACAGGAACCTTCCTCTCTCACAATAAGTGTGCTATTTCAGTGCAACCCTAGAGATCAGTTTGGTCAAGGAGGACCTCTAATTAGTCTGCAAAGGAATCCCACTGCTCCTCTCAACAACATGTGAAATCAGCTTCCTTGGAAACTTTCTTTTGGCAATGTTCCAACTGAAAATAACTCAGGTTAGATTTAAAAGAAAAAAGGAAAGGGGACTATGGGGAGAGGGCTACACAAAGCCAGAAGGAGCCAATACCAAGTCTCTACCACATGACCGGAGAAAAGGGCCTCAGACCTTAGCTAGGTAGTGCACTCAACATTTCTGTCAGGCCAGATCCAAGGTCGACTGAAGATCTTCGGAGTCTTTCCACTGATTCAACAGGCTTTGAATCAGGCCCTAAGTGCAAGATTCTTTCACTAGCCCCCTGCCAAACATTTCATAAGCTCTAAAGCAAGCCTTCTCATCATCATTCAAACAGCTTGATGCTTTCTGCCAGCACACAGACAAAGGAAAGGAAGCACTCCCATTCTCATTGATAAATGAAATGAGATTCAACCTGCTTAGACTCTTTTGCAGTTATTCAGATTTAACTAGAGGCATAAATTAAACAAACAAATGGAAGAAAAAGAAGCTCCATACCAGAAAATGCTTTACGTAATCTAAAATTACATCTTCTACTCTTGTGTGAATACCCCTAAGCACCTCTAATGGAACTGCATGGGAAAAAAAATCTGTATTTAAATATCCCACCTAGGGCCAGCCCTTCAACTTCAGTAGCAAGAACAGTCAGACATTCTGCCTGCACTTATCATCACAGAACACTAGTGTACCACAACCTCATTTTCAGTTATAAAGAAATTACGGCTCCAAACATACAGAGACCAATGCAGGCACTTACCTTTCTGCACTGGAAGACTCTCATTGGGATTCCTATGGAATGGATTTTGCAGGAGGAAAATGTTTGGGTACTTCGAGAGGAAAGAGCCGTCCCATCACTAATCATGAGTGACAGACAGGATTCTGAGATTGGAAAGGCCTTCACTAATCACTTGGCCTGTGTTGTCTGCAACTTAGCCAGTAGGGGCAAAACTAAGCCTCGTATTCTACATGGGCAAGTATTAATAACATCCCTTACCTTCAGCAACCCCTTGGGAAAGTCCTTTCCATCATTCATGCCCTGAAGGTTGGCAATGAATTCTTGACAGGTCATCTTCTTCCCAATGTTCTGAAAGGGGCCAAAAGATACATGCCATAAACAACTGACCCTACTGCATGCTGCTTTCCAAGAACAATTCAGTCTCAGCAATCCAGGCCAGAGTGGATTTCATTTCCTTGCTTTGTTTCAAGCCCATGCATTCATAGAACTGCATGAACTTCCTATGCAAGCGTGCCTGTGCAGTCACAACTATGACAGACAGAAGAAAGGTGCATTCACAGCCCAAACCCCCTTCAAAAAAGAAAAACAGTCGCTATCAAATGCCTGAAATGATGGAGAGGAGGAGGAGGATGGTGGTAATGGCTCCTAGTATCTGCACAGTGCTCTTTTTCATCCACTGATCTGACCTTTCAAAAGAACTTTATGGTCTGACTTGAAAGAATGCTGGGCTCTGGTGCTAAAGCAGCAGTCTGGAAGCTGGCAAATACCAGGCTTATAAATGGAGATATGGATGGAGAAAGGAGGCTTTTACTCGCACCATGGCACCCCTAACCCTTGCCTTCAGTAGCAATTGTCTTGCTCCTAAGGAAAATCATTGCCACACTCCTGGCAAGGGTACCCCACATAAGTCACTGCACATGGGCTGCAGGGCAGTTCTCATAGTAGAGGACACAGTGACATTTCCATTCTAAAGAAACCTATCCCTGCTTATACCCAGCTCAAACTTTCATGTCCCCGGATGAAGATTTCCAGGGTCAGTCCTGGGCTTAGGTGTGACCAAAGTGGACTTGCATGGTCTGGCACAAGCTGCACCCAGCTGGGTCCTGGCAGGTGAAATGGCCCTTTTGTTAAGCAGCTGGGGAGAGAGAGGTCTGGATCTGCTTCAGACTGGACCTCTGAGGCAACTTCATATTGAACCTCAAGATCAGATGTCAATTGAGAGCAAGTGTAAGTGATGCAAGCAATTCTGCTCCAACTGTCCCCTCCTCCCCTTCCCCCTCCACCAACTCTGCTGAGATAAGCCTCAAAAATCAGGTCCTAATATTTTCTCTGCATGGTGCCTACTTCATTCAGAGCATAAGCTGCAGCATGATGCAGGGCAGTGATATAGGCCTTGTGGATTTCAGCCTGGTTTTTGAATAAACTGCTTTTAATTATAGCAGAACAAGTTTGAAGGGTAGCACACTGTGAAACAAGCATGGATTTGCAGGGAAGAGTGTGTGTGTGATGTACATTATCATTTTATCCCTTCCCTAAAAACCAAAGAAATAAGCGAGAACTTGGCAACACCAGAACAAAGACCAGAAAAATTCCAAATGAGCTCATCATTATGAAATGACTAATGGACACGGATGCTTAATGTCAGCACTACCTACAGATTGCTGCAGAAGATAAATGCAACTTTATGTGAGAATACTGGCTGGTGGGGGGAGAGGTTATCTAGTTTTCTTTTACCAGCTGGCACATGCAAAGCAACTGAGGAACTTCAATATTTGCTTACCTAGGCACTGACCAAATTTGAAGAAAAGTACAATCAGGGCTCGAAAAGAAAAAAACAACACGCATACCACTACCACATAAACATGGCAAATAGATCTTTTCCCAGGGGAATGCCACCAGAACCTAATTATTCACTTACAAATCATATTAGGTTTCTAGCCCTGATAGTATCCAAGATCAAACTCCCAAGCATGGCCACAGTATAACAGACACAGAGAGCTCTCCCCCGCTGGTCTGGCAGGCAGACTGCTCCACAGCTTCTGCTGCTACTTAAGAGCCTCCACCGGCTCCCTGGGGAGTGAAAGTTGACTGACTTATTGTCAACTTTTGTGGCTACAGCTCAGATACCTGAGGGCAGCAATGAACCTAGTGTGAATTTCACTCTGGTTCACCTCAGGAAAGCTCTAGACAGCAGGGGAGGTAGATCTGGAGGCCTTCGCTCTGGAGCAGGAATCCAAAGGCAGCCAGTCCGGCAAAGGGCAGAGTAGCGAAATGCAGCTACTTGGGCAAGCAGGAAGCTGGCAGAAGGGTGGAAGAGCAGGAAAGTCCCACGCACATGGCAGCCAGGAGCTTCTGAGAAAGGAGAGTTGCAAGAGGGAATGCACTTACTTCTCTCAACAACCAGGCTGGGGAAGCTCCACACATGAAAAGACATGTAACATGGGAAGACACAAATAGAGCACAGGGAGGAAGCTGGTGAAGCCAGTTCTGGGTCCCACAGAAAACTGGAGATAGGTCTGCAAAAGCCTGCCCTACAGCAGAAGTATTCCTTCACTGATGAGTTAGCACACGTTATCACACCTTGGTCTGAGTGCCCTGGTTAGCCTGACTTGGGTATGAGCAATCACACACCACAGCCCTGCCCAAATTACCGTGTCCTCACTAAGGCTACATTCACCCTTGTGTGAGACCGTGACACTCCTTGGCTCTGTGGGCTGCAGTAAGCCAGCTGCACCAGGACTCCTTCCCAGTGACCTGCAGAAGAACTCTTCTGTCGTCCTGGGTGCCCAGAGGGATTGCGGAAAAGCGCTGGAGAGCCAGCAGCACCACTATAATTTAGTCCGCACCCTCACTGCAAAGCAGGTGGACTACCACCCCAAGTGAGTACCTCAGCTTCCAGCCTACACTCCAGTCATGCCAGCTGAGCAGAGCATACAGCAACACAAAGCCTGTGGTGCTGTATGTGGTGCTGCTGTGTCATGGCCCAAGATAACTGCAGCAAAGACAGAGATGGAGAGAGCTTGATCTGTTATGTGACTTGTGGTAGTTTAAGGTCTTTGAACTGCACTTCCTTTAAAAGTCCATGGCTCAGGAGGGAGAAAAGGAAGAAAGCAGGCGCAGACCCAAATCTACCCCCACAACAGGTCAGGCAGTGCAGGTGACACAGCACATGCAATGCTGAAGCCTGCTACTCGTGTAGGCCAACAGTTAACTGCTAACCGTCTACCCCAGAGCCAAGAGAAAATGAGGAAGGAGGGAACACCTCTGACCAACACTACCCTCCCTCCCCCTGGGACTACCCTGCAAGTGATGCAAATGGCACCACTCCTCGGATCAGGCCAGAGTATGACCAGCACCAGCTGGCTGTAAACCTCCACACTGGTGCTGTTCAGCTTCAAGGATACCAGTGTGGTTTTAGAAGTCAGATTTAGGCTCCTGCTTGATAGTCAGACCCTAAAGTTATACTTCCTGCCCCCACTTAGTGAAGACAGCAGCTCATGTCATGATGTTCCCTCTTATACACACTCTTCCCCAACCCACAGCAATGACATTAGGACAAGGAGGGTATGAGAGGCAACAAGGCAGGGTAGAAGAAAAAGGATTGGCAGGATAAGAGCTTGTCTACACTTGATGGTTAACAGGGATTAAAACAGGGTGCAAAATTGAAGGAATGAGAGTATGCATGCCTGAAATTATCCCAAAACAGTTAATCAGGAGCAACTCTAGGTGTAGACAAGCCCCAGGAGTCATTAATTTGCTACTTAGTAGGCTGGACTGCATAGCAGAGTCATGCTAACAGGTTAGAGCACCATACTATAAGTAGAAAAACAGGCATTCATCATAAATGCAGAAGAGGCTGCATTCAAAATTAGAAACACCAAACTTACCACCTAGGCAGAAAATGCAAAGCAAAAACAAATACATATTACAAGACATCCAAGGGATTACAGAACAAGAGAAATGTGTGTGATGCATTTTGTTAGCTCCTGCAACAGCTATTCTGTATTCTCCATAAGCAAACAACAGTGTTACAGGTACCAGAGACCACATCTGCAGGGTGAGACAGCCAGCAGAGAAATGGAAACCACTTTGTTTTGGCAGCAACAGAAAGGCACAAATAGGATCTCCGGCTAAACAGAGGACCAGTGCAATAATATCCATGCTGGGGTAGGTTCCCTTACCCATACTCACTCTGCACCTCTCTGTGGGACATCCCGTCCAGCTGAGGACTGAGCTGCTGCTCAGCATGACAGGGCGTCAAAATTTGGGCCCTCTGAGAACAGAGTGGGCTCACAACTTTGCTGCCTTATCTAACCCTGTCAGCAGAGATCTGCAAAGCCACCTTATGGATTAAGACTCCTCCCCATCAAATTTCGTGAGAGGTGGATATCAAAATTCCTTTGGCAGCTTTGTGGTAACTTCTTCAAGTTTCTCATGGTTGCACTGAGGCCCATCCCCAGGCACTCCTCAGCAGAATAAGGACAGCTCTGCCCCAAGCCCCTTTGCCCATTCAGAGACCCATTGGAGCTGGTGCTTGGGGCATACAAAAGCAGGTCTCCCTACATTGTTGGCAGAGTCTCAAATACAAATGAAGCAGCTTTGCATCACAGCAATGGAAGGGATCCCTGGGTGCCTGCTACAGGCATCGTATCATACAAATCTTTATCACTTTTCTGTTGCCCAGGCTGCAGCATCTCTGCCTCCTGCCACATCACCTCTCTGAAGGTGAGAGGAGCATTTGATGCACAGGTTGTGGCCAGGAATGAATTTCAATAGCAAGACAGGCTGACCTGGTGAAACACAGCTTCCTCCTGAGCATGCTAGTCATCCCCTGCCACCTAGTGGCCAGGACTACAATGATACCAAACCAAAAAAGGGGGGTGAGAAATGAGGTGGGTGGGGGCTATATTATATTTATGACTAGATTATGAAGAGCTCTGGCCCACTCCTCTACCTGTTATATGCCAATGTGAAGGGTCTGACCCTCCCTTGCACAAGAGACTGACTAACCTGTTCCTTCTGCCTGTGGCCTGGGCACAAGACTCCCCCAGGAGGCAGGAGGCGGGCCTTGAGGACTCCATAAATCTCCCCTGAGAACAAAATGCTGCTATGCTTTCCTCAGGGGGCTCTTCCCCAACATGGGCCAATGTCTGACAGAACCCTGAATTAAGCCTTTACACTACAGCTCTTGCATCTTTCTGGGGTGCATCCAACAAAAGCAACCCCCTTCCACAGGCACCTAAGAGATGCTGCTGTCCTTCACAAAGCACAAGCTTCTGTTAACTTCAGTGAGACTGCGCCTGCTCCAGGAGTGGCTGGTGGCTGTTGAGTATTCTATGGAAGTGCACTCAGTTTCTGGTAGGTGTCTTTTTTCAAACAGGGAAACCAAGGCTCCTGAGAGTTAATGCAGTTCCACTTGCAGCTAGGGTTGCTGAAACAGATCTTAGATGCACAGTCAAGACTCCCAAAATGTTGAGAAAAGAGGTAAAAATTCAAAGTGGCCATGTCTCATAACAGGCACATGCAACAGGGTTGTTACACTTCACTGGAACATGCACGCCCCTGTGACGCTCAGTGACTGGGCACATCCACTGTCTTAGATTCATCAATGCTAGGGTTGGAAGAGGCCTCAACAGATCATTGAGTCTGGCCCCCTGCCTAGGCAAGAAAGAGTACTGGGGTCAGATGACCCCAGCCAGATACCTATCCAGCTTTCTCTTAAAGACCCCCAAAGTAGGGAAGAGCACCACTTCCCTTGGAAGCCCATTCCAAATTTTGGCCACCCTTACCAGCTTACTAGGTGTTTTGATACCTACAATCAGATCCCTCAATAGGCTTTCAACTCACTACCAGCTGCTTGAACGTGCTCTCTTCCCCAGTGGCTTCCCAGGCTGCCCTGACCAGCTGTTTCCCAAACAATCATCCCCTACTTCTGCATGTTCTTTCATTTATTGCCCCAGCTGCTTTCATGGCCTGGAGAGGACAAGCCAAAGAACAGTGCAGCTTTTGGTCCTGAACAGGCTTGCTGACCTTTGGTAGGACTAGCCTATTAAAAAGGGGCATTAAGAGGAGAAGAGCTTTCAGTTTCCTCCTCCTGGGTGCAATACTATTTGCACTCAGCCTCAGTTAAGGGAATGAGTACAATCTCTGCCTGCAGCTCACAGGCACCCAGGAGAGCCATGCCCAGCATGAGAGTCCTTCAGGAGAACAACTCCTTTCCTCATCTGTGCACTGCTGGATTTGCTTGTCAGGGCTGTGGGCTCTGAGATGCCCTGGGGAGGAAATGTAGAATATGCAAATGTAATTGAGAGTTTGACACCCCCTCTGCCACATGCATAGCAGCCAGAGTCAGCCTGGTCCTGAAAGAGGAGTGCCACGAAAAACAAGATATACTTGAAAGGTATGAGCACCAGAGGTATCTCCCTTCTTGAAAGCACAATTCTGACAATGTATTCTTATCTTGCATACTCACATGGCCATGCAGGTCCGTGTTAAGCAGCATCATCGCGCAGGTGAGGCAGTGGACTCCATCTGGCAAAACAGACATAAAAAAGATCATACCCAGCCTTGTGCTGCCTGGAGCTGTGTATTTGATGATAGCTCAGACCATCCTGGACCCTTGCTGGCTAACTGAATCTGTTTATTTCTTTAAGGTGAAAGGGCCATTAAAGACATGCCCAATTAAACAACCAAGAACAAAATCATTTAGCAGGTCCCAAAAGAATTCACATGGGAGTGTCTATTCCAGCCCCTCTTGCACACTACAGCTACAAAACTCATAAGTAAAAAACCTACAATGTGCCACAGACTATTTGAAAATCATCAGTTCTGTCCACAAGTGGTGTGGTAATTTGAATTACATGTACTACCTGAGATGAGAAAGGGATTAAAAAGGGGATGGAGACAGCCAAGAGTAGGCCAAGCCATAACAGCCCTGACCCTCAATGTACCAGCCAGAAAAGTCAAACACGTTTAAGAGGACAGCAAATATTACTCTTCTGTGCTCAGGTAGAATAAGTAGGTGTGTCTACATGGGTGACTAATGAGCATGAATAAACTCCAGAGCTTACTGGTCTGGAGTTTTTTGCTCTCAAAGCACGCTGTTTAAACATTTGCCCAAGAGCAAAAAACTTCAGAGAATACTGCTCCAGAGTTTATTTGTGTGTATGTGGATCCCAGTCAGAGAAACCCAGGATGGCAGGGGGGTCACCCTGCTAGCCCAGGGCTGCTCTGACCGGACTCCACATGCAGTGGATAGGCTGACTGTGGCACAAGGGTGCTTCAGTGCAGGGGCTCCCTACTGGTTTGCCCTGCACTGAAGCACCTTGTGCCTCAACTGGCTGGGAAAGCATCTGCACATGCACTGTTGCATATGAAAAAACTCCACAGCAGGGCAGTACTCATATTTACTACCCTGCTGCAGAGTTTATTCATTTTGTGTGTCCTGATAGGGGTGCACATGTACAAGTCAAGATGTTTACTGCAGTTAATTAGTCAACCACGCAGTGAATTAGAGGTGCACCGATACATCAGTTAGATAACAGATCGGCACTGTTATAAAGAAAATTGATTGTATCGAAAATCGGCTTGTTGTGCCCGGTAATTTGGCTGAAAAATGCCCGTGCATGCATGCAGCCACAGCACAGAATGTAGGCATTGAGGAGCACAGCCCGGCACCTTGGAATGCTGCATGCAGCTGGTAAATCTGTTGTGGTAGAAGGGGAGGGGGGAAGGAAGGGACATGGGGGGGGGCAGGTCAAGGGAGGGAGTGGGGCAAGGGCTGGGGGGAAGCGCTGCCAAGCCAGGGCAGGGCAAGGTACGGGACAGAGCCGCGGAGCAGGGTGGCTCCCACCACTGCACACACTCCAGAAGGGTCATGGAGGGGTGGGGGAATGGAGGCATGTGCCCTAGATCTGCATGGGGAGTGGGGTGGGCTGCAGCTGCGGGCTCTTCCCAGCACATGGGGGCCGTGGGGTCACACTTGGGGCTGTGCTCCCAGCGCCTGGGGGGTGCGCTTGGAACGGGTGGCAGTGGTGCTGAGAGGGGACTATGGGGGAGTTACAGCTAAATTTGGCTACAGCGCACCCCGATAACCCCCCTCCCAGCACCGTACCCGCCTGCCCCAAGCACAGCCCCAATGTGCTGGGAGCACAGCCCCAAGCATGGCCCCGCAACCCTAAGTGCAGCCCCCATGCACTGGAAAGAGCCCAGCGCAGACCCAGGCCCAGCCCACAGCTGCAGCCCTTCCCATGCATATCCACAGCACCTACCTTCCCCCCCAACCCCTTGCCCTCCCGGGGGTGCACCCAATGGCAGGAGCTGCCCCACCACCCCGCGCCCCCCCAGACAAGCCTCAGCTCCAACCCATGCCCTGCCCCACCCCACCCTGCCCTGGCTGACCAGCACCTGCTCCAGCCCCTGCCCCACTCCCTTCCTCACTGCAGGAGCCTTGATCTGTCCTCCTCCCCATGCTTTTTCCCCGCCACCATCCACCACAACAGACTTACCACCCACCCACAGCTGTATCAGAAATCAGATCCGTATTGGCCAATATGCCTCCTTAAAAATCAGCTATCCGGTATCAGCCCCCAAAATCTCTATCAGTGCACCCCTACAGTGAACATCTCGTGCAGGTACTCCCACTAAGTAAGAAAGGAACAATCATTCTGAGGGACAACTCTCCTGGTCACCATCACAGGGTACAAGGGTTACCTGTTACCCTTTAAGTAGGCTCAATCCTCAAGGACCAATCAAAGCCTTTAGTTTTGACTAAAAATTACCTTTTTTTAATTTAACACTCCCCTCTTCTCAAGGTAAAAATGAATTTAGTGCCTAGTCAGTTTAAATCGGTTTTGCTGCAACATTCAACTGCATCTCAGGAAAAGCTTCCTAACTGTAGACAGCAAGACAATGGAATAAGCTACCTAAGAATCTCCCTCACTCGAGTTTTTCAAAGTCAGGGTAGCATCTGTATGGGATGGTTTAAGAACACCAAATCCTGCATCTGTGCCAAGTGTTGGATTAGATGACTGACTTGAGGTCCCTTTGAGCCTTCTGGTCCCATGAACATTTACTCTAAATCCTTGCATAACCCTTCTTTAACTTCCAGACCAGATTCCTGACACTATCATCAAGCATGGTTTTCTTCTTTCCTCCCTGTTCTTCCCTGGGTTTTGTTTGTTTGTTTTCCTTCCAATTTCAAATTGACTGAAAACGTTAGAAAGTTGATTGCTGGCTGATGCTAGCCAGCCTAAATGAAATCATTCCAGGGTCTGAATACTGTGCCCAAAATTCACCCCCACAACTTGCAGGGATTGGCATAGTTTATGCCAATCTGCGCAGACTGCCTGCTCAGTCTTTCACATATGATAGCTAGTGGTTCTGACATGCTGGATAGGGACCTCTATTCAAAAAGGTACTTAGGCACCTAAAACAACCAGCATACAAGTAGCCACACTGAAGTACACAGGACTATACGCATGCTAAAGAATCTAATTCAATGCTTGACATAAGCAGGGGCACTTTAGGTGTCTTGAATGGATAAATAAGAGAATTTCCATCCTCACCATTGTCAAGCTTCTCAACCTTTTCTACAACCAGTATGTTTTTACATACATTCTTTGTTATGTTTTTAACACACACAGTTATCTCAAGAAGAAGGAATGCACATGACCTTATAGTGAGCAGAAGTAAAAATTACCTTGAGTTGAAATAGTATTGGGGTTACATTGATAATATCTGTTGGAAAAGTGGATTAAAACTCTCTCTCTTTCCTGAGTTTCTCCAATAAGTGAAAAGGCCTTAAAGAAACTCCTAAAAAGATAAAGAAAGCTGAAATTAAAAATGTAAATCTCTACTGGCAGCTACAGCATTTAGATTTTAGCACAATTCAAAGTAAGGGATAAATGACTTCATGTCTGCAACTTGTTTCCAAGAGTCTTCTTACAAAAGAACACCCAACTAGATAATGATTCCATGCGTATTTAATCCCATTTTAATAAAGGGCGAGAGGTAGGTAAGTTACTAATGGTCTCGGAAGAAGGATAAACATGCCAATACAATATTAAAACATGTAAAATATTTTCTTCTCCTCTTTTAAGGATGCAATGGGGGGAACGTGGAAGAGATATTTTAGGGGTAAGGAACACAACAAGGATAAGATACAAGAGCACCACTAAGGGCACTGTCCCCTTCCCCTAGGTCTGTTAGAGGAGCTCATTATTATGGACAAAGTAATTTTTAAGATCTTTCTTCATTGCTCTCTAGATCAGTGTTTTTCAGCTTTGTTACACTCACAGTACCTGCAACCCCTCCATAACTTTCTGGAATTTAGAAGCACCCCATTTAAAAACTGATTTATTTTTTATAGTCCATACCTTCTTTCACCCCATGGCACCCTTAAAAGAATCTCACAGGGTGGCAGGATGGGTAGCAGCAGGCAGGTCACCACTGAGAATATGAAAGGGGTTGGTATCAGTGCTCAGCGCTGGCAGGGGCCTCTCAGCAAGACAGACTGGGGAGCTTGAGGGTGGGTCATTAAACCCCTGTCCCTGTAGAAGGCAGAAGGGTATGACAACAGCCACTGGAGGTGCAGAGGCTGGGACCAGGTGAAGGTGGCAGGGTCAGGAGCTTGCCATGCCCTGCTTTTTCTGCCATCTGCCCCCTCCCTGTCCCCAGTCTGTCATGCTGGATAGGGGCCTCTATTTAAAGCAAACACAGTGCTACGGCTGGTCCTCCTTGGACTTGAATGCCAGAGCCTGGAGTCACTTGTCCCTGCAGCACTCCCACGAGCTCTGGGAGCATTGAATGAGTAGAAGAACAAGCTAGGTGGAAAAACACAGCCCTGTATCTGCCTGCCCATCCATAGCAGAGCACACACCACTCTGAGCACAGGGATGATTGACACAAGACCTACACTTGGCACTGCTTGGCACCTTCCTCCACTCCTACCCGGCTCATGGAGCTGATGGGAGGGGCTCTGGGGAACAGTGTGCTAGGGGCACTGCTTGTCCATGAGATGCACTGGGACTGTCCCAAGTTGCACAGTGCGGGGAGAAATGACCACTTTCCACCTCATACAGGGCCAGATGCCATGGCAGCCTTCACAAAGTCTCACAGCACCCTAGTTCAGAATCACTGTTCTAGATGATCAGTTAGGCCCAGACCCTGCCACTGCTCAGGCAATGTTAGGTTGCAGGGGGGCTTTATCCAAGCCATGGGCAAGCAGTGATGATGGTGAAAACAGTAACAACTCAGCCAGGCCTACATATAAAATCTTTATGACCAACTTGAGATACAGTGCATCTTGCACAAAAAATGCAAGGTGACAGCTGGGACCATACAAAATAGAGCAACCCCAATTGGTTTTATTCTCTGTGCTAAATTATGTCAAATGAAGAAAACTGTTAACAGAGACCTGACACTCTCACCATATGTGTGTACCTAAGAAAGCCAAAGAAAAAGGCTGAGCCAGTGAAGGCAAGGAAACTACACACATACTTCAACTGAACTAGCAACTAAAGAAGACGAAAGACTTAATATGCGGTTCAAGAGAAACTTCTAAACGGCACAAGAAAGGTGTCCTGTGCATAACAAATGCACCTTGCTCACATTTCTCAAAAACAGGCATCCAATGTCAAAGGTTTTACAAATGTCTCAATCGTTCAACGCATGTCTGGAGCTTTGTAAACAGACCATCACTGGTACAAGCTATTGCAAATTTGCCCCATTGATAAACAAATATCCAAAGACTGGTCCAGAAACCAATACCTATAAGCATCCTGTGTGACCACTCAAGACCCATCACCTGTAACTGACCTATAACCTCAGGGGTTGCAAAGAAACACAAGTTTCACACCTAGACAAATGCAAAAACAGGAGCCAGGCAATTTAACAACTGTAAGATGATGGTCTCTCTTTTCGTCTCTGTTTTGTTTCGACTCTAATCAGCCAACTATCAAGGGAAAGTGCTTTGAAGCTACACAATTAAATAGTATAAGAACTAAGCAAATTTGCCAGCAAGGTGTGTGCACCTTGAGAGATCACTGCAACATTGTACCCGACTTAACCAGCAACAGATCCTGTTCAGTGAAGGCTGCAAGACTGAACCAGCTTCCTCTGCCTGCATTGGTGAGAAAACACGACTGCAGCTAAATATGTACTAGGACTTTGTGGTGCAGTTAATTTAATTGGGAAAGAGTCTTTTTCTGTCATTTAGTTTTATAACATACTTGTGGTATTGTTATTAAAGCCTTTCTGCTATTGATCAACCAGGTGGAGTGTCAATTCTTGGGGCACTGGGTTTAAAAACCCACTTTCTAAGTGCAACAGTGATTGGGCCAATGGGCATCAGGCATCTTCATCTATGCTGGACAGTGGAGAAAAGCGGCAGCAAGTGGATCTTAATGCCAGCTTGCCTTGGACCCAAACTGGGCCCACCAGCAGAAAATGTTGCTGACCACAGCACCAAGGAAAGGAAGCAGGAGGCTGTGGCTCCCACACTTGAGCACAGCAGTTCCAGGAGCAGTCTTACCCTCATGAATTGATCCTCACAACCCTTTCGCAAGGGAGGTACACTCTATTCCCATGTTACCAATGGGAAACTGAAGCACAGACTCACCCCCATGGTCACAACTGAAGTTTCATGAAGGAGGCAGGGAAAGCGGGTGAGGGGAAAGGGAACACATATCTTTCAACTTCCAGTTCAGTTTCTTTATTACAAAAGCATCCTTCCCCCAAGAATCATTACCAGCAATGGCAAATCTTAGAACAAAAGATGGTATATTCTTTAAACTCTCAAATCCTGGCTGCTTGCACGTTTTAAAAAAACCCCAAAACCATGCTTTACTGGAAGAAGCAGCACATTACTTCAACTTGGCTCTCCAGCATCTGTATAGATCAGGTGCTTCAGCAGGGCTTTTTGGAGCTTTTATCTCAAGCTGAGTCAATCAGTTATTAGATAAAAGTACCAAAAAAATCCCACAAGAGCACCCAATCTATACAGATATACATTGGGTGAGCTGGTTCCAACTAAAGCACTGCCTCTTCTGGGCATACCCTGGGTTCAGCGTAGAACTGTGCCCAGTTTCAAGTGCCGGGTTTTTTGTTGTTTTTTTTAACGTCTGCAACCAAGACTAGAGTCAAGTGATTACATCAGAATCTCAGTGTTCATTAAAAAAACAGGTCTGTAGCACTTGTAGAAAAAAAAGTATGGAGACACAAACCCTCAAGGCTCAAAACAAGGAGGTAAATCAAATAAATTTCAACATTGACACTTTTTTGCGTATCACAGGAGTTTTGGTTCCAGAACACAAGATTTGACTCCTGACTCCTGACTTCTGAGCATGAGGCTATATCAGTATACACATTTTTACTCATAGTATTACTAAAGGTTAAGTGAATTTACTAACTTGATCAAGGAACCTGCAATATTACAATATTACTGCACCATCTCCTTTATATATTTGGGTACGGAGAGATGGAACAAACTATACTGAGTGAATAAGGAGGGGGGGCTTCCTGGGGGTCAAGTGGATTCACTCTAAATATTTCATGAGTCTGTTCTTTTTCACAGTAAGGGGAAGCTGAATGACAGAAAGTCAGCAGTTGTTTCATGCAGGAGTAAGCTGCCCCAGCTTAGCTTCCACTTACAGCAGAATACTGTGAACAGACAAAATAATTTACCACTGATCAACTGGATACAGGGAAAGACCCTTACTTCGATATAATGGTTTCATTTGCCCACAACCTGAATGTGCATGTGCACATGCACATATATGCTATGGCAAGTAATTATCTTATTTAGTCAAGTTACACATTTTAATACAACCTATTGCCCAGTTCAAGACAAGTGTGCCATCCAATACTTTTCTTCTCTCCCCAGTTCATAGTGCTGCTCAGGTTTCCTCAACATTTAAATTGTGTGTTTGCAAACAGGTAAGACACATTCCCTAACCCAGAGAACATCATTGTAACAAACAAGACAGATAAGGCAACTGCAGCACAGCAGTTCAGCTGATGGAGATGGTGCAAAGATCAGGACTGAGCCTGGGATCAGGTTTGGACCTTTCCCATATTCAATGGGAAAGGCCCAAACCCAGGAGAATAGGTGGGTTCTCATCTATTGCTCCCCCATTCTTGCTCTCCCATTCCCCTTTGCTACAACACATACCCCTGTGAGCACACAGAAAAAGCATGGTCTGTGACAAACAACCCTTTAAGGGGGGGTGCTGTCTACTAACTGGGGATAAGCCTCTTTGCATGCTTGGCTCTGGACAATCACAATGCCTCTGGGCACCACATAATGGCCAGTCAGCCTGAACCTAAAGCAACCCTGATGCTGCATTGCCATAGGCAATGCTTGTATCATGCCATAGCATATTTTACTGAAGGTCACTACTATTAATATTAACAGAGTTATAGAGAGAGACCAGGCTTCCTAAGTAAGTACTGCAAAGTAATTGCTTATTAGGTTCCACCATTTAAAAGACAAAGTATATTTAGTATCACACTGCCCAGCTGACAAAACATCAAACATGTGGCAATTTTTCCACCACCCAGGACTCAGTCCTACATGAAACTCAGAACTCTGGCTCCACTCCACTTAAGCACATGAGCAGTTCCACTGTCTTCAATAGGCTAAGAGACTTTACTACTGACCTTCTGGATGGGATGTTTATAGGTGAGAGAACGATGTAATGAAACTCCTACAACACAAGTAGCTGCCTTAAGTTTAGCCAGCATGACATGAAGCACCAACTTCAAAGTGCTCAGAACCACTGCACTTGCAATGGTATACGCCCCCTCAGAATACTGTGCCCCTGAATGGTCCAGAAGTTGTTATATTAAAAAGCTTGACACTGTGCTTAACAGCATGCTGAGACTCATAACTGGCTGCACAACTCAGGACAGGGGGTCAGACTTGAAGATCTACTTAGGTCCCTTCCGACCCTACATCTATGAATCTATGAACTTATACATACCCAGATGTACTTCCTATACTCTCAGGCATTAGAACAAATGACATAAGACAGATCCTAACATCATTACTGATAATAAAGGCAAGAGATGATGCAAATCACCTGCTCCATCAACTGTTAACTAAAGACCCGAACATACAGTTTCATAGTTTGTAGGGTCAGAAGGGACCTGAGCAGATCATCGAGTCCGACCCCCTGCCCTGGTAGGAAAGAGTACTGGGGTCAAACAACCCCAGCAAGGTGATTGTCTAGCCTCCTCTTAAAGACCCCCAGGGTAGGAGCCAGCACCACTTCTCTTGGAAGTTGGTTCCAGATCCTAGCTGCCCTGACTGTGAAG
>NW_017728950.1:25539822-25541144 GCF_001723895.1 Crocodylus porosus
CCTGGGTCCTCCTTCCTCCCTTTTTTTGGAAATGGGAACCACATTGGCCCTCTTCCAGTCCTCTGGCACCACACCAGAGCACCACAAGTGCTCGTAAAGCCGTGCCAGGGGTCCCGCAATGATCTCAGCTAATTCCCTCAGTACTCTAGGGTGGAGATCATCCAGACCAGCTGATTTAAATACATCCAGTCCCTCCGGAAGTTCCCTGACTAGGTTCTCACTGACCCTAGGCCTGAGTGCGCCTTCCCTGGGTCCTATGGGGGTCCTGGTGGGGGGCGTGAGCCGGTCCCTGCTCAGAAAAATGGAGGCAAAGAAATTGTTAAATAGGTTAGCTTTGCTGTCTGGTGCAATGACCAGATTTCCTAGCATGTCTTGCAGAGGCCCCGCGTTACCCGGTACCTTCTTTTTATCCCCTATGTATTTAAAAATGGATGCTTAAGAGGCTAAAAGGTCGTAAACTGTTTGTACATGGAACCCACAAGCTCCTGAAAGAGACTGGGGATGCTAAACCAAATCTATGGGGAGTAACAAGTGGGCTGACCACTGGGAAAGGTCAGACCTGTTCCTACAGCTTTGTATACCGACATCAAATGAGTCCCCCATTGGGCATAACCTTGACAGAGAAGCACGGGCCAAGCTGAACAGACTGAGATCTGGATATGGATGCTTAAAAACAACACTTTACAAGATGAACATCTTGGACAGCTCCCTGTGTGACTGTGGTGCTCAATAAACAGCACAGCACTTAATTGAAAGTTGTGATCTCTACAAATGCCCAGACAGGGCAGAAGGAATCCACGCACTGAGCGATAATACCAGACAGTGGTTCACAGAAGTGGAAGGTGATATCTGGTGCCATAGTAAAGAGAGAGACAGTGGACCAAGCATGCCTTGGACTACTTTACACCTTACAGGAATGAGTTCTACAAAAGAATTTCACTAAGGAAGTCCTTTTGAGCTAGGGACAGACATTCAAAAACCCTGAGCTTGAATTGATTCAATCTTTGCAAGTTAGTCTCACCTGGCTAAGCTAATCACTCTGTAACTGGACAGACATCCCAGACATACAGATACATGCCTGCAGGGGCTCAGGCTAGAAGCTGGGGGGCACAAGAGCAACCATCCTTTCCTTCCACAATACTGAGCTGAGGGGGGATGTGGTCAGGCCCTGGCAGGACACTCCGATTAGCCTAGCAGGGAACTGATAACGGTGCTTATCACCCCTAAATCACTGTTTATCACCCCATTAAGAAAACAACAAAGGGACATTACCAGCTACCTGTCGATTCTGCCTGTTGATTCTACCTTTTGACTCAGCACAG
>NW_017728950.1:25542076-25549596 GCF_001723895.1 Crocodylus porosus
TCTCCCCTGGTGGGGCTGTGCACCTCCTGGGTTAGATGGAGGTCCTGCACTCCGGCTAAGAACCGACGTGAGCGGTCAGACTTGGCTGACTGCTCTTCCCAGCAGATGTCTGGGAAGTTCAGGTCCCCCATGATGACAGGGGCATTGGATATACAGAGCCTATACACTTGACAGCCCCTTAACAGAGGTTGGAAGTAATCAGGAGGTGACAATAAGCCTATGTAAACACTGCTAGGTTCTTGCAGTTATCCTCAGGAAACACTAATCTAAAGTGCTATTTCAGAACCTGTAATTAACTTGATACTTAGCAGGGTGAGGTCTTGTTGACACATTTGCCTTTGTAAATATGTTACTTTGTACCTGATAGCCTCTATCTATTATTTTGCAAAAACCCAACTGAGTTTCCCTGGGGGAGAGGGAAGGATTGATATTTGCAATGCTTATCTGCTTATCTGAGTTTCTAAGGATTGCTTTTTCTAAAAGCAATGTTGTATATACATGTTAATTAATACAGTTTAAACTGCCTAATTCAGACTGCCTTAGTCTGTATTAACTTTGATCCAAATTCAGTGAGGATCAATTAATTCGGACTGGAGCCAGTTTTAATTTGGACTACAGACACCCACGTGCGCATAGTTACAACTGTAGTCTGGATTAAACCTAGAAAAATGTAACATCTATAAATGGCCTATGCGTCTATCCTGATCCCCAAACTGCAGAAGTACAAAGAGGAAGAGGCACACTCATTCCTGGAAGAGTTTCACTCACACTTACTGCTTCTCATGCAGAGCATTTCTAGTAATCATTCTACCAATTATTCCTCTCCCCTTTGATGCATAACTGATTAGGGACAGCAGAGCTAGATACTGGGGTACAAAAGGCCCAGAAGTCAGGTGCTTGTGGAATTCCTTGTTTTTTGGCTTTCAGCCTGGATGAGTTTGGAATACAATGTATGGCATGGCATGCTAGGGAAAAGTCCAACTACAGGCCTTGATACTGGATTTCCACCAGGGGATACTAACCAAGGAGTTTTGAATGTGGATTGGTCAGCAGATCTGGGATAGAGGCTACCCTAGGCTCAGAACTAACTAGCAGCATATATACTCTTAGCAATTAAACAGAAGTGTTTCCCTTCCAAGGCGATATTATGGATTGCTAACTTCTTTAATAAGGTTATGATAATACACTAAAATTGCAAGCCAAAACAAACATTCTCCAAACCTAAACTGATCTTTCCTTGAGCTTCAGTTTCAATCCCTTCAGTTCCCTATAGATATTTTTTTTTCTATTGGAGACAACAGAAGAAAAAGAGCAGGACATTTTGAATAGGAAGACATACCTGAGTGAGTGATCCAGCGTCATACCCGTAAAATCAAAAAACTTAAGATATTCTTCCGCCACAAGTTTGCTGAACTCATTGCTATAAAAAGGGGAGGAAAATTGTTATTAAAATGTAACCTTTTGGCTGCTTTTATTATTGTAAAGAATCAACCAGACAAATGACATTTAACAACAAGCCAAAGCAAAACACCTACTTTTTACCCAAGTGCTTTGCCACGTCAGAGCGCTTGAATCGGTCCAACTGGTAGAGACGCTTAGCTAGTCTTCTGGCTGCTTCCAAATTGCTGTTGGTGCCATTGCTAAGATCTGTGCTTAAGTTTTCAGTGGCTTGTTTCTCCAGAAACTCATTGCTACCCATGGCAGACCTGGAGTCTATGAGCTTGTTCTTCAGTCCGGCATTGCTATGAGATAGAAAGAATGTGAAAGGGGAAAATAAAGTCTTTAATCACCTCCTAGCCAGTCAGAAAGTAAAGTCTTCTTGAAAGTGCTAATGTTACGGTGCTAAGATTACATGATTCAGTGAAACCCACTTAACTAAATAACTGTTTGCAGTGGAGTCATTTAGTTAGTAAATACCACAAGCCAAGATTCCCAAACATGGAGCTTCAAAGCCGGGTTCTTAAGCCTATGTTTAGACATCTAAATCTATGGTTTGCCCTTCAACAGTCCTGAGAACTCCCAGTGACTTCAGTGGGAACTATTAGGTACCTGGCACTCCTGGAAATCAGGCCTAACAGGGCGATCCTAATGATGGAGTCCCCTGCTGTTTGTATTGATTTCTTGTTGTCCTTCTAACCATGCCGTGCACATGCCTGACAAGCTGCACTTGAACCAGCACATCCCATACAATTGTCAAAAGGAGTTACCTACCTGGAAATGGCTGAGCTGTCAGTTATTAATATACCCACAAGGGCAAAGGGAACATTACTATGACTTACAGCTCTCACCTGGTTCCCCAAGTCACCTGCTCCATAGTCTCCCCCTTTCCCAGGAAGCTTTCCTCCCCCACTCAACTTCTGCTCTCAGACATGGACTGGCTTCCCCTCTGGAACTGTCGTGAGCCTCAGTAGAGTCCATACCTCTTGATGGTCCACAGCTCCTCTGAGCTACCGTGGATTTTAAAAGATGCCAAGTAAGGTGCAGGATACAGGATGAGAAATCTGATGGTTCAGGGGAAGCTGCATTACAGTAGGGTTACCAAGGTTGAGTACTCTGACTGTCACCTTGGTTCTCAGCATTTTTCACTACTTCAAGGGCCAGAGAAGCAGTAAAACAGAGCACTCAGACTCCCCACCAATTAGCTGTGGGCCAGAGAGGCTGAGCCCTGTAGCTCTCCATCTCTGCAGCACGTAGAGCAGGGAATAAGACTGACTGAGAGGCTTTCCTCAGTTCCTCTTGAGCTCCTACAGCAAGTGTGCTGAGGGGACACCGAGTGCTCAGCTCCCTGCATCTCCGACAGGGGGGCTAGAAGGCTTCTGCCAGTCTCCCTCCCTGCTGGTAGACGTTGTCTGATGCCAGGCAGTTCTGTTTCAGTTCTCTCAGAGCTGACTCTCTCAAAGATCCCTCCCAGAAAAACATTTCACGTTATTCCCCCTGCCAGGTTAAATCAACAATCTGTCACACCCACAATCACACACACTTGCAAGGGTATGTGTGCACTTCTTTTTCTTTCTTTTTTTTTTTGCTTGGAAAAAAATCAACTTCCAGCCAGTGCTAGTCTCAGTACCTCCACACAGCAGCCAAACATGCAATGGCAGAAATTTTTCAAAAACCAGTGCACCCATGTTCAGATTCGGTTATCCTGCCTTTGGTCTTCCATGATCTCTCATTAAAACCAAACAACCACCAACAACACAAAAAGTTTAGGAAATTCTCCCACAAAAAAACCCCTTGATATTAAGCTTCTGTTAACAGAGGGTTGACACAATGTCACAGCAGCTGTTACAAACATGTTCCAGATGTGGGCAGCATGCATTACAGAGGATTTCTAAGCACCAAAAGAGAATGCATTATAGCTTCATAAGCCATTACAAGCCTTTAGACATTATAAGCTATGTTGATAAACAACCAAATGACCTGTTGTTCTACCAATGGGTTAGTCATCTATTAAAGCATCTTGTAATTATTAGCACTTTAGAAATGGGACCTCACATTAAGCGGGACCCCAAAAAATCCTTGCCAACTTGCTAAACTAGGAAAGACCTGCCATGAGAGAATACACATCTGAGGACTACACGTTTCTTCACCTACTAGCAAACACACACTAAAACAAAAAGATGCCATATAGCATTATCAGAGCATTTTTATATTGAGTCTCTCTGCATTCATGTCCTGCTGATTCACTGACAATTGAATCAAAAAGGCAAGCCCTCTCAAATGTACACGTTTATGGTTGGAGTTCAGAGTTGCCATCTTAGGCTAAGCTTTTTCAAAGCATCTACAGGAATGGGACATCCATCTGGGATTTGTTTTATTTTAATTTAAATAATAAAAAAAAGACACCATAAAAAGCTGTCAGAGCCCTACCTATTATGTGATTAATAAATGCCTTCTAATGCCAGCATTAGTCAAATTCCACCAGATGGCTACCTATAATACACAAAAGCTCCCTTCTTCTCCTTCGCAGCAGTAAGCAGTACATCCCTAGCCTTTTCCTAGCAGATGTCTGTAGCGTGCAAAGAAGAGCACAAATTGCAGACACAGTGCAAAGAGCAAGTTGCAAAGTTCTGCAGCCCTCACAAAACACACTCTGCCAGCAACCCCTTGTCCTTTCATACTAAGCATAGACAGCATCTGACTCCCATAGACAGGTTCAAATACCTCCGCCTAAATGTGTAACAAAAGAAAAGATAAACTGCTAAGCTGCAAATTATTCTTGTTATCTCACTCACCCCAAGTCACCTCAGCTGGGACTTGAACCCAGATCTCCCACGTGGTAGGCAGGAACGCTGCCACATTATTACTATCCATGTGGCAATGTTTGCCAAACCTTCCACATCCAGACACTGATTCCAATGCCATGTCAAACTCTGCATGACCACCAATAAATCACAGCCCTCCTTCCCCACTACTCCTTATAATGGCCAGTATTTATCACCCTGTAAGGTAGCAACCCTGACAGATGACATCTGCATTATACCTGGAGTCATTATCCATGAAAATGAATGCTACCTCCAACCCCCAGTGCCTAGTGCCAACAACCACCATGCAGTGAGCATAACTATAACCATGTTACAGCAACCATAAGATTTAGCCAGTGTGCTGGCACAGTACCTGAAGAGTAAAGGGGGAATGAACAAAGGGAAAGAAGAGAGCAGGCTCCTTTCTCTCACCTTTGGATTAGAGCAAATGGGGGAAAAGTACAGCTCCTGGGCCAGACTCAGCCTTCCAACTGATTGTATCCAGCCCACGGCTGCCCCTGCAGGACTCCACATGGGGCCGAGCCCGGCCTGCTTCCACCCCCAGGACAGCCTGCACAGCTTCCCAGCAGGGTTGCTCCTGGTGCTGCTACAGCTGCCCGGGTACTCCCCCCACTTCTGGCTAAGAGCTCACCGCGGACTCCAGGAACTCAACCCAGCTGCTGCAGGCAAATCTGTCAAGGTGGAAGAGAGACCATCAGCCACCTCCTATGGCTCTGTCCCTATGCCAAGGATGTGTGGAAAAAGGTAAACTGGCTCCACGAAGAGGTGACAGGAGTCAGAGGCTGATGAGGACAAAGGTGGCACTGTACAAACACCTGGCTAAACATCAGGAATCCCCGACAACCTACATCAACCAGTTTGTGTCCTGTGTCAAGAGCACCCTGTGGAAATGCAGGAACCTACTTATGTACAGATACATGGAGCTCGAGGAAGCAGACTGTGTTAAAATGGTTCTGAGTGAACTCCAGTCCTACTACTAGAAATTGGTGGCAGAGGACAGAGAAGATGCAGCCAACTCCACCTGGCAAGGGACACTTGGCAAAGCCTGTTCAAAGACTCTCCAGGATAACGAAAATGACAGCGACCCAACTGGACCTCGAGACAGTGAAGGTGACAGCAGCAGCGGAAGCAGCAGCGGAAGCAACAGGAAAGCAACAAGGACAGTGAATATGCAAAAAAATGTAAATCCCAACCATCGGGGCAAAAACCAAGAGACTGTGTAAGGGAAAGGACTGCAGATTGGTGAGCAGTAGTACGGATGTACAGGTGCGTCTTTTGTAATGGGTGCACGCGCGGGTTTTGAATGCGTTTTAAAATGTGTGAAGAAGAGCTTATGCAGGATCCTGTGTGTATATATATAACTATATAACTATACCGATATCTACCTTTTTTCATCCCCCCCCCCCCCCCCCAAAAAAAACAAAACAAAACAAAAACCACCTGGTGACAGCTGCCAGGCTGTGTGGGAGTGAATCTTTCACAAGGACCTGAAGAAATAGCACAGAGACCTGAACTGGCAGGCAGCCCACCATGCAGGCATGGAAAAAAACACAGCAGGGAAGAGGGATCCATCCAACTGCCCAAGACAGACCTGCTACTGGCAGGCAGAAATGATAGACCACCTCTTCTGGGACTGCCCATATGCCAGAGAGGTGTGGAAGAAAGTACACACACTCCTCCTGGTGGTGACAGGTTTCAGAGACCTGACCAGGGCAGCACTTCTCTACGGGCACCTGCCCAGACAGCAAGGGAGTCTGACAGCCCACTTCGACCAGTGCATATCCTGCTTCAGGTATACACTGTGGAAAGCTAGGAACCTGCTCATAAACACACTCAGACCCCACAGTCGAAGACTGAATTAAAATGGGACTAAGTGAAATGGACTGGTACTGCAGGAAGACAGAAGAGGACAACAGGAAAGAAATGGCAGACCTCATATGATGAAGAGGGGTCCGGCATAGACTTTTTCAGGAGCAGGCCCTCTGAGGAGGGCAGTGGGTGGGGGGAAGGGTATGGAGATGGGTGCATGGGCATGCAGATATGAACTCTGTAATGGGTTGTTAGTGCGCTTTGAGCTGCCAAATGAACCAGAGGCCAACTGGCAGAGTGCTGGAATATATATATATATATATATATCTCTCTCAAATATTTTTGCAAAAAAAAAAAAATACATCATCATACCCAACTTAACCAGCAAAGCATCTTGCTCAGTAAAGGCTGCAAGACTGAAGCAGCTTCCGCCCTCCTCCCCCTGCATTGGCAAAAAAACACTACTGCAGCTAAATACATACTAGGACTTTGTGTGTAGTAGCTCGTTTTATTGGGAAGGAATCTTTTTCTGTCATTTAGTTTTATAGCTTGCTTGTGGTATTGTTATTAAAGCCTTTCTGGTATTAATCAACTGGTGTGGTGTCAATTCTTAAGGCACTAGGTTTAAAAACCTGCTTTTTGAGTGCAACATAAATCACTCACATGGACTGGTATAGGGGAGGGATCACCCCTAATGGAATGGAGGAGACGGGTTCTATTCCTGATTCTGCCACTAACCTGCTGCATAACCTTCAGCAAGTCACTTCACTACTCTGCTTTCCCCTCAGAAAAAATGTTGCCCTCTTGGTGAAGTGTTCTGAGATCTACCGATGAAAAGTGACAGATCACAGCAGAGTAACACAAGAAGGAAAAATTGCTCTGTTGCCATCTTTGGCTGTTACATGCAGGCTGACAACAGTGCTAATAGCCCATTAGTGCCAACTGTAAATGGTGGGGGTTTCTGTGCAATATCTGTTCTTAGGAGCTAGAACCACATTCCTCAAACTGGAGTATACAACAAACTTCTGGAGAGGAAGGAACAGGAAAGTAGAAGGAGGAAATGGAAGGAAAACAAATAAATGAGGAGCAACTCTGAAGTCTCTCTTTGGCTTTGGAAAAGGTGTCAGGGCAATAATTGTGACGAGTGGGTTACTTTTTTAGGTCCTATACCACAATCAGAGAGGCACATAGTAGGAGAAGTTTGGGAGTCCCTGATCTACAGGGAGACAACTCAGGGTGGACTCAGATCCCTTGCATAAATGAAATTGGCCCTGAGGCATCTGCAGTTTACATGACAAAAATGAAAAAATGTTCATGATGTAAGCCCAAGAAATGTGTAATGGGCTTTACTTCATCCAGCCCTGGATTTAAAGACAGAAGGAACCATAATAATCAGCTAATGCAATTCCCTGCATATCATAAGTCACAAAATTTCACCCAGCATTTCCT